>NC_088183.1:3702000-4008333 GCF_028769735.1 Zonotrichia leucophrys gambelii
TTAGCCTTCACCTGCAGGGTACAAAGTTCTGCCCATGGTCTTATTAGCTCAGGAAAACATCCACTGGCATTACCTGGATCAAGCTCTATTTAATAAGTTCATAAACACATGGATATGTTTTGATAGAGAGATGTTTTTAATCATATCAGTGACTTTGTTTGCTTTATTGCTCAGTTCAGATGAGGCCTTCAAGCACTGGGTGAGAGGCAGAGCTTCCATTTGTGCTGCATTGGTTTCTCCAGGCATGTGGCTCAGTGCAAACAGTTATTGGCCACTCTGTGGCCAAAAGAAAGCCAGAGATGAAAACTGTAGCCTGAATTGTGTTTAGCAGGCATTTTGGAGTGATTAGAGGCATTTTCATGGAAGAGCTGCAACCAATTGGTATTTCCCACCTTTACAGCAATTATTTGTTAATTAAATAATGTGTCAAACCCCGGGAGTGTTTAGAAAAGTGTATTAAATGATTTGCCATTAATTTATCAATGTGTTATTTATGCTGAGGAGTTGCATATCTGCTAAGAAAATTCTTCAACCTCAGTTTTGATTTTTTCAGAGAATAGGAAATCGATACTGGCAAAAAAAACTGTAATGGGAAACGTAAAACAAGGATTTACATGAGTAAGTCAGAGAGGACGTTGTATAATGGCCAAATTCTGCCCTGGTGGGATTTGGCCATTATACACAGACCTTATGGTGCTCAGGGCCATAACAGGCAGCACCCTGAGCTGTGGCACTGCCTTTGCTTACCTGCCCTCATTGATTGCAGAATCATTGAATTTTTGGGTTGGAAGAGAGCTTAAAGATAATTTTGATCCAACCCCTCTGCCGTAGGTAGGGGCATTTTCCACTGTCCCAGGGTGCTCCAATCCCTGTCCAGCCTGGCCTTGGACCCTTCCAGGGATGGGGCAGCCCCAGCTGCTCTGGGCACCCTGTGCCAGGACTTCCCACTAAAGAATTTCTCCCTGATACTTAATCTAAACCTTCCCTCCTTCTGCTTAAAGCCTTTCCATTCCCCCTTGTCCTCTCACTCCATGCTCTTGTCCAGAGTCCATCTCCAGCTCTCTTGTAGGATCTCTGCCCTCGTGCAGGCTGCTGCTCACAGAGGATTTTCCTTCAGCCAAATGGTCATTAGCCATATGCTGCATCTGACTTTGAGGATTAGAGGGCCATAATGAAGTGGATTACAGCAGATCAGTGGCAGGATTGCAGACCAAATCCTCTTTCTAACTGTTCTTCCAGGAGCAGCTAAGGCCTGAGAGACCTGTCCTGCAGCAGGAGCACAGCCAGCTGTGGGGTTTTTCCATGCTGTTACCAGAGGTGGGATAATCTGGAGCTGTAACCCTGGGTGGGGAGGCTGTGGATGCTGAATGGCTGCAGGTTGTGCAAGTGCCTGAACCTGGGGATTTCTGGGTGAAATCCCCCACTTTTGTGGCTTGCCTAGGGGATACCTGTGGGGCTCAGGTGTTGCCCAGTCACCATTTAATTGCTGCAGATTTGAGTCTCCCTGAAGTGTCTGTAGGTGAGAGAGTGAAATAAGGCTGGACATCCAACAGGCATTGTGGTGGTCAGAGAAAATCTGAGTTGCTTGGGGCCAGTGCCAGACCTAGAGCTGAACCCAGGAGTTGAAGTGGAAAATTTTTCAGTGGTGTAACACGTGCCAGACTTTGGCAGGAAAATGCTCTCCACTCATCAGGAGAGGTTGGTCTTGCCCAAAGGACAGCACTGTCCAGGGCTGGGGCTGTGAAGGCTGGTGAGGATCGTTTGGAGAGGTCTTGGTTGGATGAGGGAGCGGCAAATTCCATATTTAACCCAGAGGGATGTAGCCCCCTCCAACTCTGCACAGGAAAAATCAGCAACTGTGACATGCAGGGAGCAGCTTCAGTAACTCCTGCACATGCTCAGGGAAAAGAGTTTGGCTTCCAGAGATGCTGCTCACAAGGCACATCAGGGCAATACATCCTGAAGATGTGCCAAATCTGTCTGAAATATTCATGCATGCTCCCTGTAATTTATAGAAACAATCACAGCAGCATAATTATTTCGATGCTTCTCCCTGTGAAGAATCTCATCTCTTGGATGTGAAAATGTGACCTGCATATCCCCACAGCCTTGCTGTGGCCTCTTGGGTGTGCCAGGAGAGGTGATTCCATGCAATATCCAATATATCCAGGTAAGGATCAAAACATACCCTTTAGACTACTGTGGTGGAACAGACAACAACACATTTGTTTGGGGTGAATTTCAATGATTTCAGATGAATTTCATTTGTTTTATGGGTGGTGCCTGGTTCATTAAAGGCAGCACCTGTAAAGCACCATTTGCTCTGCACCTCCCAAAATTCTGAAGTCTACCCTAAGCACAATGCTTAGCTCCAATGATCCCCCCAAAAATCCCAATCCTTGACATTTTGAACCTGTGAAAAGGATGGGCAACAGGTTACAGGCAGAACTCACTTCTGCAAAATTACAGCTACTAAAAGAGCTGAGGTGCAGACCTGCTCCTAGGCAGGAGCAATTTGGAGATGACACAAAGGCTGGTGGTGTGAGACAGACAGGGAAATGGGGACAGATTCTATATTTTAATTATCATTTTCTAAAATATCTGCAAGAGGAAAGGACCTACTGTACTTTCAGGTGTAGCTGGTGCAATGTTAATAGGTTCCAAATCCTCAGTGTCTTTTGTTCTTCAGCTGGCTTGGCAGAACACCCTGAATCCGTGTGTTTAACTGGGACTGGGTCTGTAAATAAGTGCTCCCTGTTGCTAAGGTTCAAGTGACATTTTTAGTGGCATTTGACAGATTTTTAACCTGCTTTCAAGTCTTCTACTGAGCTCTTCTATACCCAGGCAGTGAAACTGTCATGAAGCCTTGGCTTTACTCAAACTGGTGCTAAAAACCTTTGGATTCATGTGTTGGACACAGTCCTGCCAGGCTTGCCTGACAAAGCTTAACTGGTGCTGCTGATGGCAAAGCCACACCTGAGCTGTGTTTGTACCTAGAGGTGATTATCTGGGAATCTGGGGAGAAAAACCCACTGAAAACCAGAAAGGAAAGCAGAAACTCAGCCTGGCCTGCAGGCAGGCTGGTACTGCTTAAGCTGTCCCAGATGGGAGATGTTGCTCTACAAGAGACAAATCAGTGGCCTGCTCTTTATTCCCCTCTATCTTGTGCTCCTTGCACTTCCACTAGAATCCCAGAGAGGTTTCTTTTGTCCCAAAGGCTGTTTGTTTTCTTTTGACCACTCAGAACTTGTGATACTTGTCTTGATCTATTAACCAGGTGTCCAGCCAAAATCAATTGCCTGGCAGGCTCAGACCATTACCCGAAAAGTCAAGACCTCCATAAATATTCCCGGCCTCATTGTGCTGGTGACAGATTCTGCAGGTTGTTTTATGTTACAGTTGAACAGTTTAGACATTGCATTTGTATATATTTGCAGGCAGCCCTGCAGGGACCATCTCTGAGCAGAGTGGGAGCAGCAGCCTGCAGACTCCAGCACCTCCAGCATGACCAGGGCAGGAATTTTGGTGCTCCTCTCCTTCGCGCTTTGCTGCGCCCCAGGTGAGTGATTCTCCAGGGTCTGAGTCCTGGCTGCCTTCAAAGGGATAAGGCAGAGGATCCAAAGAGAGGAAATCTCCTTCAGAGGGCTCTGCTGCCTCAGTTGGCATCGTGCAGGTTGCAGGAGTGTATTTCAGGATAGTCCTCAGTGGCTCGCTGCTGTAGCTGGTGGTTTGTCATAAATATAAGTAACAGCAAGTGGAGTTCAGTGCTGGCAACTCGTGCTGTTACACTTTGTACACTGATGTTCTCACACCATTACACTGCTTAGGCTTGTACAATTACAGAAAATGGATGAATACTTGAAATAAGGCCATGAGAAGGGGGTCAGACCTCTGGTAACTAGTAAGGAAAATATTGTAATGGCACAAGCAAGTTCTCTGCAAGGCCCTGGCAAATTTCCTGCAATGCTCTTTCTGCTAATGGAACAGCAAGAGATGAAAACAAGCCAGGCTCTGATGTTCTCACTGCATATTCACAACTGATGAAATTACAAAGCCAAAGATATTTTTTTCACACTCACCTTCTTTCAAATGCATATTTCTGTCAACAGATGCTGTATGTATTTGCTTATCCTGTAGGTGACTATTTGCATTTGTCTCTGTTGATTCAGGTGTATTTCCAGATACATAACAGCAGCGCTTTAGGGTCAAAGCGGATATGTAAAAAGATAAGGAAGGAAAAGCTGTTCTGTTTTCAATTAATAAATCTACATGTCTCAGAACAAAAAAAGAACAAAGCTATTCAAAAAGGTGTTTCATCATAGCCAGCAATAAGCAATGCTATTATGCTTATCAACATAGAGGAAAAAAATCATACATCGTTTATTTAGTTCAAAAACCTATCACTAGAAATCATTTGGCTTGGTCCTGCACACAGGAATTTTATATCCATATTTCCAGCTTTAATTGAGGTCTTATCACATTGGCTTTTGTTCATACTTTCTGCCTCTCTTTTCTTTTCCAGATACTGTCTTTGGGATTGAGGTAAGTGGAAGATTTCTTTCTGTCACCTTTCTCAAGTATGTGGCCTGATAAAGGTATAACCAAAGGAATGGGAAAAACGTCCAGCCTGTAAATGCTCAGCTGTTTTTCACCCAAGTGTCACACTCCGGTCACTGTAATCAGATCCTACAGTGTAAAACATGAAATCATACTGCCCTGGGCTGTACATCTATGCTGTATGTTAATAATGTTTTAGTAGTAATGATACAATATTTTTGGATTAATTAATTTTTCAGCAACTTTAGACTGGTCTAAGCTTTAAGCTGTAAATATATTGCTGGTTCTAAATTAAAGCAATAGGCTAGCATCAGAACCTACCTGAGAGCAACCTACTGAAATACTAAAATACTCTGAGCTGATCCAGCTCCTCACAGGTCTTGGTCTTCTGGAAAAAAACATGATTAGTGTATTAAGAATGAAAAAATAAAACCAGAGGTGCAGTGGAGGGGCCACAAAAACACAAGAACTAGAGACCAATGGAGAGCCTTTATAAAATCGTGTCAAGTGAGCGTGAGAGATCAGCACTGGTTTATCCCATCCAAGGGGCTGCATGGTTACAGCTCTTCCCTCCTCCTCCTCTTCTCCTGCTCTGTGGGAACGTCTCTGCAGGATGGATGCTCCTGAGGGACCCACAGCAGAAGTTTGTGCTGTGGCAGTGAGGACTGGTTGTACCAGCCCAGTGTCCCACACACAATGAGAGCCGTGAACGTCTCAGGTTTTCTCATCCTGTTGCTGTGATTGCTGTGGCAGGTGGACTGCAGTACCTATCCCAACACCACAAACGAGGAGGGCAAAGAGGTGCTGGTGTGCAGCGAGGCCGTCAGCCCCATCTGCGGCTCCGACGGCGTCACCTACGGCAACGAGTGCCTGCTCTGTGCCTACAACATGTATGTTCTGCTTGGGGACACTTGGGGACACACGGGGACAGTGTGGGGACCCCAGGCAGCACGGCTCAGAGCTCCTGGCAGCACCACAGCTCACCAGTCTGTCACACATCACCAGTGTCAATTCCTCCAAAATGAGCTTGGCTATCACGGCACAGCGCTCAGGCAGAGCTTTAGTCACTGTGTCTTTCTTTTGCTTCTGTAATTTATTCAGGTTTTTTCTTCTCTGTCTCAAGGAGTGGCCAGGTGATGGCTCTGAGAGCACATCTCATCACAGCAAGAGGATAGGGATGCTCTGCTCAGAGCTGCCCAAAATGGCCCTAAAGCTTCCCAGGGTTTTATATTCCTGCCAGCTACTCAGCTGATCAGGGAGGGTGGCTCTACCTTCTCAAATACAGATATAAAAAAAGCCTGACTGAGAAAGTCAGTTTTCCCTTGTATTAATTTTAGCACCTGGAATGTAACAAGACATCTCTGCTGAACTTCCTAACATTTGTCTTTCTCCCCTGCAGAGAATATGGAACCAATGTCAGCAAAGACCACGATGGAGAGTGCAAGGAAGTTGCCCCTGTAAGTAAAACCAAGGGCAAAACAAGGGGTGTCTCCTGCTTCTGAGTGGCCAAAGGTGCTTCTTGAAATAATTCAAACCCTAAACAAGAACACAGATGAGCTGCCACAATCTTGCAGTGGTCACCTCCAAGTGAAGTGTCATCACTGAGACTGACAGAAGAGCTTTTCTCCTGCTGTGGTGCTGTCCTGTGTGGCCAGGCAGACACCCCAGATCCCCTTGTGTGCTGCCAGCAAGGCCTTCACCAGGGCTTTGTTTGTTCCCTGCCCAGGTGGATTGCAGCAGGTACCCCAACTCAACCAGTGAGGAGGGCAAAGTGGGGCTGATCTGCAGCAAAGACATCAGCCCTGTCTGCGGGACCGACTGGGTCACCTACGACAACGAGTGCCTGCTCTGCGCCCGGAGCCTGTGAGTGCTGAGCACAGGGCCTGGGGCTGCTCTTTTGGACAGCAGGACTTCTAACAAGGCCTCTTCTCTTCCTCCTGACTAAGCCTTGCTGTCCTCTGTCATTAGAAGGAGAGCCATGCCTTTGGTGTAGGCTGAGAAGGGGAGGGCTGGCTGGGGATCTCACACAGGACAGGATGCTGCTCTTAACCAAGTTAAAAGGGTCTGTGTGGCAGATGCTGCCTTGCAGAGGTCAACAACTCACCCAGGGGGCATTGACATTGTCACACAGCCTGTCTCCTCATCCACCATGACCCCTGTCCCTCACATCTTGCTGTAAACCAGCTCTCTGGCAGGCAGTGACACCGCCTGAGCTGGTCCCTGGAGCCACATGGGCACAACCTCAGCTGGTGCCTCCTGTGTCCCATCCTTGTGCCTGGGGCTGCTCAGCATTGCTGGGTGATGGGGCTCAGCAGGACAGGCTGCTTGCAGGGCTCCCTAATGCAGGTCTCTTCCCTTCCCAGGGAGGCTGGAACCAGCATTGGCAAGAAGGCTGACGGTGAATGTAAGAAGGAAATTGTTGCAGTAAGTGATTTGGGTGATCAGGGGCTGGGTTTTGGTGCTGCTGCTGTCAGGGGAAGCACTGCCAGTGTCTGCAGCAGCCCCCAGACCAGCAGAAGTGAAAGAGCTGCTGTGCTGCAGAAGGGGAGAGGCTTTGCCTTCTCTACATGCAATAAATGTTATTTGTGTGAAAGCCAGGAAAGGAGCAGGTGACGGCTCAGGAAGGAATGAGTAAAAGAGTAGTAGAAATAATCCATCAGGGCAGAACTGTGAATAGCAACAGAGAATGGCGTTTGGGGTCAGACCAATGCTCCATCTAGCCCCTGGCAACTTGGTGCAGAGCCTAAGCCTAGTGCAGTCACTAAGCCTTGATAGATTTCTCTTCCATGAAATTCCTCAGCCTCTTCCTGCACCCAGACACATTTTTAGCCCTACAATTCTCCTCAGCAAGTGCAGCACCATTGCTCCAGGAAACAGAATCCCACTCGTGCAGTACCCAGCCACCTGCTGATCTTCCAGTTTTAATACTCCAGGAGGGATAGTGTACCTTTACAGAGGATCAGCACTCCATTTCTCCAGACACCAGTGTTTTTCCATTTAATTTCCTGGCCAGCTTGGGAACACAGAGCACGGCACCTTCACCGAGTGAACTGCTGCTGCTTGGAAATGCCATGGCCAGGTTATGATATACATCTCTTCAAACAGGAAATTATGATCTATTTTTATATTATTAAATTCTCCTGGCATGGGAGAAACTGACACCTCAGTTTATATCAGATGTGCAGGGAAGTTAATTACGTTTGGTGAGATTGGTATCACTAGCACTGCAGCTCTAGCTCAGGGTTCAAGCCCTTGTGTTACTGACTCCTCCACATCAGACTCTTTTATTTTTACTTATTTTTTACAGGTTGACTGCAGTGACTACCCCAAACCTGTCTGCTCACTGGACTACATGCCTCTCTGTGGCTCTGACAACACAACATACAACAATAAGTGTATCTTCTGCAACGCAGTCGTGTATGTACAAATATCAGTGATGTCTGTTTTATCAGTTGCCTCCTGTGGGCACAAGTTTGCACAGTTACTGCTTTTTTTGTTTGCTGGATACTGTTGATTAGGGATTTGGGGCAGGAGGGAATGCCAGCCACCGTGTCAAGCGTTCATTTATTTTTTTCATTAGAGCATAAAAAATGCTACGGCTGCTTTGTCAGTGTGAATGGTTTGAAGAGCATTTAACCTAAATGGAATTTTTCTTGCATGCTGCAAAGGAAATGAAATTCCTTTCCTTTTGAAATTCCACTGTAGTTTCCCCACAGATATTTTCAGTCTTAAGAATGGGTTAAATTGTTTCACTCATGTCTTAATAATCAAATAGCAAATGGGAGTCTGCAAGTTCCTTGGCTCTGGGGCAGGATCCCATCTGACACCATCTCTAGGAGCCATCAAAAAGACAGATTATAGCAGGCAGGACTCTGTGTTTAATTCATTCTTTCCTCTCCTTACTTCAGGGACAGCAATGGGACTATCTCTTTGAGCCATTTTGGAAAATGCTGAGTATAGTGCCAAGAGAATTCACCACAAGATCCCCACTGGAAAATCCCAGATAAAGATCTGACCTCAGTCCATCTCACCTTCTGGGGAACTCCGCTCACTCCTGATTTTCTTTCCCAATAAACTAAATCAGCAACATTTCCCTGTCTTCTTTCATGTGTTGTCTCACGAAACATTGCCTTGATTTGTTGGATGATGATACTGGGCAGAATAGGTTTCGTGCTCAAAGCTCTGGGATAGAACAAGAACATAATCTTCCTCCCTCCCTCTCATAAAAGACAAAAAATTAAATACAGATGCTGCAAGCCCAGAGCTGTGTGTCTTTGCACATAATGACAGTAATGTCCCTGCATTAGTGCTCAGACCCTTTAATGTTTGACGTTGCACAGGGCTGAAGGGGTGGCACAGGAGGGTCTCTCCTCAGGTGCTCCTGGTGCATTTTCCCTGTCAGCAAAGCCTGGTCCCACCTTGGTGTCACCGCCCAGAGCTGAGCCCTGGCTCTGCGCTCACCTCAAGGGCTGCTCTCTCAAGGGCACCCTGCTGGCAAACCCATATTGTTCAGACACCTGCATTGTCCCTGTCTATTTGTCCAAGTCCTCCAGCTGACTTATTACCAGATTTTTCTCATCCTGGAGTCGTCCTTTAAAACCTTTCAAGTTTTGAGATTAATGCCTTCCTAGGTGTGGTGCCTACTCCTGCCTACTTGTCTTCTCTCAGTCTTCAATTACACAATGTTCTCTGCCAGCCCAAGGAGTATTTCAGCAGTGTTTCAAAATCCAAGGACAAAGCATCCTTCTGTTTCTTGAGAGTGTGACCTGTCATTGGCGTATTGTGCTTGAAATTTATTTTGCTTTTGTCTTCTGTTTGAGTATTGAATTGGGGTTTGGTTTTTTTTTTTAAATCCACACAAGAGAGTCATAAATAAATTGGGCTTATCCCTTCTAAAATGTAATATCTCCCACATGCATTTCTTCTGGGAGTCAAAGGGAGAGGGGTGCTTGTTATCCTGATGGAGGTTGTCCCAAAAAGCAATGCTTTGGTGGTAAAACAAAGGATTTATGTAGAGATGGGCAGATGGATGAAGCAGTGATTTCCAGATTGGGTTCAGCTTTTCTAGGATCCATGCTAGAGTCCCAAATCACTCTGTCATCATCATACTAAAAGTCTATTACTGCAAAGCTAATGACTTTTAGGGGAAATAACAATTGTAAATTATTTTTTTCCATAGTCCCATAAAAGTTTCTCCATCCCTTGTCATTTTCCAGGATTCATTTCAGCATCTGGGATGCCCTCTTGCTTGCCTTCCTGGTCCATTGTTTTCCTGCTTTCACTATAACTTAGTGGTGTTTTACTTGGGAAGCACAAAAATAAAAGGAGAGCCTTTCTGCTATGGAAGCATTTCATTCAACGTTTTTCTCGTGAAAAATCACTGCACAAAAATAAGCAGTGATAGGTGAACACACAGAAAACCTGACAGAACTTTGCACAGTGGCTCTTTTGCCTGCAGGAATTTTCTGTGGTCCTTCAGGAGGAAACTGTCACATATTTCACTTAAAATAAGGACTCAGAGGGTGTATGTCACACATCTAAACTCCTCGTGACTCCCGTTGATGAAGAAACACCACTCTTGGCTTCCAGCACCGCTTGCCTCCACTGATATTACCACTGAGACAAAAGGCTGGAAGTGTTGCCCCAGGATAAGGGTGGATAAGGCAAATATGAACATGCACAAACACACACGCCCCCCCAGAGGTGCAGGCATACATATAAGCGTGGTTGGCACCCGAGGGCACAACCCAGGTGGTGTTTCCTGAGCAAAAGCCAAGCTCTGCTGCTCACAGCTCATCCAGCCACCATGAAGATCACGGGAGTGCTGCTTCTGCTCTCTCTGGCCCTTTTCTGCATCTCAGGTGAGTGGCTGTGCCTCGGAGTAAGCGCTGGCTGTCTTCAAAACCACAGAAAAACATCCTCAGACTGGAAAGAGCTCCGTTCTGCAAGGACTTATTTACTCCTAGAAAGATAGTGTTGAAAAGACTTGACATCAGAGACTATCACTTATGGGGTAATATTTTAGCAACAGAACTGAGTGGGTAAGAACAACTGTGGGAACAGCTCTACTCTCAGTGCTAGTTTATGCATAATGAAAGAAGTGACACGAACGTGGTGCAACCCGGAGACTCAGACAACCAGTACTTAACCTCTGAAATCTTGCAGAAACACAAATAATTCTGCTGAATGAAAGTGAACATTTCTTGCAGTCATCCTGAACCGAGGTGTAGTTTGAGAGCCTGAATTGCTGTAGGAGCTTTATAAATTCACCTCTCACTAAATACTATTCTTATTTTAAAATAATATTGGCAATGCATATAAGATGCCTCTGTGTACTTGTCAGCTTTATGTCCCTCTTTACCTCAATAATTTGCTTTGCTTTGAGTTCATGTCCTGTTCCATCCTTTGAACCATAGAAAATGCCTTTCTCTTCTTTTATTTTACACAGCTTTTTCCATTTTGACTGTAACCCTCATTAAATAAAAATACTACAGAATCAACATACAGTATGGCACAACATTGTGCCTGAAATTCCTTTTGTCTAAGAATAATTTGCTAGCACACAGGGAGTTGGAAGATATGTATTCAGGGCATGCATTCTCAGATTTTAACAGAATCTATGAATTACATTTGTAACATATTTCATTTGTTCTTCTTTTTTTTTTTTTTTTTCAGTTCAAGCTACTGGTGTGCTGCAGGTAAGGGACAGATTTTTCTATTCTCCATCCTTTCTTTCCTTAAAGCAGTTTCTGTATAAATCTTTACTAATCACATCATGATGGAGCCTTTCAAAATCCTGAGACACCCAGCTGCCTGAGCAATATTTGCCACAGATATTATCGGGTGAAATTGCCATTTTCATCTGCTGATAGCTTCAACAAGTAGGGCAGCACTCAGCTCATGTCCACGTTGTCGTCAGAGTTACTGCAGCATCGTTTGCAGTGGTTTCCCAGGCTCTGCATGGCTGGAGGCAGCACTCCTCTGCATCCTGCCCCATCCCTGGGCTTTTCCTCAGCATCTGGGCAGCAAAGGGGGCAGCTCAAGGGGTGTGTGGGGCCTCCTGATGCCAATTTTCTCACCCAGCTTTGGTTAAGAGAGTTTTTTGTTTGTTTGTTTGTTTTTTTGTGAATACAGGCTGCACCTGTCTACTGCAGGAACCAGAGGACCATCAGGAACATGTGCTCCATGGAGTATGTCCCCCACTGTGGGTCTGATGGTGTCACCTACTCCAACAAATGCATGTTCTGCAATGCCTACCTGTACGTATGGAATAAATCTCTTCACCTACTCAGTGGTGAATTAACTTAGCTTAAACTGGCTAATCAGTCTTGCACACTGGCTGGAGAAGTAGAGTGCTTTTATTTCATTTGTTTTTCTCTCACCATTAAGGGTAATTTTTAATTTTTTTTTGGAGAGTTTGCTTGGGACTCCTTTGTTTCAGATATATAGACACAACATTGTGTTCCACGTTTTCCTCTTACATGATTTGCAAAAGAGCTTTCTCTCAGCAGTCTGTTTCTTAAAGACTATTTGGTCTTTTAAATGAAGAACTTTTCTTGTCTTTATATGTCAATAATAAAAGGAAATATGTGGAATGGAGTTCAGAAGTCCCTCTGTGGTGCAGAGGGATAGACCAGCAGCAAAAGCCCAGATGTTCTGTCTCTGAGGTACTGATTTCTTGCTGATTTCTTTCTCTGCAGGAGAAGCCGTGGAGTTCTTGCCTTGAGGTCTCTTGAAGCCTGTTAAGTTCTTGACAGGATTCAGCTGAGAAAGAGCATCCCTCCCTGACAATGTTCCCCATGGCAGATGACTTCCTAAACCCCCGACCCTTGAAAACCTCTTATCAACCCTGAAACCTCTGACAATAAAAAAAAGACCCAGCATTTATGTTGTCCTTCAGTCTCATTCTGGCTTTACCTAGCAGGTTGCGTGATTATACCACTGCAACAACCCTGGGGTGTGGGAATTAATGGGCAAATTACAGGGGAGAGGGAGAAGGGTGTTCTGATCCACAAAAACACCAACCCCAACCGCAAAGGCAATGGGCAGCTTTGGTGGGCATCTGCCTTTATCCAGCTTTCCAGAAGGAAAGCCAGCCTGGGGATGCATCCTGGTGCTCCTGTCCTTCTCCTGCTCTGAGGGGATGTGACAGAGCCTGAGAGGAGCCTGGCTGAGAGGAGCTGCCTCCCTCCCCTCCCAGCTGCTGCTGTCAAACACCTGCAGCCTCCCCCAGCCTCACTCTCTGCAGCACCAAGGGGCCCCGGGCAAACCTAAACATTACCATGATTAGAGACAGCAGCAAGACTTGTAATTGGGGTGTTCTGGCACTGTTCTGCCACACAGGAGGGGTCCTGCTGGCACAATGAGCTGCTCACCCCTGTTTCAGTTCCCAGGGTTATCCCCAATTTCTTACACCTGCAGGAGAACATGTGAGGAAGGTCACATTCCGAGCTGCCTCCACCTCTCGAGCAGGATTGAAAACCCACCTGTAGCTGAGAGAAAGCCTTTTGCAATGTGCTCTGCTCCCCAGAGCAATGTCACAGGGAGCTTTCTCTGGGCTGCCCACGCTGGTTCATTGCTGAGGGGCACCGCAGAACACCCGTGGGCAGCCAGAGCTAACAGAGCTGCTGTCCAGGGGATGCTGCCAACCGCCGAGCCCATCTGGGCACCTCACCCATCACTTAGTGCTGGCTGAAGGTAATTACCTTGACTGTCGCTTGTGGAGGATCCTTTGAGATTCTCCGGCCTCTGGAAGCCTCGGCTGATGAAAGGAAGGGCTCAGAGTCGTGGTGTTAATTTATTATTCATTAACAGCCAGGCGCTGCCAGTGCCGCGTGCTGCAGAGGCAGCAGCCTCACAGTCAAATAGTTAATGATCTTAAGTGACAATGTGTCACTTCCCAGAGACTGCAGAGAGCAGCTCTCTAAAAGGAGACAATTTATTTCCAAAAGACATGATTCTCTGCAACCATTTAGTGCCAAGTCCCTTCCCGGGGCTGGAATGTCCCTCCTGTCTGTGTGCAGGAAGGCTTTTCAGTGTCAGATGTGATTTCTGGGGACCAGGATAAATTGAGGCTCTGGGAGGTGGTGCTGGGGGTGTGGGGCACATTCAGGCTCCTTCTTCTCCCCCTCTGCAGAGCGTGGGAGTCAGGGTAGGAGAGCAGCAGCTGCAGCAGTTATTTTTTCCTCGGGCAGCAGCAGGGAGGATGAGGATGGCCCTGAGGAGCCGCGATGCCTTGGAGACAGCAGAGCTCCCGATCGTGCTGGAGATCCCTGGGATGCTCTGAGGGCCTCTTGCAGGGGCATGTCTGCCAAACAGGAAAATCCAGCAGGCAATTAAGGGCAGTTTCTGTGAGTAGAAATGATAAATCCTCTGGGACTGCTCAGGAGTGACCAGGGGCAGAGAAGGACCCCAGTGCAGCCCCAGCCTCCTGCCCCAGCAGCTCATCCTGGATGCTCCTTAAGATGGAGAGGAAGAGCATTCTCCTTTATGAGCACCTCGTTGGAAATAATTTTTTTTATTGCTTCTCAATAAAATCCTGCCACAACAGCACAAATCCTCTCACCATTACTAATCTAACTCTCCCTCCAGGAAATTCAAGGCAGGAAACATTGTCTGCCTGCCAAGGTATTTTATGGTACAATTCTTTGAGCAGTACCTCAGCACTTTATGTTATTATCTGATGTTTTGGATTCAGGAAATGCCATTCAATTACCCCACAACCTGATTAACACATTGCATGTACTTATTTTGTTCTGCTTTATTTTATATAATTCCTTCTATTTTTGTGCATTGTTTGACTTGTTGCTGGCCAAAATATACCTCAGGCCAGCCTAGACCTTTCTGTTAATGCAGTTTCTCTCTGTGGCTTCTGTCAGGAGAAATGGTTTATTACTGCATTCTTACTTGATGTGGAGAAAAACAAAATTATGTTTGAAAAGTGAATTAATTGTGGGTGTTTTGGGGGGCTGGCTGTGTCAGAGCTATTGCAGCAAGGCAGAGCTGAGATTCACTGAGGGATTGGGATCCTCAGCCTTCTGCTGTTAGCATGCAGCTTCCAGACAGTCAAATAATTCCAGACACCCTTGCCTGTGATATCATCTATGCTTAAAGGCTGGGGATATTCAGGCAGCAATCAGATGGCTGAACTACAAGGAGGAATAATAGGTGAGTGCGGCTTAGAGAAGGGGCTTTGCGGGCTGTAAATTGAATTTCTGCTCTCATAGAAGATGCAGCTCTGCCCCCGTGTGCAGAGGTGCGGGAACAGCAGCTCGGCCGGGATCTCCTGCGGTTGTTCCCCATGCCCGGAGCCGCTCCTGCTCCTGCCCGGGCTGCAGCCGCTTTGTTCTCGCTGTCCGTGACTGCTGCAGAGCACAGGGATGCTGCTGCTGCTGCTGGCATGGCAGCAAATCCTGCGCGCACACACCCACCCTCGTGTTCAATAGCAATAACAATGAAAAAAACCCGTTGTTGCTCTTTGTAGCCCGATGAAGCCTAGGGCAAGTTTTAAACCAAAGCAGGGAGCATCATCAGTGAAAAATCTTTTAGGTTGTAGTAGGCTGTGGACCTACTTGAGGTAGGAAGTCTCAAGATCAGAGGAAAAGCTTCCCAGGAGATTATCACTGCTATGGGAAGAAATGCTGCTGGATTAGAAACCCAGAGTTACTGGAAATGTACCTTAATGCAAGAGGACTCCTCACATGATGGCCAACATTGATCCCATTCATGTGGCCATAACCTTCCTGAATGTTTGTCCTCTAGGAGTCTGGAATAGAAGGAAGCATTTTATTTAAGAGTTTTATTTAACCTTCTATATAGATCTCGTGTCTGTAGTAACATAAAAATAATCCCGAAGTCACTTTACTGAGCCCTCCATCATGGTATTTCTGAGCCCCAGAATCACAGGATAGTTTGGGTTGGAAGTGACCTCTGGAGATATCCTCCAGTCCAAACCCCCTGCCAAAGCAGGGGCACCTGGAGCAGGTGATGCAGGAGCATGGCCAAGTGGGTTTGGGATGACTCCAGGGAGACTCCACCACCTCCCTGGGCAGCTGCTCCAGTGCTCTGCAGCTCTCAATGGAAAGAATTTTCTCCTCCTGTCAAGGTGGAGCTTGTTGTGTCTTAGTTCATGGGCACTGCTCCTTGTCCTGTCACTGGGCACCACTGAGAACAGTCTGGCACCATCACTCACATCCCAGGGCTTTGGGCAGGTGGGCTCACTTTGCCCTTCCCATTTGCAACAGGTGTAGGACATTTCCCAAGGCTCACCGTTGTGAGCACTGCTGTTTTTCACTGCTCCTAATGCCTGCTTTCAGTCCATCTGCTCTCCTGTGATTAGTGCTGCCCCATTCCCTGTTTCCTGCTGCTCCTTGTGCAATCCCCTGTCACACCTGTCCCAGCAGCTCTCCTGCCCTGCCCTGCAGAGCCAGCCCTTTGTCTCCCATCCCTTCTCCCAGACCCTGTAGCAAGGCTCTCTCCTCGTTTCTCTTTTCCCCCCTGCTGCCCTGGGAAGTGGCAGGGGCTGCTGGAGGAGAAGAGCTTTTTGGATGGGCACCAAGACCCCCGGGGCAGCACGTGAGGCAGAGCGGATCTCCCAGGGGATCTGGCTAATGAAAGGGCAGGTGCTGGCTCCACATGAGAGCGGTGCCGCTCCCTGGCCAACACCTGCCAGGCACAACAGCTCCTGCTGGCTCCAGCCTGCCAGGAAACGCAGCAGGAGAAGCAGCACAGTTCTGCTAATGGGGATCTCGGATCTGGAGGTGGGTTTGGGGGAGTTTGGGTGGCAGGGCTGAAGAGGAGACACACTCTGCTCCTGGAGCCCCCCCAGCCACGGGGCTGGCAAGCAGCACCTCCACTGGTGGCTGGTGCAGGTTCTGAGGAAGCTTTGTTTTCAGACTTTGGCATTCCTGCCCCTGGAGATTAATCAATATTAATGCTTCCGTGACTACGGCTTCCTTTCCAAATGTGCTCACAATCAGTTCAAGGAATCTGAAAGTCAACACGCTCAGGATGCTAAGAATGCGACAGAAACAACTTTCAAAGGAACCCTTCAACTTGTGATATTTGTGAAAGAGATCCAAATAGCATTATTCATTTATTTTTCAGGAAAATGATTTCATTGATATAAACAGGCCAAATCCCACAAGCTCCATTCTCTGACTATGGTTCCCTTACACTTTCAGCTACATTTTTATGATTTATCTGCTCATGCCAAGTGTTGAACATCTCCCAGGATAATAAGAAAACCAATTCTGATTTTCTATTTAAAACTCAGGCTGCCTTTAAGCCACATGTATGAATTAGGCTTCTTCTGAAGCACAAACAAGTTCCATCCGTCACTTCCTTCCGTGACTACCTTAAATCAAAAATTTATTATTTTATGCAATATCCCCTATTTGTTTTTCCATACACTTGCGATAGAGTAGAGCCACTTAGCAGAGCCTAGCACATTATTTATCACTTATCTTCCCTAAAACACGACTCTCAGCTGACACTCTAAATTTAATGCCATATAATTGAGGGAGAAGGGGGAAGCCTAACGGCTCTCCTTCTGTTTGCAGTTACTGGAATTTTTTCTGGAATGCCTTTGGTATTAACAAGCCCATTTCACCTGCACAGAATACCAGTTGCTTGCCATTAATAGGAAACATTATCCCAGTACAGATTTAAGGCTACTTATTCTCATAATTTCTTAATCAGACTCGTGCTCATTGCCAACAGATGAATAACTCTTGCTCCTACACAGAAATGTCTAATAAACTTCTGGGGGTTTTTGTAATGCTTTTATCTCGTGATGACTTTCTGTGGGTGAGAAATCCAGCGTACCAGGAAATTACAGGAGAGAGTGTGGAGGGATTTAAAGATGCTGAGACTTCAGCATCTTTACAGTGCACTGATGCTTGCCAGACCCCAGATATGATGTCAGTAAAATGTCCCATGCTCCTGTCACCCCACTCTGCTGTACCATGAAAGTCTCCCAGAGCCCAGTGCCTGTCTAGCATATGTGATATGGTGAGCACAAGTCAAACACTTCCAACAAATGGGCTCTTTTTTCCCTTCCCCAACTTCCATATTCCATTTCATAACATCCGCTATTGAGACAGTGCTCGTGTTTGGAAAGTACAAATCACTCATTGTACAGCAAGACGCCTTTGTTAACAAGCTGGGTGTAGCTCACATTTTTGTTTAATTCTTCTGGGCATCTCTCTAACAAACAAGTATTCTTTGGAGCTCAACTCGGTAATCGATACAATTTTCTTAGTTTACAGAGCAAATAATTACTTTCTGGTGATGACTTCACAAGGTCGGGGAGATGCATATAAATACTGGGGAGGGAGAGGGCTGAGAACCATCCACGGACTCTCCGGCAACCGACCCACACGGAACAGCCGCCACCACCGCCGCCAGCATGAAGATGGCCAACTGTGCTGCCCTTCTGGGGCTGGTCCTCCTTGCCTGCTTTTCTGGTAAGTCATTTCTGTCATTTTTGCCACACTCCATGCTGGTCTAGACCTCCTGATCCTTTCCCTGTCTCTGTGCATCCTGAAGGGGAGCGCAGCCTCTTGGGGATGCGATGGTTTGGGAAGACGCGGCCTCTCCTTTCGATGAGCTTCGCCCTTGTGCAGGCAAACACATGGGATCTGTGCTTTCAGCTTTTGAGCCTTAGTGGGGATTATGGAGCTAAAGAAGGATGAAATTTTAGGTCCTATTTCTCGTTTAGTGAGTCAAAATTTCTGGTTTCACAAAGAAGTGATTTTTTTTTTAATCTCGGTGTATCACTTTGCATTTACTTGGAGTAGATGAAACATTTGGGAGGATAATCACTTCTTGGTAATGAGAAGGTGTATTTGGCTGATCTGTAGGGAAATTGGCGATTCCAAAGGAATTTTAGTGAAGGACATAATACAATTTTTACATTTTGTAATTTCTATTTTTATTGTAGATCTTGCTGTTGCTCAAAGACGGGTGAGTATTAGATCTTTGTCATTTAGTCTTGATTTCTAAGTCTAGATGAATAATTCATACTCACGCTATATGTCAGGGAATGCTTGAGGGAAAAAAAAAAAGAGAGAATGAATAAGAAAGAAGTGCCCCTAAGTGCACCTCTTTTCCCAACGTAAGAAAACACCTTTGTCAGAGAGAGATAATTTAGCACTTTGATGATTAAAAAGACAGCGATTAATAATGTAGAATGCGAGTCAGCACAGCACAGAGTGCCAGTAGAAAATCTATATGACTATTGAATATCTGCCTAATATCTTCCCTGTCTTGATCCCCCAAGGAATGATCATTTTTGCCCATAATTCTCACCAAAATTACTTTAAGTCTTAACAGCAGAGAGGTGCTTTCATTATGCTGTAAGATACTCGATATAAATTTTCTTCCACCATGGAGGAGCCATTGAGATTCCTCACAGTAGCCTCCCAGTGCAGCAATACCAGGATTAGGGCAAGGACACCCTTCTGTCTGTTTGGAGACATGATGAATCCCCTTTCCCAGGCCAACTGCGCCTCCTACATGGCGACTGGAAAAACCATGAGCGTCGTCTGTCCCCGCAACTACGACCCCGTGTGCGGCACCAATGGCCGCACCTACCCCAACGAGTGCTCCCTCTGCAAGGACTTCTTGTGAGTAGAAAGTCCCCTGATCACCCACAGCGCCAGCTCAAGCAGCAGGCAGAAGCCCTTGGGGTTGTGACTAATCGTGGGGTGGGCTGGAATTTTCTTAAGTTTCTGTCTTCCTTAATGCGCGGGATCTTCTGTGTCAAAGCCCCAGAATCTGATTAATTACTGGGGCTTTACGGGTGGAGGGACTTGATGATTGAGATGATAACATGGCATGAAAAGATTAATCCCTGCTTTTCTTCTCCCTCTCTCCCTCCAGCCGCAACCGTGCCCTTGACAAGAAACACGATGGAAGATGCGTTAGGGTATGGCCAGAGATTGGTTCCTTCCCCTGCTGGGTGGCAGCCAGGCACAAACCTAGCCCAGGATTCCTTCTGTACTGAACCCACACAATTGCTAGCTCTCAGAAATGGGGTGAAAATGAAGAATTTCAGATTGGCAGGAAATTTAATTTGCATTTTGTTTGGACTGCTAAAATCAGTGAGTTTTAAAAGGCAAAAGATCTTCTGTAAAACAGAGTTTAGAAAGGAAGCTTATTGATTTCAAGAGTGTTTCATTCTGTGTTATGAAAACACTTCCCTTTACATTTAGACTCAGAGGCTTGTTGTGGCTAAGAAATTCCCAGAAGAAGTTTGAATTTCAACTAAACTATAATTTTGTAGCAGAAAAAACCTGATTCTATCAGAATGTTTATCACAAAGTTAAGTTAAAGTTAGTATCAATATAGGGAGCTACCATGAAGTGACAAAGAATGTCTATTTTTAGTTTAGAGAGAGAGAGAGTAAAGAAACATTCTGTCTGTGCAATTTCACATAATACAATGACTCCCATTTCAATACACTCAGAGTAATTGCAGGAGCAGAGAGCTGAGTGTAAATTCCATTTTTGAAAGGTGTGAGGTATTTTAGGCAAGGATCCTTCATGGTGGCATTCAGGGGGGAAAATCCCCAAGATGACAGGGATGAAGCCCACCTCAGAACAGATAGTGATGCTGTACCCACAGGCAGGATTTCATAGCCCTTTTCATCTTGCAGCTCTGGGTAGAGGGGGGAATGTCCCTTGCACCACACTCCGTTACGCAGGGCTGCTGCAAAGGGGAGCAGAGATTCAAATGCTGCTCTGGGACTGTTTCAGGTCGACTGTACTGGTTTCCTGA
The DNA here is from genome assembly GCF_028769735.1 of Zonotrichia leucophrys gambelii. Classification (NCBI taxonomy): domain Eukaryota; kingdom Metazoa; phylum Chordata; class Aves; order Passeriformes; family Passerellidae; genus Zonotrichia; species Zonotrichia leucophrys. Next base: position 3,722,338 of record NC_088183.1, read on the forward strand.
AGCCTGGCAGTGGTTACAACATCCCCTGCACCCTGGAGTACTCCCCCATCTGCGGCACCAATGGCATCACCTACAGGAACAAGTGCCACTTCTGTACTGCTGTGGCGTAAGTGAAGGGCCCAGGGCAAGGCAGGGTTTTTGGATCAGTATTTCTCTTTTTGGTATTTGGAACATAAAGGGGTGGTTTGGCTCATGAAGCAGCTGCACTGTGCTCATTCATTCTCCACTTGCTTTCCCCCCAAAGGAGCGGCCTGGATGTGAACCTGAGGACCTACGGAGAGTGCTACCAGGTAAAGCCAGAAATCTGCACTTTTAACTGCTCTGACATTTTGCAACACTAATTCATGGCTGAATAATAGAAATGCCTCTGCTGTCCTGATGCATTTGGCCTGGAAATAGGACTTTAGGAAAATAGTTATGCCAGGATCAACATGTATGGAACCTATTCTATGGCTGAGATATTTGAACACCTCTCTGATCTGGGAACAGCAGGAAGAAGGTGCTGAGACCTTCATTTGCTGTGGAACTGGATGAGCAAGAGATGGTGCATCATTGATGCAGCAGCACTATTAGCAGCAGTGATTCCCTGGGTGGGAGAACTCGGTGCACTGGGGCTTGTGACCACCCCCTTTCTGTCCACTTGCCTCTGCTTGCCTGCTGGACCAGAGCAGCCAGTGGGAGAGCCATCCTGGAAATACCAGCATGGTCATTCCTCTACTTATAACAATATTTATTAGATTTTTTTTGCCTCCACCATCTCCCTACTCCAGGCTGTTCCAGGCAAGCACATTCTCCGAGTCTGCAGAATTACTGGAACAACAGAGCCCTGCTCCTGAAAAGTGCTTTCACGCTTTGCCACATCACAAATACTAAACAAACATAGAGCACTTATGTAGGAAAATACAGGCACCAGAAGTTTTAAGCCCTGTTTTTTGTTCCATTAGCAAAATGTCAACATCGACTGCAGCAACTTCCAGCAGAAGGGCGGCAGCATGATCTGCACCTCCGAGTACAACCCCATCTGCGGCTCCGACGGCAGGACCTACTCCAACAAGTGCCACTTCTGCACCGCTGTCTCGTAAGTGCAGAGCTCAGCACGTGCCCAGGGAACCAGAGCAGCTCCCGGGCAGTTGGTGGGAGCCCCAGAGCTCCCGTTAGCTCCCATCCCTACCCCGTGCTCCTCTCCCAGCCCTTGCTCCTCTGCCAGCCCCCTCCAGGCACCACAGATCCTGAGCCTGAGTGAGTCTTCTCCTCCTCCCCTTGCAATTAAAAGCAGATCTCTGCTTGCAGGCTCATAGCTTTGCTGGCTGCCTCCCTGTCAGGGTGATTGAAAGTGTGACCGTAGGAGGTGTCCAAAATTATGGGGTTTGTCACCTAATAACTCTTCTGAGACCTAATGAAAGCTAAGGCTTTGGGTAATTGGAAAAGAGGCGTAAAAATGAATATTCTATTACTTGGAGGCACCATGCTTTTGGTATTGAGCAAGTTGGATAAAAATGTTCCATTCCTAATTGGTCTCCTCTCTCTTCAGACGAGCTGAGCTGTTCTAGCACAGGCTGCTAGTGCTGGAGCTGGACCCTTCAACATGACACTTCCCTCATAAATCCTTCAATCAAACATGCTCTTCCTTGCTCCCTCAACCGTTATGCATCAGTCTCTGCTTTGATTGATCAATAAATTAAATGCAGCCACAATCTTAGCCATGGAGTGGTTTTCGATTTTGGTTTTGTATTCCAGGCGGGGTAATGGTCTTCAGGCTTTTGGGTACTTTTCTGACAGGCAGGAGAAGTGGTGAAATAAACCACAGTAAAGAGCCAAACACCAGCCCAAGCCCTCAAGACAGAATGTCATTCTGTAGCAAACCATCAGAAAATGCTATAAAACAGCATAACTTTGAATCTAATTTTGAAGCCTTGCAGAGTGTAAATGGATTTGTCTTTGTCACAGCACTGGAACTTGGAGGAACTGTTCCTTTCAGGGGCCTTGGCCTGGTGGGAGTGTGGAAGGGGGTGTGATCAGCTTTATCTGGTCACACCTGGGCAAGGGGCAGGTCTGGTGGTGCCTTATAAAAAGGAGGCTCATGGCAAAGGGAGGCGGTATCTCATAGGGAGGAAAATGAGGAACTGCTGCTTCCTTGAAGGGTGTGTCCATTGAGATTGTGCCCATCAGCAGAAAATTGCAGCAAGCTAGGCAAGGCTGTAATGAGCCTAATGAGAACCTGAGGAGAAATTAGACTGGGCTCAGGCTTTCAGCTTCTTGCAGAAGAGATCTAAAAAGCTGTACTGGTGGTATTTGAGGCAGAGGACCCCTCAGGAAAAGGTCTTGGGTTTTCTAACTCCAGGGAAGAGGGGCAAGATGTGCTAGCCACTCAAATATGTTTTCTATCTGGGGAAAAAAGATGTGAAGATAACATCTTTGTGGGAGCCTGAAGCGTGCACTGCAGGAAAAATGACATCCATGACTGTTGGTGATGATGTGCCATCTCTTTGGGTGAGTCAAGGAGTTAATATGCAAACAGCACAAGCAAAAAAAGTCCCAAGTGCCATGGCTAACACACTCCCTTCCTCATCCTTTCTCCACCTCCCATTCTCTTGTTATGTAAAAGAACACCTGCTGCTTAGGCTGATATTTAGGACAAAATCTGTGACTTTCAAGACACTTTTTTTGGTCTTGTTTCCTGAAGTAGATAATTTCTTGACCAAGACATTTTTAGGTACTCCCCATCAGAATGTAAGAGGCTTGTCCATCCCTAGAGCCAGCACAGAGAGCAGGAAGAAGAATGGAAATTCTTATTTTCATGTGTTCTTTTGGTGTTACTACAGGTAAGATAAATTACATCATACCTTTGTGCCTGCTCCTAAGAAAAGAGAGAGAAATTGGAGAGTCACAAGAGTCCTCACTAGTTACCTGCTTGAGTGTCTGAGAAAATAGTCAAGGAGCAGTAAAAGTAGCCAGTTTGGATGTGTTTGTTGAATTGTTTTATAATTCCTTGTTGGACAAGAGGTTCACATGCTGGCCACAGAGCAGTGGAGCTCTGGCCATAGCAGGAAATTATCTTCAGTGGCAAGGCCTTATTGTCAGCCTTCTGAGGTAGCTTGTGCCTGAGGAATCAGATAGCTGCTCAGAAGGCTTTGGAAAGGCCCAAAGAAGAGCTGCTCACCTGCAACAAAATGGGGGCAAGTGGTGAATATGTGGCAGTCTCATAAGCCTCTAGATGATTAGAAGATTAAAGGCTTGTAGCATTTAAATCTAAAAATTGGCCAGAACAGGTTGGGACTCAGCTTGACACCAGCAAGACTCTGCACAGCAAGGTCCAGGTGCCCTCCTCCTACCCCTGAGAGGGACAGAATTCCCCCCCTTTGCCGCCAAGTCCCTGTTCAGGTGTCACAAAGAAGTGGAAAGGGGCAATAGCAATAACCACCTGGCTGGCAATTCAGCCTTTTCCTCTGCCTGTGTTTGCTGAGGCTGGAGCCAGCCCAGCTGTGCTGCAGCAACCAAAACATTGTTTGGGCAGATAAGGGGCTGAGGCATCGAGGCTGTGGTGACGTCTGAGAGCAGAAAAGGCAAACAAGGAGTGCTGTGAGTGGCAGAACTGAGCGTGGCTGGGAATGGTGCTGCGGCTGACGGGTTTGATAACTAAATTACATGAGAGGCTGCGTCGTGAGATCACCCTTAATAGACAGCCCGGGATTCGCCTGTCAGTCATGGTTTCCCTGCCACTGTGTGGATTTTAAGATGTCTGGCAAGCTGCAAACTGATTTCAGTTTGCATCCCCAGACGTAGGGCACCCATAGCATTGCTCTCCTGCAGAAACTGGCTGGGGATGCTGGTAGCATCTTTCCTCTGTTGCTAAAAAAAAATGTATAGAAATGTGATCTTTATTTTTAATTTTTTTTTCTCACTCCTGTGTAAAATTTGGCTGCAACTAGTTGTGTATTCAAAATTCAGTGGGGGAACTGAAACCCAGATATATCTACACACATTCCTCTCCTAAGCCTTGCCTCCTTGGGAAAGCATACTAAAATTTAGGCTTATTCTTATCTGGAGAGGTGTTTGGCGAATGGTGCGCCTGAACACAAATCCTTGCACAGCCTCAGCTGGAAATAGAGCTTGGATCTGCCAATTCCCCATCAAATTCCCACCACTGCCACTTGCGGTGGGAGCAGAGCCCTAACATATGTTTGTGAATGTGAAAAACTGGAAAAACATTGACAGCTAGAGTTTAAATAGTTCAGGGAGGAGAGTCAGCAGTCCTATCTGGGACTGTGCACACAGCGAGCAGAGCATGTCACAGCCCAGCTCTTCTCCACCCCAACTCCACAAATTTAGAACCATCCTCAAAAATAGCCAGGGAACAACGTATAATTGGTTTCACAGACAACACATTCTCATGCTGTGATTTATTTCGTAACGTCTAGTGAGTGTCATCACTCGGTGCTGGCATTCGGAGAGGGCCCAGAGAATGAAAATTACCAGCTTCCCTGATGAATCACTGCTTTGAAAATTCACCCTTGTGAGAATCCTGTGACTATTTGGAAAAAAAAATAAAATATAATTATGTTACAAGCACGTCTATCACTCATGTAATTATCCCTTTCTAGGTTTGATGTGGACAGGGCAGCATTCCTTAAAGCACCATAAACCGGCCAGGACCAATAATGGCTTTAGAAACCAAGTGGAGAAGTTCTCACAATTAAGGTGGGGAATGAGGACAGCTACGGACAGGCACATAAATACACAGAAAGGCAGCTCTGTGTGCACACTGTGGGCTCTGGGACTGACACAACACCTCCTGCTCCATCCTTGGCTTGGACTAAAGAGCTTCCTGCAGCATGAGGGCTACAGGTGCCTTGGTGCTTCTCAGCCTGCTGCTGCTCTCTTTCTTCTTGGGTAAGTAATCTTTTCCCTAGCCTAGAAAAGAAAAACAAACACCAAAACCTCTCCTGACAACAAATTTTGGAGAGTCTTGATCACTGGCTGACAGGCTTGAAGACAGAGCTGAGCAAGTAGAAAATATCTGCAGGACTTGCTCACTCCTATGACATATTTCCACTCCTCGTGGGCCTCTGCAGTGGATAATGTAGTGGACGTGTCACTGGGAGACAGAGCGAGCAAATTCTGAGCATTTCTTCAGCAAATATACCAAAACAGAGTGTAATTATGAATTTTTGGTACAAGTGTTCACTGGAGAGTTTTGCTGAACCAGCTAGAGAAGAAGCTCGCTCAACTCCAGGTCATCTGCTCTCGTTTTGATCCTGAGCATCTTGGTATTTGGTGTTTTCCTTGGAGATGTGGAGACGTAATTAGATGAAAGTTTCAGCTTTCGTTGATGTTGCAGAGAAAAGCCTGAAAATTAAATTCAAATGTCCTCAAGGAGTCAGAACAAAGAGGGCAAATTAAAAGGATCCAGCAGCTATTTATCTGGAGATTTACCCATCTCTGTGATGATGTGGGGGAGCTGAGTGATGATTTTTGAACCTGTAGATCATGTCAGTGTTTATCACTTGCTTGAGTCCAGCTGACCCAGCTCTGCAAGGTGTGTGGCAACAGTTATTGAAGAAAATGTGGAACAAGAATTATTTATACTTGTTTTTCTGAGAATAATTTGAATAAAGAAGCCACTTGAGAAAATGGCAAGCTGTGCATGGAGAAGAGGTGAATTGCTTTGTACACATTATTCGTTATGAAATATTCATCTGTCTCTAATTGAGTCTTAATTGGGCCTGGGTTCCGTCAGAAGGCTGATTCTTCCTTCCAAGGCCAGGCAGAATAGCAGCAAACCCTGTGATCTGCTGTAAAATAAACAGATGTCAAGAGGCATCATCACAAATTCTTCTGTAGCTGCATGCAATATTTATAAAAACTATTTAATGAGCTGTTTTGTAAATAATATGCAGATAGCCATACCAGTGCCTGCAACATTATGGCAGCCTAGCCAAACCTGAGGACAGGGTAAGTGTGCCAGCACCAGGAAAAACCACCAAAGGACAACAGAAATAGCAAGAGAAGTAGGAAGGCTTGATGGATGAGGGTAGAGCTGACTGAGGGTTGGGTGGGATTTCTATTGGGGAGGGATGAGTGTTGGACAAGGTCCTTCCACCTCCTGCCCAGAGCCACCTGAGCAGCCCCAGAGCTGGCAGTGACCCCTCTGACCAGCAGGCACAGCCTCACCAAATGCAGGGCTGTGAGAATCCCTGTAACTGGGTGTTCGTCCCACTCTGCTGTGACCCAGATTCTGCAGATCTGCATTCAGCCCACCCTGGAGTGTCAGGCTCCCCCTTAGAGACGTGACAGGGTCGCCCCATTTCACAGCTCTGACTCAACCTACACTCCTGCCTGCTGGCTTTGCTGGGAAGAAGCATGAAGAGCACGCACTGATGAGCTCAGAGCCCAGAGCCTGTGGTTACAGAGGGGATTTTGGTGCTGGTTGTGACCACTGCTGCCTGTTCTGCTCTCTGTCACCCCATAACATGTCTTTGTATCTCACCTGGGCTGAGCCTGTCCTGGGCTGTGCTGAGCATGGCTGGAACCCAACCACAGGTTCTCCTGCTCCACAGTCCCCTCCTGTCAGCAGCACCAGCCACTTGCATTGCCCAGAGGAGCAGGAGCCTGAAAGCTTTAAAAGCCACAGTGGTTTTAAAATCTCTGGGAGCACAGTTCCACATCTGATATGGCAGCTTGCTTCCCCAGGAGTGGCTGCCTTCCAGGAGATTGGGTTATGTGTCTGAGGTGTAGCTAGCAGCTGAATGAGTGATTGCATGGTATTTTAGTAGCATTTTTCAAAATAGGAAAATACTAAAAGGCAATTCAGATAATGTATTTCCTGCCCCCTCTTCCCCCATGAGGGATGACGGAGTAGGAAAAACCTGGAGTGTGTTTCACTGTGGTTTGCATAAAAGGTTTGTGAGTTTAGCTCAGGCTTTATCAGAAAGTAATGCTGACGTGTAAAACCTGTATGGTTTTTATTTGCTTTTTTGTTTGTTTTTTTTTTTCCCCTTTTAGTTCCAGATGTAGCAGGTCAGGAGATTGAAGAGGTTAGTGCTGCTGTTTCTGCTTGCTGAATCTGCATTTAATAGAACCATGGAATCATTGCTGGTGGAAAAGACCTCCAAGATCATCGAATCCAACCTTTGACTGATCACCACTCTGTCAACTAAACCATAGCACTGAGTGCCACATGCAGTCATGGAGTTTCACTTTGGAGGAGTGTTTTTATAACCAAAATCTTGGTGCTGGGTAAACAGTTTTTAATGTCTGCTGGGAGCAGGTGGGTCCTTCCAAGTATTCCCAGAGCTGGGGAGTTCACTGCTGCCTGGGGAATGCTGTGTGGCCACGTTAGCAGGTAGAGCAGGGAAATAAATGGTTGATTTAGCAAATGCTTATGTGCTGCACCACTTTTGACTTGGCTTCACTATCCAATGTTCTCATGAAGCAAGCGGATTATTGAGTGTCCTATTCCTGCAAATTTAGTTAATCCTTGGGATTTGTAGAGAGACAAAATACCTGTACACTTCCTGGGCAAAACTTTTAATTCCCTAGGTAATTTCCTTATGGTTTCTCCCTCCTTCCTCTGGGAAAGCAGGAGCTTAGCAAGCACCAAACTGAGTGCAGGGTTTCGCAAGACACTGAAGTCATGCAGCAGGGAGGTAGCTCAGCTCCAGGTGCCTGACAGAGCATCACTGCTGACTCTCCTCGTGCATGTCTAGGCTAATCCACTCCTGTTGTTGGGAGGTCAAGACTTCTCCCAGGTGACTCCAATTTCCTTCCTCAAACATGGGGCCAAATTTCCCCTGAAGCGCTGCTTCTGTTCATTTCTGAGAGGGCTTTTTCTGTCAGAAAACAGGCAGTGTCAGAAAAAGCCTTACATTAATAATCTTGGGTCCAATTTGGAAAGCGAAACAAAGAGCATGGGAGTCCTGAAAAGGTTTTTTTTTAATTATTATTTTTTTGTGCAGATCTGTAGAGAGTTCCTGAACAGAAGCGTGTACTGCACGAGGGAGTCCAACCCTCACTGCGGCACGGACGGCGTCACCTATGGGAACAAGTGTGCCTTCTGCAAGGCAGTGCTGTAAGTGACACTGGGGGCACTGGAACAGCAGGCTCTGCCTTCATTGCCATGGATCTAGGGGTGTTCTTCATGGAGGGGATGCCCTTTATCCAGGCTGCTCCTCTTGTATGGACCGGCCTCTGAACCGTGCCATGCAGAATGTTTCCTCCTTGGAGCAGAGCTGTGTGCTATGAGTTAATTTTAATTCATTTCTGGGCGTTGCAGGATGCTGGTTGCCATGCTGAGAGGCAGCACAGGGCCTGAGAAGCAAATGCATCCTGCCTGTACCTTCCACAGGCACTAAATTGATGCACAATTCCCACTATGTGCCACAGGCTGCAGCTCTCACTGCCCACACTCCTGGGTACTGAGAAGTGCTGGAGGAATGTGGGAGCTGAGCCATGCCAAGTTATTCCTGAAAAGTCTGAATGAACTTTGTGGAACAAGACACAAGATCTCAGAGAAAGAACAGGATGTCTCTCCTTTTCCTAAACTCTGTCACCTTATAAAGGAGATGTAATAGGAGCCATCCCTGATGGATGGAACGTGCTTGAAAAATGTTTTTGCCTTAGCAATCCTTACATTTAGTGTGCAGCCAAGGCTGCCTTATCTTGGGGCAAATCAGAGAAGAAAGAGGAGAGGAGAAAATGGGTGGATGCTCCTTGTGAGGCACCAGGACGATGCACTAGCACCAGTCAGGCCTGTTGGGGTGGGTGAGCTCTGTCCCACACTGCTGTGTCTGTCATTTGCTGCTTGGTCTAAGTCTCTCTCCCTCCTTTTCCAGGAGAAGTGGAGGGAAAATAAGATTGAAGCACCTGGGGAAATGCTGAGTCCTCCCTGGCCCGAGCAGCAGGAGCTGAGCCGCCCTAGGCCGCGTACAGGAGCAGCCCGTCCTCCCTCTGCTGTCTCTGCTCAATAAAATAACACTCAGCACCATTCTTGGCTGGACTCTTTCTTCCATAAGACCCAGAAGAACGCTTTGATCCAGCCATGCTGGAGCTTGATGCTGGCTTTGCTCTCCTGTGCTGTTGCATCACCTCCTCCTGGGAAGGAAGGCGATTCCCACGGCTCGTGGGCTGTGCCCTCCTGCCCCTACCAGCCACAGCTCCTCTGTCCCGTCCTGCCTGGCAAACTGGCACATTCTGGGCAGCCAGAAACTGCTCCTGCCTGACTCTGCCCATGCCAGGGGGTGGGTGACAGCAGGCTCCCTTGCCAGCCTCCATAGCCCTGCTCCCTCTCTCAGGGGTTATTGTGGGAGGCTGATGGGAGAGCTGATGAGCAGCGTGACTGCCTATGCCTCATCTCCTTTGGAAAGCAGAGACAAGCCAGCTGAGCATAGGGAAATATTGCTCCATTTAAGCCTGCACCCAGAAGATGGCAGGTGGAGGCTGGTTTTAGGCAGAAGCTGCAAGGATCTTCTTCCCAAATCAGCCTTCTCCCTTCTTTCCTCTTAGAGAACGCTTTGTCTTGGAAACTGTGAACTCACCAGCCTTACTTTCCTGCTGCCAAGTGGCTTCTCATGCTAATAAAATTATATTTAGAAGAGAGCCAGATTGTACAAATTGTCAATAATTTTAAAAAAATATTCCCTGGAGCAGAAGAGCTGTGGGTTTACTCGCCCCTTCTCTAGGATAAATTCTCTCTGAATTATACACAGACTTTGATTTTCTAGGCACACATGTTTGCATTTATTTACAATTTTTAATACACACAGACTTCATTCCTTTCTTCACTTTTCACACTGCTGCCCTCTCTCTTCTTCACTCTGGCTGACAAATCCCTCTTTGTGCAAACACAAGAAAAGTAATTTTACGGTCTCTCCCCTTTCACCGTGCAAAACTCTCTCAGGGAAATACTTGTGGCATCCTCTTGTTAAAACATTGGCAGGAGATCAATGGGGCAGCAGCACCTTCATGTTAAACACTTAACTTTCAAAGGGAGCTTTAGATTTACTGTGAGCCTCAGGGGTCAACATCTTTTGCAAGCACCTAAATGCTGAGCACCTAAACCTCTGGACCTTGTTTGGACAGAGCTTGAGCATCTGCCTCTCAAGCCACAATCCCAGCTTTGAACTCAACTGGGGCACAATGCCTAAAAAGAGAGGCTTCAGCAAGGTACTCAGCGCACCTAATACCAGCTTCTTCTCTGGTAATTCACATAATCCAATTCTGGGAAATGCTTTGTCATTTGGTAACTTCCCAGGCAGCCAGCCAGTGGCTGAGCTGCACGGGCAAAGCTTTGTTTTGGAGCTGTTTTGGAGCTTCTCTCAGACCAGCAGCCTTTGATCCTGATGTTTTCCCCATCCCAGCCTACTGGATTGTTGCACAATCTGCCACCTCTGCTTTGAAGCAGACCAACCCTTGCTTTGGCCCAGTTGTACAGCTTGGGCCCGGGTTTGGTTTTAAATTCAGATGTTGTGTTTCCAAACTCAATATGCAAAGGACATGCAAAGTGTGGGCAGGGTTGAGGGGAGCAAGAGGCACAAGTGGTCCTGAAGAACACATTGGGAAAGTGCCTTTCCTCACCAATCCTTCTTGGAGCAGGATGGCCTCCACCACTTCTCCTGCTGTAGTAATCCTGTGATGATCCTGTTACATTGTAAGGCACTGGACCAGCACCATGTTCAGAGGACAGGAGCAAAAAGACCCCATTTTTAGCATGGAAAATGACATTTTAATGAGAGAAGGGCCGTGGGGCATCTTTAAGCCTGAGATGGCAATCAGTGACTCCAAAATTCTCACAGCATATTGCCATATCTAATCCTTTTAAATCTGGAGGCTGAGATAACAAGGACAGATCATTGCAGAAGTTCACTGTTAAATAACCATCATTTACCTTGCTTTTTTTCAGAGAAAATAGCAAATAAAACACCTCCATACCTCACAGACCAGCTACCATCTCCTCCACCTGTGCCAGGCAAGTGGAGAGTGGGAGTAATCTGCTTTGAGGAAATGACTTCCCTCACTTGGGGACACTTCCCAAAATGTCCCCAGGAGAGGCCAAGAGAGGCAGAGCTGCCTCAAAAGCCACTTCAGTGGTGATCCATCCTTCCAGCTGAGCAGGCCCATGGTTCCAGTTACCTGGGATGGAAGGGATGCTTTGCTGGTGCCAGGTGTGCTCACTCCTGGGTTTTGACAGCTGGATTCACCTTCCCATTGGGGCTGATGGATCCCTGGGACAGGGCAGCAGTGGCCACAGGATGCCCAGCCTGAACCCCCATCTGGGTCTGGCTGCCTCCCCAGAAACACGCACCAAAACAGAATTCAAACCCTCAGCCACTGTTTTTCCTTGGTTTTCTTCTTACACCTTTGAAATTGTGTTGGGTTTGGGTTGTTTATGTGGGGTTTTTTGCGTTTTTGTTGTGGTTTTTTTTTTGACAGCTTTGGAAGGTGAGTGAGTCATGATAGATTTGAGATCTCTCTTAGATAACATCTGAGATGAGCATCTTCACAGCTCTTTCCCTCCTGGGGGGAAGGGGCACAGGCTGGCAGTGGAATGAGGGCCAGGCTCTCCCCACACCTCGCTCAGGCCCCTCACCAGCTAAAATACAACCAGAATGAATTCTGTGCGTGGTCTCAGGGCAAGGCAGCCACTGCTCACAGCTGAGCACCCTCCTGTGACCATGGCAAAGGCAGGGATGTTATTTCCCTCTCACAGCCTCACTCTGCAGGTGCTGCAGCTGATCCTTTACTGTGTCCAGCTCTTGGCCCATTTAACTTGTGAGCTCAACTGTGCTTCCTCCTCCTCCTCCTCCTCCTCCCCAGCCCAGGCACGTGGCACTGGCACAGCTCACTGGGATCCTTTGCCCTACTTTTTTCCCTGACATTCACAGTGTTTGACAGGGCTTTTCAAGCTGCCATGGGATGATCCAAGGGTGGTGGTGCTGACTGCAGGGTTCCCACAGCCTGGCTGGGGAGGGAGCTCTGGACTTGGTTATCATTCAGGTTCAACCTCTTTTCCCCAAGAGGAGCAGGCTGGATCAGCTTGGGAAGGACTTTGGTCCAACCTCCTGCTCAGGGCAGGGTTAGTGCTGAGATCTTATCAGGCTGCTCAGGGCTTTACCCAGCTGAGAGCCCTCTGAGGTGGATGTGCAATCTCCTCCTTGGGCTGTCTGTGCCAGGGTTTGGCTGTCACTGTGGTAAAGAATTTTTTTCCTTGTGCACCCAATTTCAACACCTCTTCTTTCAACTCCATCTCAAAACCGTGTGCCACCATGAAGAGTATGCATCCACCTGCTCATGAACCTGCTTTTTTTATTGGTCATTGATGTTATATCCCCCTGAAATCTTCTTCTCATCTCCCTCTGCCTCCTCTCACTGAGCTCCAGACCTCAACTCTCTTGGTGGTTTTTCATTTCAGGTTTTTTTTTCTTATTTTGGGACAGAGCCCAAAACTGAATATTGGAAGGGATCCTGAGCCATGGGGAGAGAGAGAAGGATTGTTCAGGGCAGGAGAGCTGTAGGAGAGTTTCAGGGCACTGAAAAGGTGTAGATGGTGACATTTGCTGGCAGCAGCAGGAGGACATCAGAGTGCATTGGGCCCTCATGGATTAGAGAACAGCTGAGCCTGCCCTGGGGTGAAAGGGCTGCCAAATGTTGGGAATCAGCCAACAACTCCCTCCATCACAGCTGGAGGGCTTAAATAGGAGCCCAGGGGAGGGATTTGTCTGTTAGAATGGGCTACAGAGCAAAGAGAAGGTGAGAAATGTGCTTAGGGGTGTGAGTGTTGGTGTTTGTTTTTTGGGAGCTGGTGGGCATTTTGTGGGTTTGTCGCCTGCTTTTGTGGGTGGGTTGTTTGTGGGTTTTTTTCCCCCAGAAATAAACAGTGTATTTTAAGAGATGCTTTTAAGTTTAAGTTAAGAGCTTCTTACAGGAGCAGCTGCAGTAATTGTGTGTGGTCTAGGTGTCCTATAAGGCAGCTCCAAAAATGCTGGAGAAGGTTTTGAAAATGTGGGAGACAAGGATTACCCCAATACAGAAAGGAAGAATGGGGGAGGAACAATGTTTTACCCCCATAGAAATGCAGGTGTCACAGCTTGTCTCAAACTCCCAAGTTTGAGTGGCTTTGTCACTCATGGGGCAATGAGGGACAAAGACTTCAAGAAGAAGGTAATTTCTTTAGGATTCTGGAGAGAGCAGGGTTTTGGCACAGCTTCAATCAGGAGTTGAAGGATAAGATCAAAACTGCAGGGGCAGAGCGCTGCCCTCCACCCTTTGAAGCTAAAATTGCTCCATTAATTGTGAGTGAACAGAAACTTTTCAGCCATGGGGCTGGCTCTGGTGCTTCTGGCCTTCCCAAGGAATGTTGTGTCTTTCTGTGGCAGGGTGGTTTTGAGGAGTCACCTGTGACAAAGCCAGGTGATAAACTCATCCTCTGCTTCCAGACATTTCCCAAATCCTCATGCCCACTCACCCCAGGCCAGCGGGGCTCTGGTTTTGCCTGACTGTGGTGCTGCCCCGTTAGAAAGGAGCCAGGGGAGCACAGGATGTCCCTGTCCCTGGCCTGTGCCCAGGATGCGCCGTTCCCGGGCATTGGGCTCCCTCTGGTGACCGCTGGGAACGGGCTCCGCTCCTGCAGCTGAGGCTCCTTTGGAGACCAGCTCCGAAACCTGGCCTTTGGGACAAGGTCAGCCCTGCAAGAATGGCAAAAATGAGCAAAATGCAATTTTAGGGGTCCTAGGGCTCTGCTGGGGCAGGATCCATTACCTCCCATCAAGAAGCTCAGGCACAGGGCACGGTCCCCTTCATGTAAGGGGGAAAAGGGAATGAATTTCTTGGTCTGAGAATACTCATCCCCTCTCTTCCCACAGGGCATGGCTCACCTCTCCTGCACACCCTGGAGGATGAAGTGTGGGGACAGAAAAACGCAGCTGGGGTGAGCTGGCTTCATGTCTCTGTGATTTGGGGAATGCTTTTTGGTTACTGTGCCAGGTGCAAATATTGAGATTTAGCATCAGTGCTGGGATCTGAGCAGGGCACATCTTCTGCGCTTTTCACTGAGCTCACCTGAGGCTTGGATGAGCCTCTGTGAGGGATTTCCCCCCTGAGAAAGGAGACACAGCCAGGGCCTGTTCCTGCATCCCTCAGCTGTGGGGCAGCACGGCAGCAGCATCCCTGCATCCCTGCATCCCCTGCACCCCGAGGGGTCCCAGAGGAGCTTCTGCAGCTGAGGCTGTGCTGCTGCTGCCCCTGCCCAGCCTCAGGGGCATTCCCAGGTCCTGCCAATCCCTTGGAATGGTCCAGGGTGCAGTACTGCCTGTGGACACTGGATGCTGCCACAGACCGCGTGCTTTCATTGAGTCTCTTCAGTGTAGTTTTGGCACCAGGCTGTGATCCCTGAAATGTTGTTTTGGTTTTTGTTTTTTTTTTCTCATAAAGCCCCAGCTCCTGGGCTGTGGTGAATAGGTGAGAGCTAAGCTTCTGCCTCCTGAAATAGATCTATATTTGTATGTGTGTTTATATAGTTCAAGCTGAAATAGATCTATATTTCTATAAGTGTTTATGTAGTTTAAGCTGAAATACATCTATATTTGTATATGTGTTTATACAGTTCAAGCTGAAATAGATAAGTATTTGTATAAGAGTTTATACAGCTTAAGCTGAAATAGATAGATATTTCTATATGTATTTATGTTGTTTAATATAAATTTATATAATATATAATATTATATCATTTATTTATACATTATATAATATAATATACAAATATATAAAAATTTATATTAATTTTTATATAAATTTATAAGTGTTTATATAGTTTAAGACCTTCTAATTCGAGGTCAAATCGTGATTCAAGAAGTAGGCTGAGGGAACTTGGTGACAGAAAAGCAAACTTGTTTGAAAAATCAGCATCATGTTCTCAGTTTAAAACCAGGCAAACAATTCCAGTGGCCTAAACCCAGCCTGATCAGCCCTGGGACACATCCTGCAAATGTTGCCCTGGTAGCTCCAGGAGTCTGGCAGGTGTCAGATATCGGGACAGCTCTGTGATCCTCCTTGCCAAGCTCAGATAAAAGCCTGTATTTCACAGGGCTCTTCTCCTTCAGCTGCTCCAGCTGTGCCAGGTGTGCTGGTCAAACACTCAGCTTTGACCAGCCAAGCCTCACCTGCCCTCAGAAGCAGCTCCGTGCTGCTGGGACAGGAGGGAGGGCGAGGTGTGATTAGAGATGAGCCTCAGCCCCTGCCCTTAGCAGATGGATGGCCCTTGGCTGATGGTGCTTTGCTCGTGAGAATGAAGTGAAAAGCCCTTGAGCTTCCTGGCTGTGCCAGGGCTTTGCTGCTTTGTGGATGCTGGCAAAGTGATGGAGATGTGAGAGCCACCCTTTCCCTGTGGGGATTCGTGTTAAAAGGAGAGAATTTGCAGTTTAGGGACTGGTAGGGGGTGACTTCCTTTCCTTCCCCAGTTTCTGGAATTGTGCCCTGCTCTTGACTGAGTCAGTGGATCTGTAATTACCTGTGGTGCCTGCATTTCCATTAAGGGATTTTATGTGTTAATCTCACAAGATTTAGTGCTCATTTTGGGGTTTTCATCTTGCTGGCTGCCCAGAGCCTCTCAGTGTGAAGTGCTGGCTTAACTGCAGGGCCAGCAGAGGTGCAGGCAGGTGTTTCTCCCTGATTCACCCTTATCCCTGATCCCAGCACCCAGCTGAGGCTCTGGGCCTGCAGGGAGCTGTGGGGCTCTCAACACACCTTCCCAAGCATCAGAGGACAATGAATATCTCTGCATCAGTGATCTGAGATTAAACAGACACCTATTTTGTAGCATCTCTGTTTAAAACCAGGCAAACTGTCATAAACTTGGTCAGGGATTGCTGGGCTGGGTGAAGGGCAAGCTATGATAAACTCATTTATCAGTGACATGTCATCTCAGCTCCATAAAACTGAATGTTATGTGATTTACTGCTTGCTGAACTATATCTACCTAAATTTTTTGAAAGAGGAAACTCACATACAAACCACAATATTTTGATTCTGTTTAAAGAAGTCAGAAATTTCAATTGTTTACCTGCTGTCTTCCAGCAGCAGCTACTCACTAAATCAAACCAAAATAGCTTATCAGCTTCTGAACGTGTTTATCACAGCTAATTTACTATTTGTGGGAGTGGAGATATTGCCTAGGTGTAATTACAAACCCTCTGTATCTGAAGCTCAGAATTTCCCTCAAGGGTTAGATACAAATAATTTTGGTTTTAATTTAGTACCATTTGTTATAGAAAAAGACTTTGCTACATACCTGTTCTGTCGAGTCACATCTGTAAGGGATTAATCAGATTTTAAAAAATCCCACATCACTTTATCATTTTCATCTCTGAAGCAGTTTAATACACTTAACTTTTCCAAAAATGTGCTCATTTTGGTCCTGATTCAAGAAATATCCATCATTAGGACAGCAGAGGGACCCAAAAGTGCATCAGTTGCAGTTTAAGCGTCTGCTTGAAATTCTGCTCATGCTCCTCCACTAAACTGATGCAGCTTTCACTGCTCACAAATGTCACACACACCCCTGTATGTCATGAAATGTGAACTGAATATAGAAAATTGGATAAACAATCGTAAGTTTTGCAAAATAGAATTCTAGAGCCACCTCATCTTGCCCTAGGCACCAGGATGTCTTAGAAAGTTTTACTAGAATTTGTTAAATTTACAATATTCTTAGTGTGCCACCATTTGTTTCACGAGTGTGACCCAAACTGGGGGTGGGAAACACCTGAGGGGTGAATTTGGGTGTTCCCCAGTGGAGCTCTTGGCTTGAAGCTGATCCATCATGGCCAAAGCTCCTGCAGCCCCTGAGTCTCTCCCATGCCACAGCACAGTGCCTGCCATGGAGCAGGAGCCCACTGGGCCAATGGAACAGAGATTCAAAGATTCAACACAATCACTCCAAGAAACTTTTAACAAGTGAGGGAAAAAAAATCATAGAGCATTGGAGAAAAACAAAGCTGGGAAGAAGGATTTTATTTTACTCACAGTTTTACTGTAAGAACATGCTCAGAAGCAGAGCTCTTGAACAAGCTCAGCACTGACACCCATTTTTTTTACCCATCTGTGACCGTTTTCCTGTGATGTGAAACAATTTAAACAAGTTTATTGGCCAGGCTGTGAACCATCACTCATGCCCAGCTGTCTGGCCCTGCTCTCTGTGCTCTGTGTGACAGATCCAACTCAAAATCCAGGGGCTATCTTGCTGAACAGGCTGGAGAGGAAAAGCCCAATCAGATCTGAAGGCTGAGAGAATTAACTCAGGAATTTATAGTAAACTCTGACTTCTTTTTAATACCCTGGTCCCGAGTTTGACTTGCTTTCCTCTCAAGAGCAGCACAAATTGAAGAACAAGGCTGCCCCTGTTGAATACCAAATCCTTGAACACCACAGATATTTAGCACTAAAAATCTGATGCAATTTTAGTGTTTCAAAACAGCAAGGTCAAAGTCTTCTGGGGTGCTGCAGGGGCAGGAGGGGACATCACCCAGCAGCACTGACCTGCTCCAGGTCACCCAGTCCCGTTCCATGCAGGAGCTGCAGCCAAACCTGGCCCCTGATGTGACAAATGATAAAAGCTGCTCTTTTCTAATATATAAACACCTTGGCAAATGGTGGGGTGTGAGCAGAGTGGGTGTGCAATTCCAGCCAGGCAGTTTAGAGGAATAAAAAACCAACACAACAAAAACTTTCAGGGGGTGTTAATGATGCACTTTTTACTGTGCCCAGCACCCCAGCCATAGTGCTCTGAGAATTATGCAATTTGAGAACAATCTCCCTTTGACTTGTACACATTCTGAACAGAAAATGAATTGGTGGGAAAACCATTTGCCAGGAGAGACACAGAAATTAATGGCATGGCATTGTGTGTGACTGTGTGTGGCAAGGACACAGGCCAAGCTGGGCACGGACTCCTGAGAGCTAAATGAGCATCCAAGTGCTCAAAGCAGCATCAAAGGAGCTCCAGAGATGAGCAAACTTCCTAAATAAGCATAAATAATGAAGCTCAGGGCTGTATGAGGAAGCTCATCAGTATATAAATAGTTCATTTTGAAGTTCTCTATTATAAAACACCATCAGAAAAGGGCTGATGCATGAATGAGATTGAGGCCTTGTGTGATTATCAGTGATCCAAAGGATAATGGGGGATGATAGAGATGGGCTGGGAAATACATGTCTAAAGTGGTGTGGTGCAGCAGATAAAGGCAGGAGAGTCAAACTTGGCATTGTGAGCCCTCAGAGCTGTTTTTCAGCATTTTTAGGAAAACTTAACCAGAGCTGTTCACCTGCCATCACGAGGCAGCTCTTGTTGAGTCTTTGGGGCTGCTGTATCTGAAGCACGTCCTGGCTGCTGCAGAGCCCACTCAAAGCACAGATATCAGCACCAGCCCCTGCTAACAAGATATTGCCAATATTGCTCACACAGGAAAGTTGTAATGGCTGCAAGATGTCCCTTGTCTTCTCCAGGATAGAGCAGAATTTTATCATCTACTGCTGTTATTCTCTTCCTCAGCATTTTCTTTTCACTGAATTTTTTCTCTGTGAATCCCCCTCAGCCAAAGCATCCATCAGCACCCTTGGCTGTGTGCAGCTGTTGCTAAAATCCACCAGTACCTGCCACAACTGCTGTGGTGACAACAGTGAAATGTCCAAGGGTTCTGCCTCTTCATCCAGCATTTCTTGTTTTAAGCAGCTTTAATGAATGGGGAAAACCGTGTGCTTTTCTTTACCCTCTGAAATACAGTTTTTACCTGGCCTTTGTCTAATTGTGAGCCAGTATTCAGCACTTCTCACATCAGCCTTAAATACATCTGAACAGACAGAGTGGAAAATTGTCTTAAACCCTTTGGCATCCACTTGCTGTCAGCTGAATGTCAAGTCAGGAATAAAAATTGGCAAGTAGCTGTAGATTTCACAGTCATGCAGCAGGATTTGTGGGGCTGAATTTGCAGTTCAGTTCCTGGCTTCAGCTGTCATTCCATGCACCTCCAGTGATGAGCATTCATGCCACAGAGAGGCATTGGAGTTGTCAGATATCCAGGGCTTACTGAAATAACTTCATTTTGAAATGGACTGTCTCTTCTGGTCTGAATAATCAGACAGAACAACATACAAAATGTTTGACGTGTACTGGGAGCCGGAGACAGTCTCTGACACATGAAAATATTTGGAATAGTTCAGACTCCATTTAATGCTTCTCCAGAGTTTTGCAGAATGGTAAATTATGAGCTCTGTAATTAAGTTGTATGCTCCCTCTCCTTAATTATACTTTAATACTGTTTCTTTTAATAGAGATAGTGAAAGCCATTAATCAAATACTTCTCAGGCACCTCAATAGCATCTAAAAGGAAAGTAAATGTTAGCAGGGAATAAACCTTTAAACTTTGCTGTCCATAGTTATTCTCCAGGCTTAACTAGATTTTGGAAATACAAGTAGGTAAAAACTGCCTTCCCTATTGGAGGAACAAAAAATCAGCACAGGTGTTTTCCTCTGCATTTATGAGCAATAAATACATTGTTGTGGGGCTAAACTACCCATTTATCCCTGCAGGTAGTGTGGAGTTTGGCAGAGCCACATTGCAGGGGTAGCCCAGAGCAGGCAGGAGCTGCTCTGTGTGACCCACTCCCATCTTCCTGAGCACCTCCAATTCTTTTATTGCAGGCTATAATTGCCCTTCCTATCCCCTTTAGTGCTGTTCCCTTTAGCTTCTGCCTGTGGACTTTTCTATGAAGGTGCTGAACTCTTTTTTGAACCTGCTGATGCCACCTGCCTCCACAACCAACCATAGCAACAAAATCCAGATTTATTCCTGCTGCTTTTACCATTTTAAGCCACTCTCCCATCAGTGCCCCCTGACTCTTGTAGTCATTTGAACATCAGGTTTGTGCTTGCCTTATCCACAGCTTCACGATTTTAAAAATCTCAGCCAAGCAACTCCCAGCAGCATTTTTAGAAGATAACCAAATCAAACTGCAAGACCAGTCCCCAAACAGAAAATATAGTAAGGGAAATTATATTAGTCATAAAAGACATAACAACTTGTCAGCAAGAGCTCTGTGTTACAGTCACTTTGAGATCACACTTGCATGTTCCAGCTCAGCTTATAAAATATTTGAAAGATGAGTGCACATCACCTTCAGATCAGTGAATGCTCTCAAATTCTGGGACAAAACTCCCATGTCACAGAAATAAAATCAAGATTGATTTTTTTAAACTTTGCTTGTATAAAGCAAAAGAAATGAGTATTGCTCATTCACTGTGACCTTCTGCTTGCAGGCCAACTTTGAGGAAAAAAAATGCAGGCACATGTTTAAATACATTCCCTTGGTTTGGTTTTCTCTCTCTGCCCAGCACAGACTCCACAGATGATTTAATTGCAATGCCTTGACTTCTTTCCACTGTTCAAAGTCAAAGGAATTCCAGTGCACCATACCCAGTCCCACATCCCAAGATCTCTGCTGCTGCAGCTTTTCCAGGCAAGGATCAGTGGTGTGAGCTCAGGGATTGTCCCTGGGCTGTCTGTACAGGTGTCAGGCAGCTCCTTGATCAGAAATCAGCTCTAGGAGACAAATCTGCAGCTCTTCACCCTCCATCCTTACCTAAAGCACCACTTTTATGCACCAGGTTTCTGGTTTGCTCTGTCAAAGGCACCTGGGGCTGGCACTAAAGCACACAGAGCCCTGAACAAGGACCTGGATGTTTTCTGACAGGTCGCTGAGCTGGAGCCTTGCGTGCTCAGCCCAGCAGCTCATCTGTGCTGCTGTCCTGACAGCCTGACACGAGCTGTCAGGGCTCCTTTCCTGGCCAGCCTGGTGCTGCACCACGTCCCTGATCCACAGAGGCACAAGCCAGGCTCTTACTCAACTCCTGATGCAAACCCCGAGTCTCTGAAATCCAAACAAATCCTCCAATCCATCCCAAATTAATATTATTGATGGTTCCTCTGTTATGCAAGCTAAATCCTGAAGGCAGCACAGGACACGAAGTATGAAAAAGGTATTTATTATTTACACAACTGCTATAGTTCCTTAAGAACAATATATACCATTTTTTATTTGAAAGGGTCAGTCTTCTTTCAAATCCATGAACTGCATAATGCACAAGTGTTGGAAATGCCAAACAGCAGTCACATCACACTTCTATAGTGCAGGCATAAGCAGCGCAAGTAAATGATATTTTAAGAACAGTATGGCTGAATATTGTATTTAAACACAGTGTTTGCACTTTGACAAGTTTTAGCTAGAAGAGAACAAGGGTTTTGTTCATGCTTTGTTAGGAATGTGACTTTCCCATCTGAGGTTTAAACCCTTTATCTGAGATATGGGGATTTTTCAGGCAGACTGCTTTTCACTGATCAAATAACAGTGGGTTTCTCTCCCTCAAATTTCAATCTTTTGTTTTCCAGTAAACACTGCTTTATAGTACAAGTTCACACACTGGGGTAAACTGGCCACACAGGTGGTACTTTCCCATCTTACTGTCTTGCACAGAGAAACACTGACATACTAATACATACCAAACTTAGACAACTTGTAATTTATAGACTTAAATACTGGAATGGGAGAGGGAGACTGTTTCTAAAGATGGAGGGAATAGAGGACTTATACAATTCATACACTGCCAAGGTTGGCTTTTTAATCAACATTTTTGGTCTAAATATTTTTTTTTTCTAGTCTCAGAATGGTTTTGGTCTTTGATGGTTATGGTTATACTTCAGCAGCAAAGGAGAGGAAAGTATTTTGAGAAGTAACACCAGAACTGAATGCAAGAAAAAGCAACTGACTTGTTTCTCCCACTTTGAGCTTATTGCTGTGATCTTTTAAAAAACCCACAACCAACCAGCTGGAAGACCAAGTTTAGCAGTCGTTCTGGCATTGGGTCCAGTGTCCAGCACTATTATACTCAAGCACAAAAGCAAGGAAAAGTCCAATGATCTTAGTGATGTTCCCTTCAATTCAGTGCCACACAGTTTTATTAGTGTTACTGTCCTTGCTTCTTTGAAAGATACCTGAAAGAAACAAAAGTAGTTTTTCACTAAGTAAGAGGTGGCCACAAATCTAGCTGAGATCTTAAGATCAAAGTATGACTTTGCTTTCTTTTCTCACCAACAATCCTCCTACTGATAACCAAAAATTAGAAATGCAATCAGTCAATAGCACTTATGATTTTTATTTCATTTCAATTCCACGATAGGTTATCTTGCGGTAATTCAAAGCCATGTTCTAGTTAGACTCTATCAGGCTTTTTAAACAAAAGGGAGGAAGGAAATGGAAACCTGTTTCATTCTAAGAGGATGGAAAATTACATCAGTTGGAGAAGTGGCTTTTATATCCTTTAAGATGAAAAGGCCCATTAGTAATGGCACTCCTTCAAATAAATTCAGGACTTTAATGAACTGATGCAGCACAACCTGAAAGGAACAGCCCTCCAGCAGCTTCTCTGGAGAAGCTGAGTGACTCTGAACTGCTTTCTGCATTCTGATCTCACAGCTCTCTTGGCACCAGAGCTGGAGCAATCTGCCTGTGTGGTGTGAGAAAGGCTTTGCAAATACTCTAGGAGAAAGAATCCAACCAATTTCACTGTCAGTGTGAAATATCCAGTGAATTTCACTGCTTTTAAGGTTTAACATTTCACTTTCTGTTCTACTCAGAAAAGAAAAATTGTATCAAGCCTGTAAGGCTCCATTTTTTAAACACCAAAGGAGTGGTTTTCCAACAGTTTTCCTTCACGTGCATTGAAGCCTCTGGCTGTTGCATAAAACAAAGAATAATTTTGCTGAAGCCCTTCAGTTAATCACTTTCTAGCAAGAATTAGGATGCTAACTGGTGCCCTGAGCACTTGAAAAACTCCAAGTTTTGTTTTTGTTTGTAAGACAGTTACTTGGAGCTGATGCATCCTGCAATACCACCCAATCTGAATGGTGCCTGAGGATTACACTAACACCACAAAGCTTTCAAGGAACTTCTAGAAAAGCTGCCTTAAAACAAGGGACTTGGGATCTGAACCCACAGTCTAACTTTGCTGGGGTGGAAAGAAAGAGGTTTCCAGGGACCATGTTCCTTCAAAATTCTTTTCCTTTTAGGATGCATAATTGCATAATTGGCAGTGCTGAATACTGGAGTAGTAGGAAAACACAGATGCATTCTGTCAAAATCTTATCATTTTTGGGAAGCTGTCCCAACACTACAGCCCTATTAAAATTCTCCTCAAACTAAAGAACCTTTATAACTGTAGGTTATAAAGTTCATCAGTTCCATTGTTTCCGGTCTTTGTAGAGATAACCTCAAGCAAAACACCAGGGTTAGGGACAGAAGAAAGCAAGAATTTTGCCTTTTTTCTTACCTTTCCCAATGTTTGTGATTCAGCTCCAAAAAGTCATCTAGTTTTGCTATTTCTTTGAGGTATTGGGTGAGCTTTAGAAGCTCCTTGTCTTTATCCCGATTTAAATGTGCTTTCATAAAAGGCCTTATCTATAGAAAAGAGAGAAACTGGGTATAACCATTTGCTCATAGAAAGAAAAAATCTTTAGATTCTTTATCACTTACAATCAGACTGAAATATATCTTCAGTACTATGACAAGTTATAACTTTTCACAGGTAAGAGGAAAAAACCTTTTCCAGTAGTGGTCAGATCCAATTTGTCCTGTTCATGCAAACTGGACTGAGGGGTTTTTACCTTGCACCAACCAGAAAAAAATTGTTTTCTCTTGCACTTCTTCAAGCCTCCCCCCCCAAGACAGACTGAAATGATCTGGACTGCCACATTTTCTAATTGATTTTACAGAGATTTTTGCAGGAGGGTTTTCAGCTCAGCATTGTGAGTTGTGTGGTATCATTGGAACCAGATGCTTTTTTTCAGCAAAAAGCCTTTGACTATAACCAGAGCTGTTGTGAAATGAGATACCAGAAGCAAAGGTTGGAATACATTATACCTGGGCCTTGTTTTAGTGATTCAGTGCTCTTGTCTGCAACTGTTACAAAACTTTGACAAACATTTTACCAATCTTAGCTAGAGGGACTTCTGGATAATCCCCTTCCAGCAAGATCTCTGCTATTCCTGATTCTCCTTCCAGTTAAGACAATCTTGTTAGATCTCATCAACTGCTCTCCTCTTCACATTGTGGATACTTTCAAAGAGATACCATCTTGAACTTCTGCATTTGAAAACATCTTTTTCTTTTTTAGAGAGCTTTATGCAAGTTGTTTTACTGCCAACACTGCTCCACTATCATATGTATGTAGAAATTTAAGCTACACTCTTATTCAGAACCAGCAGTAATAACAGAGCACACACTGGCTGACAGTTGTATAAAATGAAATATTTGCTGTTCTATAGTCAAAATGGCTCAAGGTACTAATTATTTCTCATATGGAATACTTGTGATTATCCTGTCATACTATCAGGAAGTGAAGCCATTTGTTATTTGACTTATTCTTGAATATGACCACTCTGGAGATTGAACATCACATTTTCAATGGTGCCTGTCAGCAATGCCCAGCTTGATTACAGCTTGCAGGTATAACTTAGGCAGAAATAAGAATTTCATTGATTTTGGTAATCTATTAATCACTTAATAGTGACACAAGGTTTATTTAATACTGTTATTAGGGAAATAATAAGCCAGACAAATGGCACTGTGAATTAACAGGTTTAACAAAACATGCATCTTTGCTAGTTAAAAATAGTCTTTCTTTATGCTACAGCAAAGAAGTAGGAGAAAGTAATACTTGAAGTATCAAGAAAAAGTAGAAGTAAATGAAAATTCCAGTTTCCATTACCTTGAGTCCATTCTGTGGGTTCATCAGGAAGTTTCGGCCAATATCATCAAACATAATAGTATTTTTTTTGCTGTAATATTCTGAAAACTTTCCCCAGATAACACCAAGAGGCTTCACCTGCAAACACAACCCAATACAAGGTATCTGAGGTAAATCAGATCACGTGCAGGAGATGAAAATGCCATCTATAGGAACCTGAGTCCTAACTCGAATGAACACTTGTATACTTTTGCATTACCATTAGCAGGGAGTTTGACTTTAACAAAGGAAGATGTGAAATAATATAACATAAATACCCTCCACTAAGGAAAACTTTTCTTTTGGCACTAAGTTTTCTTGCAACAGTTAGCTGCTGTTTGATTTGAAAGCTGTGACATCTAAAAATACCATTCAAAATATTAATAGAGACTTCCAGTAGAAAAAAATCTGTGGTTCCAAGATTCTTGCAGTTTTATTGCATGAAAACTCCTGAGCAACTTTTTTTGTTGAGTATTTTAAAGGGGTATGATAAAATGCCAGAAAAAGATTAGGATAAAAGTTGGTACTTACATCTATTAGTCCTCTCCGAGGAGTGTGCACTGTTATCATGGCAGCACTGTCCAGCATGAAAGTGATCTTGTAGTTTGCATTGGTACTCACCCCAAGCTCCTGCATCACAAAGATTTATGATTAAAGCTTCTAATTATGACAGTTTTACTGCTCAACAACTGGAACCATGATTATAGTACATTGTTTGTCACGGGGTGAGCTGAGGAGGTTTATCAGAGACACACTAAAAATAGATACCTGGGGAAATTTGCATTTGTTACATAATGAGGATCATAAAAGTGCACACAGGGATTTATTTTTAGTGTTTAATATCAGGAACTTAACAGCTGATGCTGGCAGAAAATCAAAGCAAATTTGCAGAGAAGGCAAAATACAGAGAGGGTTTGCTCATATCTTCATGCACAACCTCTCACAAGTTCTCCACACCTCAACTTAACTTTACAGGAATTATGTTCTGGCTGTACTTTTTTCCTCTCAGTGATTTGCACAAATTACAGCCTAATCCAAGATGGAATACCCAGGAACATCTCAGTGTCACTGTTTCCTCCTGCATATGTCCAAGATAACCAGTGTTAGTGCCAATTTGCACTTTTAAGATTTGGTAACTCCTGAAATACTCTAAGTAAAACAACCTTTTTAGAAATAAAAAACTTTACACTCGATGAGGGAGCATCATTTCCATTTCAAATCCTTTCCAAAGTTGAAAAGTACCAGTAAAATCTGCTGACAAGGTACAACACAGATATTGCTGACAATTTCTGGTGTGTGAAACAGCAGCAATATGCAAACCTGTGTAACAGGGAGAAAATACCCACTGCAGCAGCTCTTCTGCAACTACCCAGCCACACTTACCTGATTTGCTTTGATTTAAAAATGCAATCTTGCAAATGAAATGCTCTACCTCCCTGGGTCAGTATCCTGTTACACTGACAGAACCAGCTGTTCTAGAATGTTTGAATTTCAGGCATAAAAGGGTGGTAAGTGAGAGATTAAATTTGCTTGTCTGATGCTCCCTTCTTTTAAATGCTGTTCCTGCTTTGTACTTTAAACCAGAAAGTTTAATGCCACCTATTGCTGAAATCACAGCTCCCTGACCAAGAGTGAAACTCTGGCAGGGAAGCACCCCTGGTGCCATCAGTTTAAGGAGAAACAGAAGGTGGCATCTAGTGGCAGGAATCTCCATGGATCAGGGTCCAGCAGGAGGTTGGAAAAGCAACCTGGAAATGCAGAAATGTGACCAGTGCAGGGGGAAGAACCCAGTTTTGAACAATGGTTTTCCACAAGACTGAGTCCTAGCACTACTGTGACAACACAGTATAAATATGTGACACAAGAATGCAATGTTTGCAAGGCTGAGCACTGATTTTACTTGCACTAACTCCACTTCATAGTTCTGACTAAAGAGCCTCATTTCTAAGAGGCATTTTTATTTAGAAAAAATAGTAGCAATTAATTATTTTGAGGAAGAGAATGCTGAAAAATGTGTTTTGCCGTGTGAAAACCTGAAAAAATAGTGCATAGTAAAAGCTTAAATTTGGAAGGGTTTTTCCTGGAATGGAAATAACTTTTGATTTATAAACATAAAAAACCCCTAACCCACCAACCAAACACACAACAATTCTTAGTAAGCTCATTAGATTTACAGCTAAGCCTGACTGTAAATATGTTTACCATGAGGTCAGCTGTTCCAAACTGGCTTCCTGCCTGATTCCAGTAGGGAAGAAACCAGAAAGTGAAAGAGCTTTTATGGGATGTTTAATATGGCAGAGGAAGCAATAGAACCCTCAGCTGTAAGAGGTAAAGATAAATATGAGAAGAGTTTCCTCTTGATAACCTACTCCAGCATGTCACATCTGTCTGTTCCTTTAAAAAAATCACATTTAAAGACTGCAGCTCTATAATTAGAGGTAAGATGAAAGCACCTGTGCAGGGCTGCGTGACAAATCCAAGTTTCAGCAGGTACTGACTTGTGTTTAGTTCTGCTAAATTTAACACCTACTGCTGATAGTTTGTGTGGAATTCTAAAATTAGATTCAATCTAGTTTGGTGATAAAGATAATTTCAAGTGACTATGGAAATTGAAACAACTTAGGTTATGATTCATACAACCTCCTCTGTTTCTAACGTGCTCTACAATGCTGAGAATGAGCACAACTGCATGAAGGGTTACCCAGAAACAAATCAGATGTTTTCAGAGCAACTTACTTTCATTTTGGCTTCAATCCACTTCATATTAGTAGCAGCTGAAATAAAAGGGAGAAAACAGAAATAATGTTTTATCAAAATAAGTCATTGGCAGGCAAAAAAAAAGAAATAAACTAAGAACTTGTTCACTTAATATGTCAAAGTTTTACACAAAATTTAATTTTAGAAAGATCCACTTTTGTTGCAGCTTTTAGGGCCTTAAAGAAAGTCTTTTATCAGGGAAGTGTATTTTTGTATGGAAAAGTTTACTTTTCAAATGAACAACTAGATGAAGCACTGCAAATATTTATACCATTTTCTGAATCAGCTGTTACTGAACCACAGCCTGTAAGACCAGGGATAGACCTGGTTTGAGGAACCTCACTGCCTGTGAAGGATTTCCTTCTGGAGGCAATGATAAGAATACATAAAATCTGGAAAGAACAAAGTATCAAACTGCCTGCTGATCTAAGAATATGGAGAAACATTGTTCAAGACTATGAAAATGGAATTTTGTAACACAAATTTAATATGGTTTGAATCCTGCACTGGCTAAAGTCTGCTCTCCAGCTGTTGGACAGGAATTGAACTAGAATGCAAAGGCAAAGGATCAAGCAACCATCCCTGCAGACAGGAGAGTTGAGATTATTTGTAAAATCACTATCAGTATTCTAATGTTGACTATACAGTTCTGTTTCTTTGTACAAAGTAACAGTAAAGTGATGCTGAGCTTTACTCTGTGACTAAACCCACTCTTGTGAGCAGTACGTGGGGCTTTTTCACATAAGAATTGGTATTTTTCTAAAGTATCTCTAATAGTTGTGCAAATTACAGCCAAACATTTCTGTATCATTTTAGATCCTGTGACTCACACTAAAAAGCAATATAAAAACCTCCCACCTGGAGTCTCTGCTCTGGATGACAATTTACAATAAATTCTTAGGCACAGAGTATAATACTTACACCAAATTACAATATCATAGTCCTCATATGCAGAAGTCAGGAATTCATGAAGGTATGGCCTCATCAGCTCTACCCCAGTTTCAGCACATGACCTGTGGTCTAAACAAAATATAAGAGATAAACAATTCAGTATTAAAGTATTAGTTATTAAAGCCCAGTCTGATTTTCCTTTCTATCCAGAGACTCCTAGAGTTTCATGAGGGGAGCACTGAAGCACTTAAAAGTCATGAATGATTTGTTATCAAATTCCCATTTCCATTTAAAGGTGGAAAGACAAAGCAGAGGGAATATTTATCTGTTGGTCTCACAGTTACTGGAGGGCTTAGCAATAATTAAATCAAGAGATCTCTGAGTATGAATATCTTTGAAGAGTCAGGGTAAATCATCTGTGCTCTTAACAAATTAGTAACTGGCCAGATATGAAACAGATTCCTTCAACCCTAGTTCAGTTAATTGTGTGAACATATATCAAGCTCATTTCAGAGATGCAAACATTCCTGCTCCAATTCCAAAAATGCTGCAAAATCTGCCAGGAGAAGACCTCTCAATAAAAAGTTTAAACTTAGAAACAGGTTGAATTTTAAAGTCAGATTGGAAACAAATGTCATCAAAAAGGAAAGCTAAGGAAAAAGGAAGGTATTATTTATTGCTCACAGTCATGCTGCCATGGCACACCTAGAAACCAGAAAGTTAAGCCAGAAGGAAAATTCTGGCTTTCAAAAAAAAACCAGCTTGACAGAATTTTCAAGAAAAACGTGTTTTTGTGAATGTTTAGTAATGATATGTAAATAAAATTTGAAGCTGTTCTCCCACATCCCCCAGAAGTAGAATCAATCAGGTACAGAATGAGATCATTATTTTACAATATCTTGCCAAGCTACTGTGATGGTCAAGATACAGGTTATCAAGGGAAAGACTATCAGGACAGAAGACTAAATTGCTGCTTTTTTATGTCTTTTTGCAGCAATTAAATAGCTGCTGCACTAAAATCAGCAACATGCAATGTTGTAAAATGCTTTTCAAAATGTGAGCAAAAGACCACAAAATCATACAAAGCAAAAGTTATGCTGTACGACAAAGCAAAGCAAAAATCAAGAAACCTGATCTGGCAAATAAATCGGGCTGT
The DNA here is from genome assembly GCF_028769735.1 of Zonotrichia leucophrys gambelii. Taxonomy (NCBI): domain Eukaryota; kingdom Metazoa; phylum Chordata; class Aves; order Passeriformes; family Passerellidae; genus Zonotrichia; species Zonotrichia leucophrys. The sequence continues at coordinate 3,751,965 of NC_088183.1, forward strand.
TAAACAAACAAAAACCATAAATTGTATAAAAACTCACCAAATAGTGTATAATCAACATCTAGCACCAGCAGCTTTTTTCCTTCTCTAGGAGGATTCAGAATTTCCACTTTGTATTCTTTAACTCTACGGGAAATTTTTAGTAGATTTTCTTCCCTGATGTAACAGTGCAAAAAGTTAGAGTTAATTAAAATGTAAGCTCTACAGACAATAACACACTGTTTTAACAGCTTGAACTCCTAACCTATTTTCTACTTCCACAACTTCCTCTTCAATATCAAAGTCATTGACCACATCATCGTTATCTGGAGGTGGCCCAAGGACATCTTCCTAGAGGAATAAAAATAATAAAAGATAACAAGGATCAGAGAGGGAAAATAACAATGGGTATCAAGTTTCTGTTACTGCACATTGCAGGGCAGGAATACCATTTAACCAAAGTGGTTTCATTTTACTAGTGGAAAGAATTACTAAAGTATATTGATGATAGATTTAAAAAGTCAGTATCACAACTATAGGTTTGTACTTCGAGTGCAGAACACCACAGGAGTTTCATGAGTACACTGCTCTGAGAATTCTGCAGCAAAGTTTACTTTACATTAAAAATGCCAACAGAAATCTATTATACTATCATTTTTTAAAATGATGACTGGAATAGTCAAAATTTAAAATCACAATTAGGAGACACTAAGCATCTTTTCCTGTTTAAGCTAATAAACAAGCAAATTATTTACCAAACTCTCTTCACGAGTGCCCATCATCATTATCTTAGTATTTGGTTTCAACTTGAGGGCTCCAAGCTTAACATCATCATCTGCAGGTTTGCCTGTAATACAGATTTTTTTTTAATTGAGATAGAGATTTCAGAAAAATGTCAATATATTCCATGTGTAATTGAAATAGGCTCCCTGTAAAATATGAGCTATGCCAAGCTGTGTTATCATAATCTTCCACATGCAATGTCTTGGTCTTGGCTGGGAATGATTTGATTTTCTTCTTGGTAACTGCTGCAGTGCTGTGTTTTGGGTTTGATTTGAGAATAATGTTGGTGGCACACCAATGGTTTAGTTGGTGCCAGGCAGTGCTTGCTCTAAATCAAGGACTGTTCAGTTTGCTGTGCTCTGACAGTGAGCAGGTGCACAAGGAGCTGGGGGAACTGGGCAAAGGGAAATTCCACAGCACAGAACCTCATGGCCAGAGTATGCACAGGGGGGAATTGGCTGGGAGACACCGACTGCTGCTCAGGGACTGGATGGGCACTGGTCAGAGGGTGGTGAGCAACTGCATTGTGCCACTGCTTCCTCTTGGGTTTTATGCCTCTTTCTCCTCTTTTCATTACTATTATTATAATAATTAGTATTATATATAATATTTTATTATCTTTCAGTCACTGAACTCTTCTTATCTCAGCCTATGAGGTTTACTTTTTCCCCCCCCCAGTTCTCTTCCTTACTAGGACAGGGCAGTGTGAACCACTAAAAAATGACTTCCTACATCACTGGATGTTGTTTATTATTAATACATCTATATTAGTAATATAGATGTATTAATAATACATTATTATGTATAGATGTATTAATAATAAACAACATCCAGTGATGTAGGAAGTGTCTGTATTCATGTTCATTCCAGAGCTACAACTGGGAAGTGGATGCTCTGTTAGTGCACAGATCCTGCCTAGCATTAGGGGATGTTTGTCCCTAAACACCTCAGGCACATCCCCAAGAGCAGTAAATGAGGAGAGTTACCCTTCATTTTAAGCCCCAGCAGTTTCTGACGTTCTGGTAACACTCCAGTGAGGCCCTTCAGGGACTGTTTCAGATCCAACACTGTGTCTTCTTCTGACAGAGAGGTTATTGTGTACTCCTGTCCACCCCATTTTATTATGAGAGAGAGAGACATCCTTGAAGCATATGTTCAGTGTTACTGCCTGAAAAATCTGCTGCAGGAGGGAAACACAAAGATCATGTAAGGAAGAAAGAGGAGAACCACTCTTTCCACAAGACAAACCACAACATCTACTTAAAGCATTCTTGATTCTTTATTATATTGGACATCAAAGAGCTGTTTGATGATAAATGTGTTGAGAAAGTGCTGAAACAAAGGGAGAAAGAACAGTGTTAAAACTGGGGCTCTGAGTTCCACTTTGATGTTTTTAGCAATGTCACATTCACATCTGCTGGGTGTTCTGTGCAGGTACAGCCTGTGCACTGCACACTCGAGCACAGCACTGCAGCACCACAAAAGCCATTGCAAAGCTCAGAAATGTCCTCTGCAACACTTATGCAACCAAACCAGCCATGGGTGCCTTTCCAGATGTAATAACACCACAGCAAATATGAAATCCCTAGCATATATAAGCCCATAAAAATAGTTCTGAGCCCAACAGTCCATTTTTGGCACTGGATTTCTCTAATCCCTTCCACTGTGCAATACCTGCAGTAATGCACACCCCAGGTTACATCTCACTGTAGCAATATCAAAGCAGGAATTTGAAAACAAAGCCAAAACACACACCCACACAATGCAATTACACCCAGAGAACTGCACTTTCATGGCAGTGCTGACAAAATAACCATAATTATACTATCTTTAATTTACACAGCATCGTTTATACAAATTGTATTTAACAGTTTAGTCCTACATTAAACACAGCAGAAAAACAAGATTTTTAGCTTAATGAAAAAGGAAAAACATGTTTTTTCTCTGTTAGGGCTTAGAAATAGAATCAAGGAGATAGAAAGGTATGAAAAGGCTGCTACAGACAGTCAGGAGATGCAGAGAAGGCCTCTGCACCGCTGATGGTGGAATTGTCCTCAAATGACTGATATTCAAAAAGAGAGCAGATCTGTAAAAAATCTTGGGTTGTCAACCTTCAAGAAATGCAGGTCTGGCAATTCTAAAAAATCTCAGAAGCCAAAACTCTGATTCTTCTTCCTCTCTGGCTTTTTATTCTCAGTGATTACCCACAGTCAGAAAAAAAATCTTTCTCTTTTACACAGGAAAGGCTATGGGGGACAAACCTGTTATTGCTCAGGCATAGCCACCAAGCTCAGAGCAGATGAGAATTAGTCTAGGTACAACCTCCTTGCTAAGGACACTACAAACCTCACCTCCACACTACTGCCTCTAAGAGTCCTGAAAACAAATTGAAGAGGAAAACTTGTATCATTGGAAAATGAATTTATTTTTTTCCCAAAAATTGTCAAATCAGACTGGGACCTGGCATGACACAGTGAAAAAGACTCATGAAAAAGGGGTCTTGGAAGCACTAAGAAATTCTACTGGGGCTAAGGCTGTATGGTGTTGGTACACAGTGTTATTATCATGAATTATTCCTGTCCATAAACCTTACACTAAGTCAGAAAGGAGAGTTTATTGTGTCCTTCCTTACCTGTACCATACAGCTCAAATCATTCTGCAAGGACATGCACAGGGCAAGAACTGTCAGAAAACTTCTGCAGTCTCTGTCCAGTGCTAAATTGAAAAGATCATCCCTGCAAAGCTGAGCACCTGACCAACCGTCAATCCTCACAGATCTACAGCTCTGTCACACAAATGCTACAGGAAACAAGACACTTTTATTGCCTACCAAAATAACTCAGGGGTCCGAATCAAGGAAAATGGGAAAATGGCTTGGGAGCAGAAAAAGACGGGGATTTCCAAGGGTTCCACCATCGGGGCTGGGTGCTGTGTTGAATTGAATGTGTAGAATTGAAGCTAATACTGCTTCCTTTGGTCAATTTCATCTTCAAAGCCTTTACAAGACCCTTGGGCCACCAAGACCCAATGGGCTGGAAAGCCACGGGTCAGAGAAAGCATTCGAGTTCTGCTGTTAAACTGCAGCACCACAGCACTTTCCTGGGACTATTCCGAACACAGGCACCCCCATCTCTGAGCTCCGCTAAGCACCAGAAACCCGAACCCCCTAAACCACCCCGGGTGCCCGCCGAGCGCTCGGGCCGCCCTTCCCACAGCGCCGTGACAGGTGCGGGACGGGGATCGGGGCCGCCAGCTGCTCGGTGCCAGCGGGGCTCCCCTGCCCGCCGAGGCTGCCCCGGCAGCGGCGCGGCCCGGCCGGGAGCGCCCGCTCGGGGCTGCGGCGGCCGCGGGGCTGCGGAGCCGCTCCCGCCCCGCGGGGGCACCGGCCCGGCCGCGACACCCGCCCGCCCCCGGCCCCCCGGCCCGGCCCGGCCTCCCCCCGGCTCCCGGCGCACCCACCGGGCTGTGCGGGGCCGCCGATCCGCCCCCGCCCTGGCAGCGCGGAGCGGGCGCTCACCCCGGCTGCGGGACCGGCTCCGTCCCGGCTCCGCCGCGCAGGAAGCGGAACTGGCGCGCGGCGGAAGCGGGAGGAGCCCGGATGTGCGCGGGGCCGGCCCGGGGGAACCGCCGGCCCCGAGCGGGTCCGGGCAGCGCCGGCCGAGGGCGGGGGCGCTGCGGGTCCGGCCCCCGGCAGGGGAACAGGAGCTCCGCGGGGCTGCTCCGGCCGGGACACGCAGCAGACCGGCAGGGAACGCCGCGGCACCGCGGAGCCCTCGCCCCCTCAGCGCCTCCTGTCTCCGGGGAGGCCGGAGAGGCGGCTAGCACGGGCAGCTGCTGGCATGAGTGCCAGCTGTGAAGGAGTTTATTGTCTGTTTCCTTTTGTTTATTCATATTGTTCTGTGCCCGGGGATGTGAGACCCTGCAGAGCTGCCTCCAGTTCTGAGCTGCTGGAGCGAGTGCAGAGAAGGCACCAGGATGATAACAGGGATGGCTCAAGAGCAGCTCTGCTGGGAAGAAAGGCTGGGAGAGTTGGGATTGTTCAGCCTAGAAAAGGGAAGGTTTCAGGGCCACCTAATTGCAGCCTTCCAGTACCTGAAGGGAGATGACAGGAAAGCTGGAGAGAGACTCTATGGTATCCTGGAGTGACAGGACAAGGGGGACTGGTTTCAAACTGAAAGACAGTGGGTTTAGATTGGATATTAGCAAGAAATTATTTTCTGTGAGGGCAGTGAGGCCCTGGAACAGGTTTTCCAGAGATGCTGTGTCTGTCCCATCCCTGGGAGTGTCCAGGGCCAGGCTGGATGGAGCTCTGAGCAGTCTGGTCCAGGGGAAGGTGTCTTCCCACATCTGGGGGTTTGGAAGGAAATTACTCTTAAGGTCCCTTCCAAGCCAAACCATTCTGTGACTCAAAACTCTCTTTGCTCCTAAAGCTGACTCCTTACAGGCACACTGTGGTGTCTGTTGACACTTTTTGTCTCCTGTTGGGGTTCTTTGGAATTGCCTTCAGCTGCAGTGGTTCTGTGCTTAGGCAACAGATGTAGAAGGAAAAAAGAGGCTTTGCCCCAAAGTGACCTTTTTCACTCAGTGGTTCTGCTTTGCAGAAATAGTTTAAAGGGAAGAACATTATCTGTGGTAAAGTGTGGTTTGTTATGTGAAATCACATGGAGGTGACAGAGGCTGGTTCAGCTTGGTGTCAGTAGAGGTGGTGTGAAATTTGAGGAAGGAAGTGAAGCTTTCAATCCTCAGTTACCTTATGTCTTGCAGTATTGAGAGGTTAGATATTTTTTCCTGTTTAACTTGGTAATAAGCAGGGAAGGGAACAAAAGAGCAGAGGTAAACAACTATACACTGAGTAGAAGTTTCTTCAGAGTGGCTGCTGGAGCTTGCAATAGCCATTCCTGCTGTAAGGGAATCTCAGTGGAGAAGGGCACTATAAGCAAAAACTGTGCAGAAGCCTGATCTCTTTCCTGAGAGGACAGTAATTTAATGTATTTCCTGCCTGGATATTTACTTTCAGTTTGTTCTACATTCAAGTTTTAGTGTAAAACCACCACTTTGGTTTCTGGAAGAGTGGTACCAATGGGAAACCACTGTAATGACTGTTCTTGTCAAGTTTATTTTCTGATTGCACCTAAATCCACATAAAACCAGTCACTCTGCTTGCATCCCAGTCACCAAGGGTTTGCTTTTTGCTTGAATGACACACAGTTGTCCTCTGCACAGAGGCAGCATGTTACAATAGTGCTGGAAAGCTTCCAAAACTGCAACTGGTAATTAAAGTCACACCCTGTCATGAAAATATGCACCCTCCAGGCCTGCTTAAAATTCAGGCTGCAAAAATGACATCCAGTGTGATCATCTCTGTATTTGCAATTTTGTTAAAAATATTTTTTTGTTCTTTTCTGGTTGCCCTTTAGGAAGCTCTCGTGAAAAGGACGCAGTAGGATTTTGGGTTTGGGTTTGTTTTTTGTTCAGGAGTTATATGAAATAAGTATAAGAATGCATATTTAATTTCTGGTCTGATGCTGGTGTTTTGGTATCCTCAAAAGATGCTCTGATCCTGACAAGATTCACGTGGTGCAGATAAATACATCATTTTATTTAGCTGTGAAACACATGGTGGTGCTCAATCCTAATGTTCCTAAATGCAAAGTGGTAATTTGACTAAAACCATGTAATTACAATTCAAAGTCCAAACAGCACAATCTCTATACTGAGGCTGGTGTTTCATGGTGGGGCTCTCTGGGTTTGCACTGTGGTAAATTAGCAGGGCAAGGAGGAAAGAAGAGCAGTGGGAAAATTTGAAAGCAAATGCACGTTCCCTTTCACCTTGATGTGCTCTGCTACATCCTGGGATGCTCCAGGGTGAAATAAAAGAAGTGGCTGCGTGTCAGATTGATGCCTGCTGGCTCCCTTCCCGTGCCTCGTGTTCACATCACGCATTTCTGATCCTTTTGTGCACTATGCTCCTGTGCATAAGTGCTGAAGCCCAGGAGCTCACTCCTAAATTGCTGTTCGTGCTGCATATAAGAGAGCAAAATTCCCACTAGCAGCTCTGGGAGATGATGGGTAAGAGTCCTTTGAAATAAATTGCCATTTAAAGCTGAAAACTGGAAACCTCAAAAGGTTGCTTTGAGAATTAAGAGATTAGATCACATCTCTCTGATAAGAAGGTGTTGGAAAGCAAAAGGTGATCACATTGCAGGGCTGAGAGGTGCTAAATATTTGTTTATTCAGTGACTTTAATGGGGGAGAGTCAGTGCAGATGTTAATGTGCTGCAGACTATGAAGGGGCCAACAGCACAGATTTCAAGATCTTAAAAGTTTTATTTTCTTTTTGGTTCAGAAAACTCACTTGAATATGCACCAGCCTTATTATGCCACTTCTAAACTGTAACCATGTTTGGAAAAAATTTAAAGCAGAGTCCATATTCTCCACTAAGAATAGAATAATCCTTAAAATACATTTTGGTACCAGTGTATTTTATTCTCAGTCTGTTTTATGCTTTTTTGCTTTTCCCCTAATGCCTCTTTTTATGATATCCTATGATATTTTATTGCTTTTTCCCAGTGCCCTTTCTCTGGTTTATAATTTGTTCTGAGCAGGTGATAAAGGCAGTGATGAAGGGGCCAACAGCACAGATTTCAAGATCTTAAAAGTTTTATTTTCTTTTTGGTTCAGAAAACTCACTTGAATATGCACCAGCATTTCTATGCCACTTCTAAACTGTACCCATGTTTGGAAAAAATTTAAAGCAGAGTCCATATTCTCCCCTAAGAATAGAATAATCCTTGAAATACATTTTGGTACCAGTGTATTTTATTCTCAGTCTGTTTTATGCTTTTTGCTTTTCCCCTAATGCCTCTTTTTATGATATCCTATGATATTTTATTGCTTTTTCCTAGTGCCCTTTCTCTGGTTTATAATTTGTTCTGAGCAGGTGATAAAGGCAGTGATGTCTGAGAATGTCAAACTCTGCAAGTCCGATACCATCCAGGTGTTTGCAGCCTCGTGCCCTGCTGATCAGCAGTGCCTGCAGCAGAGCAGGCAGGGGGCTGTGCTGGGCACTGCCATCCCTGTGCCCCAGAAATGCAGCATTCGAGGGCTCCCTGTGATTCTGAGTCACTGCCACCCCGGGCACAACTCCGAGTGCTGCATTGCCAGAGTTCAGGGATGCTTCAGGAGCTGCCAGCTCAGCTGGAGACTCAGAAATGTCTCCAGTTTGAAGTGAAGCACATTTTCTGGTTATTAGTAATACAGTCTCTGTCTCAGCTGCTTTATCAGTAAAGGGGAAGTTAGAATATTATTTATGTATTTCCTTACAGGAGGTTTTTCAGGATTATTTAGTGAATGCTGGCACTGCGAGATGATATAAATACCAGAGGCTTGTTCCCTTGCACCATATGATTTTCCACCTCCTGAATGCAACTGTTATTCTTCTGCCACTATTCAGCCCAATGATTTTTATTTTATTTACTTCGATTCTTTGTATTCTAGATTATGCCCCACTGGCAAGGGATCTTGGGAAGGAACTGTGATGCTTTTGTTCACTGGACAAAACCTGATTCATCCCTTTCCTTACATCACCACACAGCTCTCCAGCTTCCCCACACAGAGATTGCTCTGGCTTTCCTTTAGGTATGTTGAAAATCGCAGCAGCTGCTGATGTGTTTGGAGTCAGCACTGTCCAGCGTTATGAGAGGGGTAAAGATACATTTAATCAAAGGAGAGATTTAATTATCAGTGATACTGCAGGAATGGCTTCCTGAAAAGAGTAAAAACAAATAGCAAATTGAGAAACCAGCTGAATTCTGCTCTGAAAAGCAGCAGGAATGAGAGGGAAAATTAGGAGATGATGAGAAGCTAAGTGATGGTGAGAAATTTAGGAAATATGGTCACAGATAGTGAAAACCAGGAATTTTTGAGATGGGATTCTAGAGTGAGAGTAGTTAAATCAGAGATAGATGCACTGACTCTGTTGCCATTGCCCAGTAATGCTCCCAAGTTCTCTTTCTGGATATGGGTTTCTGCAGGAATTAAACTTTAATTAAAGCATATTTGTTCCTTTGTTTACTGAATGGGATAAAATTGCAAGAAGGGAACACAAAGGCTTTGGGGACTGGCTGCCACCAGTATTATACACGAGGTACCAAATTAGCTTTCACAGGCAATCTTCATTTTTGCATTAGTTAACTTTTTGTCCAATAACCTACTCATTAAGACATTCCTTTGCTTTTGCATATGTATGTATGAATATTTTTTGAAACAATGGTTTATAAAAAGCTTCAAATGAAACTGCCTGTGTTATTGTCCACCTTATGCATGCAGTGTCCTTCCACGTCAGCATATTTTGCTGCTCTTTGAGAATTCTTATGAGGGATTTTCTTTGTAAGCAGTTTGGGGTGCTGGCATGTGTCCATCTGCATGGACAAATTAAGCTTCCACATTTTCTGAACTCTGAGAAAGTCTTTTCAAAGTTTTAATGAGATGTCACCATAGCGGTGCCCTTCAGTCCTCAGTTGCTGATCACTGAAATTCTGGAATCCAAAGGCCTTTGTTGATAATGAGAGATGAATAATCATTGAGTTCAGAATTCTCAGCCACCCAGTGTCAGATGCAGGAGAAGCTTTCAGAATTCTGGAGAAGTGAAGCAGAAAGTTGTGGTGCTTTTAAAAAGCCATGCCTGACAAGACAGTAGTAATGCCACAAACCTGATCTTCTCATTAGAAAACCTTTGTTTTTGTGAAGTAACACATTTCCAGAATTAAATGCTGAGAGAGGACAGAAGGAAATAAATGTGGGGTTCATTTCCCATTGTTTGCTTGCAAACTGAAGTGAGAACTCTACAATACTTTCATTATATAATTACTTCTAAAATAATAATAGATATTTCCACTCCAACTCCTATAAATACCTGTTGTTTTCTGCAGCTGTGAACATGTATTTGCCTCTCTCTGCTGCTTGCTGTCTTCTCTCCCAGCAGCACTGCAGAGGTAGGACTTAGAGATCACCCCAACCTCAGTCAGCACTGAACCAAGCCCACAAAGAATAGACAAGAAGTGACTCATGATTTTTTTTTTCCCCATGTATGGCATGAGTAGACAAGCAGCCCCTAGAAATGGAGCTGAAATTCTTATGCCTTATATGACAGCTGGTTTATATTCCCTGTGATAAGAAGTGGGGTACTGGCAAGTGTGGAGCAGGATGCAGTTGTGAGTGGGCTGAGCCAGAAGAATGGGGTGGCTGGAGCCTGGTGAAGCTTTTCCCATGTTCTCTGCAGAAATCCAGGGTTTGCAGCAGTGTTTACCCCAGGTACAAGAAAAGGATTAGGTGACAGGGGCATGATTAATAAACAGATATGTAAAACAATATGTCACTGGGGACACTGAGCAGGTCAGAGAAGCCCCGTGCAGGAGGGGCTCAGTGAACCTCCTAAGCCTGACCAGAGCACAGAGTGATAATGAGTAATAACCACACGTGGGTGTCCTTTGTTTGGCTGGGTCTGCAGCTTTGTTCTTTCTAAATTTAATTTAGGAACCCTTGCAAAAACCGATAGATTCGAAATAAACATTCTGCAATACAAAACCTGCTGGTTTTATTTAAATTGTATTAAAATCTGCAGCTTATAAAAAGTGGTGCTGAGCTGTTCCATGGTACCTGCAGAGGTTTGGGAGACTCCTGTCAGTTGTGCCATTTGATCTCCTGCCTGCTGCATTCTGCAGTGACTGGAGTTGAGGAGAAGACTGGCCCAGGGTGAACACCAAATGCACCATCTGAGGATGGATGTGTTCAAACTACCCTTCTCTCCTGGAGTTTAGAAAACCTTCAGGTACTGAGACAAAGTAATTTTGCAAAGCCCAATGCAGACAGACGCCCAAACCTTTATTTTAATATCTCTGCTTCACAGAATTAAAGACGCTGTGTTGAGGTATTGTTAATACCTACGTCTGTGAATGCTCCAGTTCATTAGAGATGGAAGGAAAAAAGCAATTATTAAGTTGGCCAGCCCAACCCTTGTGAACTACAGGATTTTCCAGTTCAGTGTATTCCCTCATTCCTCACCACAGCAAAGTGGTTTTTTTTTTTCATGTTCCAGACAATGTGGCTTTGTATTTTTTTTTTTAACACTAAGGTAAAAAACTTACTCCTTTTGTGTCATAATTTTTTCCGTAGCATTTAAGAATGTGTTCTAGGGCTTGGCCATGCAACCCTGACAGGATGAGTAAATATTGGTGAGACTTATCTGTGAGCTGAAAAGTATGAAACTGTGTGCTGGGCTGGGCTGTGTGGGAGCAGCCCCTGGGTCGGGTCTCCAGCTGAAAAATGACACTGCAATAATACAGCAAATCTGGTGCTTTTCTGGTTGGACCCACAGCAAAGGTGACTGGAGGCTCTGCAGTCCAACACTGGAAAAAACCGAGTCAACCTTAGCATTTAAAAGTAATACACTACTTTGTGTTCCACAAGGCCACTAAGGAGTATTATTAAAATAGCAGGGCTGCCTTTTAAACATCTGCTCAGACACCACCTGAAATTTTGCTGACCGACTTTTCTGAGTCATTTCCCAGACTCGCAGCTGCCCTGGCGAGTCCGCACGTCCCGAGAGGACCCAAACCCCTGCGCTCCCATCGGAATTTAAACCCCAGCCTCTGCCTTTCAGGGGTTTGGGCAGGCGAAAGGGTCCCGGCTTTATGGACAGAACCCGTTGAGAGCGGGGAGCGCTCCTCACCCCAAATCCCGGCTCTTTTCCCCCAAAACGCCGCTCCGCTCCCTCCGCCCCCGCCCCGAACCTGCCCGGGGGGAGCGGAGGAGCCTCTCCGCGGGCGGGGCGTGCGCATGCGCGGAGAGGGGCGGCGCGCGCGCGCAGGCAGCGGGGCCATGGCCGCCCGTCCGCGGGGCCGCGGGGAGTCGGCGGCGCCCTGAGGCGGCGCGGCGCGGCCATGGTGCCTCGAGGAGCCGCTCTGCCGCCGGGCACCGAACCGCCGCCGCCGGTGTGAGAAGCGCGGAGCCACCGCCGCGCCACCGGGGAGCAGGAGCGAGAGGAGGAGGAAGAGCAGGAGGAGGAGGAGGCGGCGGCGGCGACCCCGCGGGTTCAGGTGATTCCCGCACGCGCCGCCTTAGGCGCGCGCCCCCGCGGCGCCCCCCGCCCGCCACTCCCGCGCCCCCTCCGCGCCCCCGCTTCTCCCGCGCGTGTCCGCGCCGGTGCCGGGGCTCCCTCCCCGGCCTTCCCTGCGCGCAGCCCCCCTCCCGCTCCTCCCCGCCCTCCGCCCCCCTTCCCCTCCCCGCTCCCCTCCTCCGCCGGCGCCGGGAGCCGCCGGGGTTACTGGAGTTCAGCGGGGCCGGGCAGGATGCGCGGGGCTGCTCGCGGCGCCGGCGGTGAGCGCGGGAGTTGCGCCGGGCGGGGAAGGAGTGTCCTGTCGGGGAGAGGGGTAAGGGGGCCGCGGTTCGCATCCCCGTGCTGGAGCCGGGGGTGAGTGCGGGCTCCCGCAGCCCTGACACAGCTTGGGCGGAGGGCTGCGGTGCTGCCCGCCCTGCCTGGGCTCGGGCTGTGCCCTCGCTGGGGCCGGGCCGTGCCCGCAGCCGGCTGAGCATCCCCCGGGCCGGCTGAGACACGGAGCGGAGCCGGGCACCTCTCCTGGAGACGGGCCCTGGAGCATATGGTCATGCTTATGTAAGGAGCAGCCTGCCCGTGGCGTGGAGAACAGGGCTCTTTGCATCTTCCCTACTTATGTCATGTCAGTCGTTTTATGAGACCTTCTGTAGCCTTATAAAATAAGGTTTGTGATGAGAATTTTCATTTTTCTGCTGTGCTCGGGAGTAGTTCTGCGTACCAAGAATACTTGTGACAGATGGAGCTCTTAGAGGGATGCTTACCTTCTGGTTGTGCTGCCTTTTTGGGGGTGTGTGTGGGACCCGGTGCATAAATAATGTAATTGGGAGAATAAAGTGGAAAAAAAAGTGAATTTTTTTTTGTGTGTGATGCCGCAAGTATCAGCAAATGAAGGAGAATGTTAGAAGCTATGGGTGAAATATACCAAAGAAAAGTGAGGTTTGTGTAATATGACTCATAAATATTAGCCATTTGTGATCTCATTCAGAATACTTTTCTTTTGAAATCTGTAGGTGTTGCGGTATTCATTTCTTATGCAGCTTTTAGTACACGAGTTTCTGTTAACTTGTGTTTCAGACTTGGATACTTTCACATATATTTCAGTTAGGGTTTGTCTGTGCTTGTAGTGTGTCTGTAGAGATAAAACTTGGGAGGAGAAGAAGGAAATAATTCTTTTTGTGGGGTAAATGAAGATAGATTTAAAAATGGAAAAAATACTTTGGTTAGGTGGGCGCTCTAAGCTATGACTTCGGTTTTTCTGTAAGCTTGGCTTTTTTTTTGTTGGTTATCTTAGGTGGGGGCCTGTGCATGAGAAACTGTATCTCTTTTTGTTTCTGGTTAGCTTTAGTAACTAGTAATCAGTTCTGGTTTTCGAGTCATAATATCACTCAAGTGTTTAATTAATTGCTGAACTCATTAGCATTAGGAAATGGTTGTCTTTGCGACCACCATTACACAGAAGGTTCATCAGCGATCTTACAGAGCAACATAAAACTGCTGCTCATCCAGAACAAGAATTCGCTTTGTTTACATCAGCCTCGAGGAGCTGCTGCTGTTCGAGCCACTTGATTCTGACCGAGACATGAACTGAGCCGGTTCCTTGGAAGAAATGCTGGGGAGAGAGGATGGGCAGGGATCGGTGTCTCGGTCCGGTTGGGCAGCCGGAGCCCCTGGTGCAGAGGCAGAAAGGAGCATCGTGCCCGTGAGCTCTGAGCCATGGGTGTGTCCTGGAAAACTCCGGCAGCTGCTTGGTGGTTGGTGTTGGGCTCGCACAAACCTTCTCCGAGCTGTTTGCTAAACTTGGGTCGGTTTCCTCCTCTTCAAACAGTGCAGATGGCTCCTCTTCCCCTCCTCGGGAACCCATGTGGTGATTTACTCTTCCGAATCCATTTTTAGCTCCAAATACACCTGGCAGTGTTTGCTGTGGTTAGAGTGGACAGTTCACCATCGCTTTCCTTTTTAAGTGTGCATTCAAGGCCAGTCCTTCATTGTGATTCAGGCATCTGTACCTGTTTCCCTGCCCTTCCAGCATCTCTCATTTCAGAGGCCCTGCTGCTCTGTAATTAGCAGCATTCTTGGGAGGAGCACTCACAAGTGGCCACTTCATCTTGAGGAGCTTTTCTGGAAGAATTCTTTGGTTGCGTATCTTGAGTTTGAGCGAGTTTTAAAGGGAACTTTGCTGGGTATTTCCACTGTGTGTTTGATATTTCTGTCAGGCGAGTCTGGTGCTGCAGGAAGCTGAGCTGCCTATTTCACAGGCCTCGAAGCTTTATTTACATGATTCCGAAAACAGATAAGGCAGCAGCGGCAATGGAAACTTTATCAGTGCTGACCTAGAGAAATCTTGAAAGTCTTATTTTCTATTTTAACTTCTTCCCAGTCTGGTAGCTAGTTATTGTCATTGCAGGTTCTAAACATAGGCTGTGTCTGAAATGGCTAAAAACTGCCTGAGCAACTGTGGAGGATGAAATATATTTCATCCCGTCGTGTGGCTTCATCCTGGTAACACGTTTGGGTTGCAGGGTTTTTGTGAGCTTTGCTGTGGCTGCTGTTCCTGGGATCCAGCTCTCTGGGGTGGGATGTCACTGCATCATCTCGGGCTCTCATTAATGCTCCCTGTGCAGCTCCTCTGGGTATTCTCTCCTCTGCAGAGGCGCTTTGGGATTGCTGCCCAGATTTTCTCAGAATGTGCTGATACAAATGTGGTTAGGCAGGCTTGTAGGTGTGGGCTTGCAAACACGGGCTGTGATGGCAAAAAAACTGCTGAATAACTGGTTAATAAACCAAACCTTGAACTGGTGAGAAACCGGGGAGCCAGAGAGGACCTTGGAGCAGTTTGGTTTGTTGAGTCAACCTAGATTTTCTTCTGAAGATTTTAATTAAAGATATTATTAATTATGTTTTAATTTTAATGAATTAGTTTGCTGTCTTTCAGGTACTCAGCTAAGCTGTGATCTCAAAACCACGCAGCCCCTCTTAGTGTGGCTGGATTTGAACTGATCATGTGCAGGCAGGGTGTGGATCCCAGAGGAATGCACAGAAGGAAGGATTTTGCTGCATACCTGGTGGATTTGTTAACCTTTGTTAACACATGTTAGTCCCTGACTTCAGTTCCTTTGTCTTACCTGCTCATTATGAAAAATAAAAGCCACAGGATGTTTTACAGGCTACCAATAAATAATATAATGCACTTGCTATATAATTGAGAGTGGGCTGAAACTGTTAATAGTGTATAAATGTACTTGAGAAATAAATCTTTAAGGAAAACTTAATCTTCACAGCTCTGTGATATGTATCTTCATTTCGTAGATTGCTTTTCTTTCCCCTCATATAAAATATGCTAGAATTAATGAAAGTTGGAAATGTAGATTATTTTTCTATTCTTTGCAATTGACCTTCCGTAGTTGCTTTTGTCCATTTTTAATATGCCTGTAATGTGAATTCATGTTCACTGAAGTCCCTGTGAACAGAGAAGAGTTTGACCTAATTTATTTTGCAGTAACATTTGCTTTTGCAAAGCACGTGCTGCATTTGTTTGGAATGGTTAACCTCAGCTGTGCCACAGTTCACAACTGAATGAGTCTTGGATGAGTAGGAATGTAGGAATTACTGTGTTTTCTAGGTAGAAATACCAGTTCTTAAGGCACACCACTGCAGCAGTTGTATAGCAATCCATATTGTTAGACCAGATGGGGGGAAAAAAAGGAAAAAATAAGGAGAAGGAGAAAAAAAAATGTTGTTTGTTCTTGTTAACTGCTTACACAGCAAGATCAAGCTGTCTGTTTGCTGACTGACTCTCTGAACCTTTAAATGGAAGGCTGAATAGTCTCTGGTTGTTATTTGGAATTGCTGAACACCTGCAGGATCCAGGGTGAGCAGTGCTGGGTGCCAGTGCCGGGGTTGCTGTGCACATCTGCAGTGTTGCAGGGCTTTGTTCCTGCTCCTGGGTCTGTCAGGATCTGTCCTCCTCAGCAAAACCTTTGATTGCTGTCCTTGTTAGGAGTTTCTATTGTATGGGAGCAAGGCAGCCTTTCCCCTTCCTTGGCACTGCCTTCTGATGGATTGGTGGCTCACGTACTCTGAGTTCTAGGTTTGTTTTTGTTTTTCTCCACAATCACACGGGGAGATTCTTTTCTAAGTGCATATTTGATAAACCTTTTAGTGCTGTTCCTTCCCTTTGCTTCCCTTTGTTCTCTCCCTCCCAAACTGATGATGGAAGGATCTGAGGCTTTGAAGAATGGGATTCTTCTGTAATTCAAATTCTTTTTGCTCCTCAGACCAGGACAGGTGTAAAGAAGGGAGTGAGTGGGTAGAATCCAGCTGATGGGTCTAATTTTAGTTGTTGGACTGTGACACTGAACATTTCTACAGCTACAGATTGGAGTTGTGTCTTTTGTATTTTGTTTGGGTTTATTTTTTAAATATTTTTTCCTTTTCAAAGCCTGTCTAGCCAAGTTTACCTCAAAGGAAAACAAAAGGTTTTCCTGGTGATATTTTTAGCTTCAGAATCTGTTACTGAAAAATACTCTAACTAAACTACAGACCAGAATCCGCTGGTTAACGGATGTATCCAGAGTAACTAGAGTTTCATGGATGTGAGAAACAGAAGGTGAAATTCTCTCTTTTGGATTTTAGTCAATCTTGCCAAGTATTTTAGGTTGTGATGCTGTAGCAGAATGAGCATCTTGTTCACAGATGTGAGGTGAATGTTGCAGGATCAAGTCTGGCTTTGAGGTTCTGATTTGACTGGGATTACTTTCTGTGGTGATTATTGGTGGCAATAGGCTTGGAATAACTTACATTTGCAGGTATTCCAGTTTCTTTCTGTAACTATTTAGTAACTTTATGATTAATGCTTTCCTAAATGTACAAACTTTTCTCTGTTAATGTAATTTTGTACCTGTTTGGATAAATGAGTGTGGATTTTTCCTGGCCCTTGTGCTGCTTTATCAGGGCATATTTTCTGCCTGTGATGTGATGGATTTATATTTATGTTGGTGCAGAAGCAACAGTTACACTGGTTTAAGTGGCAGAATTCACAGCTTCAGCTGAAATGGCAAAATTTTGTTGTGATAAAACTTCAGAAAAAAAATTCTGTGAAAGGGAAAATGTGTGTTATCTTTGAGAGGGTATGTGCCGTGTGATCACACTCAAGATGGTCTGTTCTGCTGAGGGAATGAGCTGGGACAAACTTGAAGGAGTTTTTTCCCTTTTTCTTTTAATTGATTTTTGCCATTTCTACTGTTTTCTGTAAGGCTAACCAGGAATATGCTATTGGTTTCTCTTGGGTTTTAGTCCTCTCTTTTTCTGTTCTTTTTTTGGTTATGATCTGCCATTCACCACAGTTACTATCATTGTCACTATTCTGTCATTATTTTATTTATTGAAGTGTTCTTATTTCAACCCAAGGTTTTTGCCCTTTTTTTCCACTTCTCTCCATCCCACTGGGAGGGGTGATGGTGATCAAGTGGCTGTGTGATATTAATTCCCAGCAGGAGTTAAACCATGGCAGTCTTCCTGAGATTGTTCCTTTTCTTACTCTAATTTGGAACAGGGAGATGTTTGAAATCATGGGAAAAAATTTTGAAACACAAACAAGTGGCTCCCCAGTCCATGTTTTGCCTTTGTACAACAAGTGACCTACTTTTATTTTTTTTTCCTAACGTCTGAACATCCAGCAACTCCTGTCATCATCATTTATCTAAAGGTTTTAGAGGTTTAATGTTGTGGTTGTTTTTTTGTTTGTTTTTACACCAATCAAAATAATGTATTGTGAGAGCTCTTTACAATATAATGAGCTTAGAGCAATGGACTTTGCTTGTCTCTGTTTCGTTCTGTTAGAACTTGGCAGCCATTACAACTGAGCCTTTATTTAACACATCCGCATTTCTAGTGGAGTTAATTTTAAAGGGTTTCTTCTTAGTATTGGGGTTTTTTTGTCACTCAGGGACAGAAGATGCTGTGCAGTTGCAGTGGCTGCTCCTCAGCACTTCCGTTGTGACATGATGTGGTTTTCAAAGTTCATGTTGCTTTTGTTTTTAGCAGCATTTGAAATGTAATTATTCTTTTAGATAATTTAAATGCTGCGCTTTTTAGTTTTGCTATGATTCAAATATGTGTGCATGAGTTTGGGAGGCAGAATTTTTCAGCTTAATTTGGATGTGCTGATCCTCAAGTTAACTTTCAGTATGAAGTTGTCCATGTAATTCTCTTTCTGGAGTAATTAAGGAAAGTGAAAGCTCAAGTGAAAGTTACCTTCTTGTCATGCATCTTTGGTTGTTGTTGATGACTGAAAAAGGTTTGACAGTTTTGAGAATGTAATTTGATATCAGGCACTTGTTGTCACTTTACGTGGATATTTTTATGACAGATTGAAAACCTGTCAGTCCCTGCTCATCCCTATCCCTACACCCTGATCTGCTTGGAAAAGGAACCTAGTGAAAAAATGGGGAGGCAGTGTGAGTTTTGATAAAATTTATGAACTTAACAAACCCATAGATTTTTGAGAATTCTGGGACATTTAAAATATTTTGATGTGAATTACATAAACTTGTAATTTTTTGTAACTCCCCGTATCCAACTTTGTAACTCCCAACTTCTGTTTGTACAATACCATCCCTATAAACTCAGTCTTTTATTCACACAAAATGTTGAATGCTCTGATTCTGTAGTAGCTGCTTGGGTGGTAGTTTTGTAAATAATCTAAATATTTGTAATCTTCTGGCTGACCTTTTAATTTGTGTTGGGCAGCTCTGTGAAATGCTGGTGGTGTGTGGGGTGCCCGATGTGGTTGGGAGGCACTTCCTGCGTGAGGGGAAGGATGTGCTGCCCTTGGGGTTTGTAGAGCTCTGTAAAAAGTGCCAGCATTTACATAACTTGAAAAATCAGACTGTGGGCTAGACAATGGCAGGCAACAGCCCTGCAACCTGTGGTTTATTGAGCCACATCTCAGTTTTGATCTGTCCTGACTTCTTGAGCTGAATTAATTTTATGTCATCATGGCTTGAGAGGTGTGACATGAACAGTTTGCAGGGTCATCCAGGCCATGGCAACACAAATAAAACCTCACACGAGGTTTGTGTGTAAGTAAGAGGTCTTGGGTTTTTTTTGGTTATTTGGGCTGTTTTTTTTTTTTTCTTAATGTATATTTGCATGGTTTCACTTCATGCTGGACTTCCGTGCTGGCTTGAGGTATAGAACTTGCACAGCTGCAAAAGCTTTTATAACTTAGACAGGGACAATATGAATCAAGCCCTGTAAAACTTTATTTAAAAGTGTAGTTCAAGTGCAGGTTTTCCATATCTTTGCTCAGGCTGCAGTTCTTTCCAGTTGTCCTCCTAATAATTGGTATTGGGAGCCTTTTCTTAAGTCTGACCTTATGGGGGGCTGATTGTGCTGCTGATGATTTTCTTTTGAGTGGCTTCTTGTGGATAAAAACTTGCTGGATCATCTCCATCTTCAACTGCACTTCCCTAATGCAGCCTGGGGTGAATCATGTCCAAGGGATGGGCAGGTGGTGAATGGTAAAACCAGCACATTTCATTTAGGAACAACTGTCAGTCTTAGCTGACAGGATGTCAAAGTGATCCTTTTGCTCTTTAAATTATTTTGTTGGTGACTTTTGAGATGCTGTTGTGGACCAGCTGTTTTTTTTTAAAAAATGCCCTTTTTTGTTGTGCATCATCCATCTGACCTGATGGCAAACTCCAAATTTAAATTAGCTTCTCGTATTCAGGAGTGAGGATATGGTCATTTGTTTGTATGATTCTTTGTGAGTTACATAGAAATTAATAGAATTAGTTGCATTGTTGGTCCCAATCTTCAAAACATACAGCTCTCAAATTATATAAATAGATAAATTTGTAGAGGTTAATGAAGGCTGCAAATGATTTTTTAAAGCTTTTTGGTATTTGAAAATTATTTATTGCAATTTGCATTGAGGAAGTGAATCCAGAATATTTACAGACCTGCCTTAATTGGTGATTATTTAATTTGAGAGACACAGAAATAGTGCTAAGCTAGATGGATGTAGTGTCTGAATTTTATTGGTGTTTGGTTTCTAAAGCATAGAGAGTGTTGCATTCTGATGCTGTTCATGTCAATGTTTATGTAGTACCTGCCACACTGGGGGGTTTCACTGAGATCTCAGCTGCTAAATGAATGTAAATAAGAGCTGTCCACACCCCCTTAGACCATTTTCATGCCATTAACTTGCCCTCCCCCCATTTTACAGTGTCACCATGGAAAAAACTGCTAGCAAATTGACCTTTATATAGCCAAAATAGAAGCAGTCCTGTCTGGATTTGAGTTTAACTCAGTTGATTCATTCAGCCGTTTGTGGCCACACAGGAAGCCCCATTCACAGGATCACAAAGCCTAATGGCTGTTTGTACAGTGGGATTGATCTGATTACTCTTCTCTCTCTTGTGCTATTTACAGTCTGCTGCCAATTCACAGAAAGGGAGGAGAATGGCTGCAAAGGAGAAGTTGGAGGCAGTATTAAACGTGGCCCTAAGGGTCCCCAGCATCATGCTGTTGGATGTCTTGTACAGATGGGATGTCAGCTCATTCTTCCAGCAGATCCAAAGAAGTAGCCTGCACAACAACCCTCTCTTCCAGTACAAGTACTTGGCCCTTAATATGCATTATGTGGGTAAGTACAGATCTATCCAAGAGAAAATACTACTCTACTAAATACCTTTTGGCTTAAGAATTTAGTAACAGCATGTTAATATATTGATTACAGAGAATAACATGACAATGCATTCATTACAGTCCTGCCTAAGGGACAGTTTATGTTAGCAGCAAAGAAATCCTGCCCAGGGTTTTTACTGATTGTTGTTATTTAGCTTTTACAAGTAAACCTGGTGTTTGGAAACACAATTGGTGTCCTGAAAGAAGAGCACGGGGACTTTGGCTGGGGTCTGACTGATGAGGAAGCTGCTGTGAAATGCTGTGCAGACAAGAGGTATAAAAACATTAAAGAAGAGGGTAGAGAAAAGGTGGCCTGGTTTGGACTGACCACAGCACTAGAAATTTAGTTTTCTCTGCTGCACCATTCTGGCTCTTCAGTTTACACCCTTATGAACCATCTCTGTGCTGTGAGTGGATCCAAGCAGGTAACCAGCCCTTGTGTTGCAGATAAATGGACAAAATTACTAAGTCAGGCAGCTGAGGTGTGAACCTTGGCCTGCAAGTCCAGCTCTGGAATGCCAGATGTCTGATTTTGGGAGATGAAAGGATTGGTGTGCTGGGACCTGCTCTCCAGGTGAGAGTGTGATTCATGTGCACATGGGGTGAGTTAGGGACTGGATTTGGGCAGCTGAGGTTGATCTCTGGCAAGCATCTGCCTGAGCACTGCCTGCCTTGGAGAGAAAGGGCTAGCATATAATTTAACCACTCTGGAGTGTTTCTTCCTTGCAGATGGTTTTGGAAGATAAAGATGCACTGCAGTCAGCTAAAGGAAACACACTTTACTTAAGCAGTTAGGAAACTGTGGGCTTTTGAAGGAGAATGTCCTGACTTTAATCCTGACTGTGTGAGTGTTGGCATGAGGCTTCCCTTTTTTTGTGATGCCTGTTGTCTGGAAACCATTTACTGCCCTAAAAGTGTGTGCAGCTTTCTTTGTTATGGCTCCACTGTGCTCGTGCTGGGATGACAGTGTACTTGCAGTGCAAAACATGGGTGTCACAGTTCCCTTTCCCTCTGGCTGTGGGAGAGGACAGCTCTGTTTGGAGCTGGTGGATGTGACACAGGACTGTGGTGGCCTGTACCTACGTACAGCTGGCTTTCTCCTGCATTTGTGTGCACACACAAAGCTTTCAGGGGTCACTGTATCAGATCAGCTTCTAATGCAGAATTAAATCTGTGCAGTAGCTTTTCAAGATGGCAGTGGGTAATTTCCAGCTATAACAAAGCCCCTCTTAATAGGCATTTAATAATCTTTTCCTTGTTAAAGTATATTGAGATACACCAATAAAAAACACTACAGAGAGGATGAGTATTGTTACCAAAGAATTTCCCATCTGGTTGCTATTTTTGTACCAAACCAGGGAAATCTGGCTTTTTGCTCCTTGTAGAAGGAGTACTTTTGTCCTGGTGAACAATCACTCAGCAGTTCTTTTACTTCTTGCTTTTATGACATTGAGTATATGCACTTCTGTTTCTCTAGCTGGTGGTTGCTGAGCAAGAAGAGCTTCTAAATTGTCAAACAAGGTGCTTGTTTTAAAAGATTTTCAGACAATTTTTAGTGGCGAAACTTTTCACATAAAGTTGCTGTGTTTCATTTCCTTGGTTGTTGGGGATTTAAGCTGTGTCAGGGTAAAGCTGGGCTAAATCAATTTACATGCCTCCATGACATTTTATATAGATTTAGTTGCACTGCTTTAGAGTATAACATTAATTAAGATGATGTATCAAAATATATAAATTGGATTTGTAGGGAAAACAAAGTACTTTTCCACCAGTTTGGAGAATTGAGCTTCTCTGAAGATACATTTGAGGAAATTAATGCCAGCATAGAATTTAAACAACAATTCACCGTGGATATGTTTCAACACACTAATCTGCTTTATTTAGGAAAAAGAAAAATCCTCTGTTCATATTTTCAGTTAGGAAACACTATCAGCAAATGCAGTGGCAGCTTTGCAATATCAAGCAATCACTGAATTTCTTCTACAAGCCAGTATCTTGTAGTGCTATATATAGTGCTATAGAAGTGCTTCCAGCAGCTGAGGAAATTGGGTGCATCTATCTCAGGGAGATGCTCAAGGAACAATTTGATTAGAGAGCCCTAAAAATTAATAAACTCTTCCAATCTTTATATAGTGAACCTTTTCCTGGAACTAAGGAGACAGAATTGGAAATTTGTTCAGAACTGGGGGTTACCAGGAGTGTCTTTTCTATTTAAATGTAACAAGTGAAATGATGTGTGCTCCTGTGTGATTCCCATTCCAGTTAGCAGTACTGGGAGTATAATAAAAGCTTCTAAAATGTACTTTGTTCTTTTAAACAACTTTTCCTTTTCATATCTTTCCATAAAACAGCTCTTATCTGCTTGAGCAAAGGAAAATACTCAGTCCTGATAACCACTCAACCACAAGTTCACCTGCATGAAATTCAACTAAATATGCACAGAGCAGTGCAAACAACAGAGATAAATTTCTGGTTAGAATTGGTGAAACCTCTGTGTAGGGTAGATTAGCACTTACTGCCAGACTTCTCAATTTTCTTCTGCACTGTAGAGCAGCTGTGAGAAAACAGACACTTCTTTTTGTGTTCTTTTGGTGGAGAAGGGGGAAAAAAGTTGAAACCACGTAATTTCCTCCTGTGAAGAAGAGCAAAGCAATGCTGTTTGTGCCAAGTGGTAAATACTCTGAGCTAGATGGAAAGAGTCATGAGCTTAACCTATAATCAGAGTCAGGCTTGGAATTTAAGTCACTGTCATGGGTGAGGCACAGAATTGCACAAAATACAGGGTTTTCTTACTCAAGAGTAAAAATAGAGCAGTTTTCTATCTTAAGCTGTATTCTTTGTTATTACAAAAAATAAAAAGAAATTCTCAGG
Source organism: Zonotrichia leucophrys gambelii (assembly GCF_028769735.1). Taxonomy (NCBI): domain Eukaryota; kingdom Metazoa; phylum Chordata; class Aves; order Passeriformes; family Passerellidae; genus Zonotrichia; species Zonotrichia leucophrys. The sequence goes on from NC_088183.1 coordinate 3,775,400, forward strand.
AAAAAAAAAAAGGTGTTGGAATATTTGGAATAGGTGGGAGATGTGTCATCTTTCACAAGCCTGTTTGTAATGACAGTTTCTTGAACTGCATGGTTAATACTTTAATCTCTTGGTCACATCACTTGCTAGGTGCAAGCTGCTTGTTATGAATGCTGCTTTTATGAGGGGGGCTTGAGGGAGGAGAAACCTGCTGGACTTCCTGCCCTTTGTGCTGATTGCACCCTTTGGTCTGCCCACTTCTCTTTAAGCTCTTGTGCTTTACGGAGATCTTTTATTTAGATTTCTTTTTTTGTGTTGCCTTTTTAGGGGAGAGATACTCTGCTCTGGTACAAACACTGTAAGGAGCGTCAAGGGAAGCTTCAGTGTGAGAAGAAATGAGCTGTTTCAGTACAGAAACAAATTTCCTAAAATTGCAAGAGAGCATCCATGACTTAAATGTGTAAATACAGTTAATGCATACAAAGATGAGGTCCTGCTTAGGATCAGCATGTTTGGCTTTGGTGCTTCATGTCTTCTGTCTTTCTCCTGCCAGCAGCACTTGGATAGATGGCTAGCAGAACTATTTTCTGAGTGTTACTATTTAATTTTAAAGTATAGCTATTTTTAATCAAGTGCAATTTGATGACATGGACTTGGTCTTTATTTCTTAAAATAATCACTTGTTACCTCTTCTTGGATAAAATGCAGTGTGTGCTGCAGTTGGTAGGGCACAGGAGGAGGTAGAGAGTGTGCCATGCTCAAAATCCAGCACAGCCTTCTTTATTTTCTTTATTTTCTGACTCAGGACTGAAGATTTCTTTACTGCTCCCTAAATGTTGTAGGTTTTTCCTAAACAGCTTTCTCAGCATATGGATATTTTCAGGTAGCTTTTCTGTATAAATCTGATGTCTCTTTTTTGGAAACCCACATTGCTACTTTTTTTTTTTTTTTTTGAAAAGGAGCCACTAGCAGCCTTTTTGAAAGGAGGTGCTTAAAATTTTTGATTCTGAATACCAGTCTCATGACAGCATTGCAGCTTCTCTTAGTGATTTATAAAGAGCCTCTGCATCATATGGCAGAACTAGAATCAAAAGTCCATTTTATTTGTTCAGACAATACTGCAAATCTCTGTAAAGAACTCAATTTCTTGGATTATTTATACTTAAAGTACCCAGTCTGTTATGCATTTAAAAATTGAAGAAACAGCTGTTGATGGCAGTACCCCAGTAATGAATAAATTGTTTTGTTGGCATTATTTTCACTGAGATGTGCAGATGTTGATAACAGGATTTCTGATCTCTGTTTATAGTTGTTCTGAGCCATGACTGAGTAAATGCCAATTTCCATATGTGCAGCTATGTTTGTATGTGTGCTTTCTCAGTTTTGAACTAATTTTCTGTCATTTTCTGGAAGACAGGTATATAAAAGTACATCTTTTAAAAATCTTGCCTTGAGATGGATGATTTAGACATTGACAATTTATGAAATCTCTGCGTAAATTGCAGTGTAACCAGTCTGGTGGTTGGTTATCCTGAGAATTAAAAATAAATGTGCCAGTTGTTTCTGTAGTGCTTCTACCATCTCAAAAGCAGGAGGTATGTCCTGTTCTGTTGGCACTTGCATGTAGTGGCCAGATATTTGTGTGAACGAAGTGAAATGAGGACAGTCAAGGATTAGGCTGAAGTGCAGTGAGTAACTCAGAGAGCACTGATCCCTCTGAGGCAGGAGAGCTGCCTGTTGGGATGGAGCCTGAGCCTCAGCACTTGCTGCTTCCCACCAAGTTGCTTTGCAAATCATGGACCCTTTACCCTCACAGGATATGGGAAAATGGAAAAGTAAGGCTCCCTAAATTAATTTCCTGGTAAAATCCAAGCAATTCTGGCACTCCAAGAGTTGGTGTGGCCTTTTAAAGAAATATTATGAACTCTTTGGTGTGCAGAGTTCTCACTTTTAGACTAAATGTGCAGGAAACTGTGAGTGATGATGTGAAATGGACACAAGGGATCTGTAATCATGCAAATGAGCACTAAAGTGCTTCATAAAGAGGATGAGTTGTGACTTTGATCATGTTCCAGAAGCCTCCATTGTGTGCAGTCAATAAACCTCAGACACCTGAGTCGGCAAAGGTGATTCTGGTGAGAGGAGCTGGGAACACCTTGGTGGTGCATAAATGGAGGGAGATTGCTGAAAGGCAGTCTGAGCTGCTGCTCACTGAGCAGTGAGCACTGCACAGCCAGAGGTTTCCACTGAGCTGAACCAACAGGTTGTAAATGAGGTCATGAACTGGTTAATGCACCAATGTTCTTGTCTAGCAGTGCTTAACTTTGCTTTTCTGCTTAGGATGATTTTCACTGTTTATTTTCTCCAGAGGAGCCTAAATCTCTGTACCAGCTTGCATGAGAGGCAGTGGAATTCTCTGCTTCCTTGTGCTCCTGAATAGGAGCTGAGTGGGGGATTTGTGTATTTTCAAGGTTGGCAGAATGTGGCTGCTGTAATGCTCCTTACAGCTGGAGGCATAAAGGTGCAAGTCTCCTTCTTGGTGTTGTGGCACTACAGCACTCTGACTATTCAGGAAAGATCATTCTGTCTTTTCTTTATCTTTTTTTGTTTGTATATTGTTTTTAATGTGTTTTAGAACCATTCCTTTACTGGGGCAGGAATTGGGCTTCTCTGAGCCTGCTGCTTGCTTTATCCAGAAATGTCCATGGTGAGTCAAAAGGGACAATGCACCAAGTCCCAAGAGCAAAAATAGCAGTGCCCAAATCAAAGGAGGGGAGTGCTCACTGCTGACACAGAGCTCAAAAGCTGCATTTGGATGGGAGTGAGTGTTAGTTATTGTTAACCCCTGCTCAGAGGTTACCCAGTGAGATGGCTGTTTCTCAAACTCTAAGTCCTTGTGTGTGGGGACTCTCTCCAAAGGGATCTATGTTCTCATATATGTGCTCAGCATCGTGTTTTCTTCTGGCAGAGGAGGTGCAAATGAAAACAGAGTGTAATGATTTAGATGAGAAAGCTACTGTGAGAAATTTCATTTCCTGGTCCTTTTTTTTTTTTTTTTTTTTAAGTGGAATCTTATTTACATCACACACTAATTACTTCATTTGTCTGTATGAGAACAAAGGAAATAGAATATTATTGAAAGTGTCTGAATTTGAGCTTGTCTTCCTTTTCTTGTGCAATCAGATGGGTTGGAAAAGAATTATTTGGCTTTTTTTTTTTTTGGCAGAAGCTTTGTTGATAAAAATGAGGTTGGTACCACTTTGGGAATAGGGCCTCTGCAGCAAAAATGCAAATATTGCAGTATGAAGTGTGCTGAAATCTCCCTCTTACCAAGTCACAAGAGGAAATTGTAAATAAGATTGAATGAAAACTACTTTAAATGTCTGTTGCTCTCCCCCTCTTCAAAGTCTAACAATTAAACCAAATGGCTGCTTCAAAGTGAACATTTCCATTCCAGCCCAAGCTCCTGAGCAGTGGAGTTCATTGCAGAAGCCTCTGCAGTAACCTTGGCTGTCTCGTGGATCTGAGCATCTGTGCAGTGTGGCAGCCTGCTGCTTACAAGGCACTGTGACAGCACTTGCTTCATCTTTTAATTTAGCCTTTTATTTTTTTTTGCACTCCTTCATTGTGTCCTGAAGGATCCTAAGTATTTTGATTAAATTTGTGATCCTGTAGAGAAGAATGAACTTCAGTGATATTTAAGTCCTTGCATCTTTGTATCACATCTTTGTTACTGCCCTCTAAAACGTGTTACTTTTACAGAAAGGATCCTGCCATTGCTCAGGTACATCCTCACATGGCAAGGAGCAGAATTTCTTGTGATAGAATAAGGTAAAGATGACACAGCTTAAATACAGATACGGTAAACAGGTATTCTAAAACTATTTATAGAGTAATAGAGGAATAAAAGACTGCATAATAAACTCCATTTAGTTCTTCACCTGAAGGTGAGTCACAGGCTACAGTGAGAAGGAAAGGTTTAGAGAGATTTGACTTGTGCTGGAATGAAAGATGGTTGTGGGTTGTTCCTCAGGGAGAATTGTCCCTCCCAAAGGAATCCAGGGGTGAATGCAGCAGAGGTGAGATGCAGGAATGGCTGCAGATGGTGTGAGAGCTTGGAGCTGCCTCCTGAGGCCGTGGTGTGCTGCAAGCAGTGAAATGTCTTCATGGAGACTGCTGAGGAGTTCCTGCTCTTGGCATTTGTGTGTTTGGTGGAAGGAAGGTGGTGAATGGGAATTCCAGCAAATGCAGGTGTTTGTGAAGAAAATTGATTGTGCAGAACATAATGCAAGTTACTCTGTATAAAACAGTTGCTAGAAGGAAACTGATGGAGTGCTGTGTTTCAGGCCCCTTTAAAAAAGCTCAAAATAAAAATGATTCTGTTCTCCAGGCTGAAAAACCCCAACTCTCACAGCCTGTCCTCTCAGGAGAGGTGCTCCAGCCCTCTGGTCAAAGTGATATTGTACAGAATTAGTGACTTGTATGACACTTGATTTTTAATAAATGATTTTTAATACTACCAATTATTTCAGTGTTTTAAAAAGCACATCCTGAGACAAATGTGCAACTTGTCACACCCACTTCATGAAGGTGATTGAAAAAGTATCTTTAATATTAAATACATAAATAATATACTGGTATTTTAAAAAGATACTTTGTCTATCAGTGATCCTACACTCTGTCTTATCTGAATTGATCTCTCTCTGCTTGCTGTCCTGTGGGTCTGTTGTCTTTTCTTGGAGCATCTTGCAAGATTTTGAAGACCAAACTGTTGGTAGAATTTTACAGAGGTGGCTTATTGAACGTGGCAGATACTAAGCAGCCTTGAAATACTTCTTCATAAATACTGACTGAAATATCTTTTTCAAATACTGGAACATGCTGTGTTCCCCAGCTGTTTGATAGTACCTGGTTGTGCCACTGCTTATGACTGCTTAATCTAGAGTTGCATTATTAAATATATTTCAAAAGCTCAAAATATAAATTAGCTAAAAAGACTGTGCCTGACGTTGCTGAATAAATGTATGAAACTTTAAATGTGACATGACTGGTGTGGCTGTGAGGGTCAGGATCTGTTCTTCTCTAGCATTTTTTTCCTTAGCTTCAGGGGAGTTGTTGGCTGTTGCTGGGTTGTTTTCCTAAATGGATTTCAGTGCCAGGCTCTTGAGCTGACCTTCAGAAGGAGCACAAGTGCACTGCAGTGATGGAGAGAGAGCCTGGAAATAAATATTTGTGAGGGCACCATGAGTGGGTTTTTGACCTGCAGCCTGTCTGGAAAGGAGGAGTTTGGACATGCACCACCCTCTTATGGAGTGGGCTTCAAAGTGCTGCTTTATGTGGGCCTCTGAGTGAGATCCTTTTGAAAACAGGGTTCTGCTTGCTGGAGAGGCTGCTGAGCAGCCAGGCTGTGGCCTTAAAGAGTAAAGCTGCACTGGGTCATTGTCAGCAGCCTCACTAAATTCTAATGAGAGCTGCAGCAACTGCTGGGATAAAAAGCTACAAATCCCAGGCTGTGACAGGTCCTGTCCTCGATTTATGCAACCCTGATAGCTGGAGTGGGCTTTAATATGACTAATATGGAGTAAAGCCTCTGTGTCCCCATCTCAAATTGTGAACATGCTAAGTGTTATTTTAATTTGGTGTTAGATAGCATTTTTTTTAAATATCAGCTTCTGCTTTTTGTTACAGGTTACATCTTAAGTGTTGTGCTCCTAACTTTGCCAAGGCAACACCTGGTTCAGCTTTACCTGTATTTTTTGACTGCACTGCTGCTTTATGCTGGGCACCAAATTTCCAGGTAAGGATAAATGGATTAAATTTTAGCTTGGTTTGGACATTAGAAAAATAACAGTTATTTTGTTAATATTTTCTATAAATTATTTTGTAGAGGCCTTTTTTCTATGTCAGACATCTAAATATATCTTGCTGTTCTCTGTCTTTGGAAAAGTTTACAGAATTAAATATGCAGTCAAGTAGTTCTTTGAAGTCACTGATAAAACACCAGGAATTTTGAGCTGCTTGTCTGGGGAGTGCAATGCCCACCAATCTAAGGAGAGAAAGCACTTACCACAGGACTAAATGTGGCCTCTGATGCAGGAATCTAAGTTACTCAGTGGCTCAGCTAAAATGCTTTCAGCACTGGGGTGTTTTACACAGCAGACAGGATGTTACTTTTAGTTTCCTGGCACCTCAGGACAGAGAGCAGATCTGGAATCCAGTAAAAGCAAAGTAGTAGTGGAATTTATTCTTAAAATGTATTACACAAATTTGAATTTACAGTGGATGCAGGTGTTTTGGATCTGAAACAAAGAGCAGGAGTCTGGAGAACTCTGAGTCAAACAAGACAGAATCAACCATCTTTGTTTGGCCTCAGCTAAATGTGTTGAAAGCCAGTGTAAACTTTCCTACTGACACAATGTTTAATTGGAACCAAAGACACTGCCATCACATTAAAGGCTTTGCATGGGAAGTTTTGAAAATATGGATTTGAGCCTGACTTATTTTGGTGCCTGCTGATGGGAAGCATTTAAAAATGTGCTTTCAATTGATTTAATGGAAGTGGTAGTTTTGTTATTTCCACATCAAAATTGTTGTTCCAGAGCATTTATTGGAATGTTTTTCTTGATATGTTGCAGTTCAGGGGAGTGTTAATGAAGGTTTTGTGCTGATTTGACATGTCGCTGTTGTGGCTGTCAGAGCTGCAGTTGGTGATTTCCTGGGAAGGATGAGTGTACAAGAGAGGAGTTATAGCCTCATGGTAGGAAGGAAAAAAGGGTTTATTTGTCATCCTCAGGGGAGTCCTGACTTGTTATAGATGGAGTTTGTGGGTGTTTCTTAGAGGGTTAAAGACTTATTTATTAGAAAAAGCAACCTAAACATTATTTAAGTGTTGAAGTAATAAATCTGGTAACAAATGCCCATCAGACAGAGGGCTTTGGTGCAGAACATTTACAGCTGGAGGTTTTTATGCCACTCCAGTTTTTTAAAGTTTTTGGAAGAAAGGGAGATGTTACATATTTGGTTGATACATTAAGGGATAGCACTGTGTTTGCTTCTAATGCCTTGTTTGTATTTCTGTGTAATAGAAATTCTGACTTCTGTTGCTTTGTGAGCTTTGAGACTTAATAGGCTTTATTGTAACATATTTAGTAAATACTGCTTGGACTGTTCTGTGTGTTCCTTCTAAGCTTTCTCTATTTGGTGCTCCTGGAGCGAGTTAATAAAGACTTTAATTAAATCTTGCATCAACTAGCACAAAAAATATATTTAATTAAAGATGTCATGGATTCAAATAGTCCAGCAGTATTCCCAAGGTATTTTGCAAGGCAAATGTAGCTGCTGACACTTCTGAGTGAGCTTTCCCCTTGCCTGGGCTGGTTTGGATTGGAAGGAAGCACAGTGCAAGGGGCTCTCAGCTGAAACCTTTGTGCAGTCAGGGAATCATATCTGGGGAGTGACACTTGAATTAGCCCTACAAAAGAATTTTTGAATCCCATTAGTTTTCACACTGAAAATAGTGAAATGTGACAGACATATCTGTTGGCAGAGCCATTCCTCTTATTGCCAAAGCTATCCTGTTCCAACTTATGTTTCTATTTAGCAGCCTGATCATTACAAGACACACAGTAGTCACATGTGCAAACTGTTTTTCAGTGTTTTTTGCTAGTAATTCTGCTCAGAGCTGAAAACTTCCAGAGACTTGCTTGCATGCACTACCAGTTGAGATGCTATTTAAGACCAATGAAGAGGTCTTATATTGAGGCCAGTTTGGTTAGTGCAAATTATAGAACAAGACCAGAATCATCTGGCACTTGTGACTCTGCAGTGTCCTGGAAATTCTGAGCTGTTGAAAGACTTCAGCTTTCAGTGCTTTTTTTCCACCCCAGAAATAGCTTGCACTTCATCTGCAAGTCTGGAAATAAGATCATCTGAATTTTATAGTTAAGCTCTGACTTCAGACTTCCAGGTTTATGTGACCTTGACAAGTTATTTAATTTTTAAATGTTTTGTTTCCTTACCTGCTGAGCTGAGAATTACCTTAATGTGTAAAGATGGTTTAGGTAATGTTTGTGAATACTTGGAGCACTCCAGAAGATGCTACATTTGTATGTAGCATGCTAACCTGGCAATTTGGGTGGAAATAACATACCATCTGTTTATGGAAAGAAGAGAGCTTTAAAAACCCAAAATCCAATTTAATGAAATCTCTTTGCCTTAGGTTTCCTGCAGCAGTCTCCTATTTCAGGAGAAATGAGTTTAATAAGTGAGAGGCACAGTAATAGGAGCAGCTTGAGCTGGGTGCCTGCAGCCAGGGACCCAGAGCACACAAATCCCTGGGCCTCTGCACCCTGCCAGTCAATGCACCCATCCTGCCTCCACTCCTCATCAGCTTTGCAAACACCCCTTGCTCCAGTGGTGGGTTTTGGTCTGGGATCTTCCTTTTCCATGTTGGATTCTTTCTCTGTCTCCAGGTGGGTGTTGGCTGCTTTTATCTGGCTGGGCTGCAGCTCCTGCTGAGTTATGGCCTCCCTATCTTCCAGTTCACACTGCTCCCAGGGCCTTCCTCCATGTAACTGAGCAGGACTTTGAGATAAGTTTGGCTTTTCTAGGTGGGATCTTGGAGCTGGTGGCCTAAAACTCCAGCAGCTTCAGCTGCTTTTGCTAAGCAAAGCCACTCAGACAGAAGAATACAGTTAGAAGAACACAACTGATGTACAACAGTCCTGCTTTTTTTATGAAGCATTCCTCCTCATGTGTCAGAAGGAACTCACAGTCTTTATAGACAACCCTTAGTCTCACATACAACGTTATTACAAGAAATAGGCACAATATTAGCAGAGTGAACAAGGTCACCGCTGGATGGAGCATCTTAATGTAGATTACATTGCTGTTGGTGACGACCCAAAAAAAGTTTTCCACCATCAGTGGATGCCTCCTTCTTCATTTTTCCCTCCATTGTGCCTCCTTCTTCACTTTTTCCAAGACATGATGCATCTCTTCTGCACTGAATGGTGACTAGAAATTGTTGTCCATCATTTTGGCCACATTCCAGCAGTTGATAGAGGTGATCAGGTTTTAGTGGTTTCCTCACCAATGCAGGATTCATTCTGATGGGGATAGGTAGTAAATTTTAGCTTAAGTATAATTGGACTGTAACCATTGATTGGACATAATAGGAGCTGAATAATTAAAATTGCATCCTACAGTGTTTCTACAGTTAAAAGTAATTGAGTTATTATTGTCCCTATAGTGATATTATTTACAAACATAAGATTACAAAGAGTTCTTACACAAACACATCCTTTTCCAACATAGGCAAGTACAGTTTCAGGGCTTTCTTTGGAATGTATTTCAAGTGACAGACACTTTGTTCAGTGTCAAAACAAATGTCTTGAGCTTTGATGGTTTTTCTTTCACAAATAAATCCGTGTTGTTCTCCAGCAACACGCACATCAACATTGACACGCTGCCATTTGATCCTGTTGTGTTGGGCCATACTCAGCTCTGGTGGGTAGAGAGCAGTTCCATCATGATTCAGTGCTAATACAGGGATTGGGTCTGTGGTATTAGAATTAATGGGGTGTGTATTGTTGAGACAAAAGCTCTGCCATTATTACTCTGGAGCTATATGGGAAATTGGCTGCATACCACCACCGTTGGAATTCTGTCTCAAAATCAGTTGCATTTTCTCAAATTTTTTTTAAATTTCAGTGTGTAAGATACACCCTTCCCCTTCTCTTATGGTTGTGGCTACCATAGATTTTATTTGCAATTGTGCTTGGATGCAGCTAAGAGCTAGTGCTGATTTCAGAAGCTGTGGGATCAGCTCCTCCCTTACCTGTGGAGGGCTGGTGGCTGAGCTCGTTGTGCTGGGCAGTGAGCTGTGTTGGATTCACAACAAAAAGTGAGAGCTGCTTCTTTGGGTTTTACAGAGCTTTAGGGGCTGGGTAACCCAGCCCCTAACAATCTGTGTGAATTAGCTGCTCTTTAGTCCTGTTAACTTTATAGCACACTGAATTGTGCATTGATTATGTACTTAGCCATGCAGCTGTGCTCATCTGGGTTAACAGCACCAGGAGTGGTGAGTGAGCTGTCCCACTCCATCTCTTCAGAGTATCAGTTCTTCACAGTGCCATCATTCATTAGCTGGCTGGTTACTCACCCCTGTTTGACATGAGCCTGGTGTATCCAATTTTCTTTCCCTCAAGCACCAGTGCATTTGTCCAGGGCTTTTATCCTCTAAGCGAAGTCGTAAATAAGTGAGTCTTAATTGATTGAGAGTTCCATGTAGTGGCCAAATTTCCTGGGGCCCCCACCAGCTGTCCCAGTAATATATGGCCATTCCTCCTGGCACAAGGCCACTGTGTGCTCTTTAGATAATTGAGCTGTACCATAAATCTTTTCTCAATTTTGCAATACCTTGGCCAAGGGCATCCCCTTTTCTACGCTGAGTTTGTTCCCTGTTACCAGAAAGAATAAAGAACAAGCAGCAAAAAAGATTGTCAGGGAGACCCTCCTGTGGAGTCAGGAGGTTCAGAGAGGAGTGTAGGTGCAGCTGGGTCCAGTCTTGGTGTCAGATTTGGCCAACAGTTTGTATCTGAAGAATTAGATTTCCCATTGCTATGAGGGACTTGAACTCTATTCTTACATGTGGAATTGAATCTCCTTTCTGTGTGCACATTACTGTCTGATGAGGCTCTGAGAGTGACTCAAACCCACTGCAGGACCTTCTCCAAATCTGCCCTGGGGAGTTTTAACACTCACCCTTCAATGCCTCCTGCTCCAGAGGTACTGGTGAACTCACCCAATGCCAGCACCTGGGTATTGGAGACAAGAAGTTGTGAAAGTTTCCTGCAGCAGTTTCCAATGCCAAGAAAAATTAGTGTAATAATGGAGTGGCATGGCAATAGGAACAGCTTGAGCTGCAGCCAGGGACCCAGAACATAAAAACCACTGAGCCTTTGTACCCTCACAGTCAATGCACCCATCCTGCATCCACTCTTGGTGTGCTTTGCAAACACCCTTGCTCCAGTGATGGGTTTTGTCTGGGACCTTCTTGCTCCCTGTTGGATTCTTTCTCTGTCTCCAGGTGGGTGTTGGCTGCTTCTGTTTGGCTTCTGCTGTGACCCAGAGCTCACACTGCTCCCAGGGCCTCCCTTGCTGTAACTGAGCAGGAGTTCAAGCCAAGTTCAGCTTTCCTAGGTGGAGCTTGCAGCTTGTGGCTGAAGACTCCAGCAGCTTCAGCTACTCATGCTAAGGAGAACTACTCAGAAAAAAGAATGCAGCTTGAAAGAATGCTGTGAACTAAATTAATTGTTGCTCCTGACAAGGAAGGTGGATGCTGGTTTTATTTCATATGTAGTAGCACTAATGTCTCTCTTAAAAGAATCACATTTCTTTTACCCATTTCCAGCAAAAAGCAGCTTGGGAAAAATAACTGATGCAGAATAGAAGTGATAAGATTAAACACACTGTTAATGCTAAAACTGGAGTTCACATAATTATCTTATTTCATGTTTTGCAGTTTTATTATGATTGTATCCCAGGTGTGTTGAGCCTCACAGAGCTTAAAATGAGAAGGGTGGGAGCAAGAGACTGAATTGTTTCTTCTGGACAAACTTAAAATGCACCTAATTTTAAGATTGTCTGTAGACATTAGAAACCTGTGAGAGTGTGTTTGATGTTGACAGTGCAGATTAATCACCCAAAGTAAATGTCAGCAATATGAGTCAGGTCAGATAACCACTGTACCTTATGTCAGTCAATTATAAAGCATATTTTTAGTGATGGAAGACCTTTTTGTACTTCAGTAACAAAGAAATGATCATATGTGAAAAATTACCAGCTTTGGAGCAATTTAGTCCTGACTGTCCATGGGTACCTGTTAACAGGCCAGCAGTTGGATTAAATGAGGCTGGGAATGAATCTGCAGAATGAATCTGATCTAAGCTTTATTCTTAAATCCTAATTTTCCAAAGTAATGTAGTTTCAGTCATTTCATTAGCTAGTAAATAATGATTTTAGCCTTCTTGTTTTCTTACACTGCTGCAGTAAAGTGAACAATCCTCAAATGTAAAAGCTGGAGATTAATACAGTTTTAATTGATCAAAATTGAGTGCAGGCACTTGCTTTTTTCAGCATCTTGTATGGCACTGCAGCTGTTTGAGGCATCTTCTGATTGGTGTCTGTGCCAAAAGATCCTTGTGTTTGTACTGGTAATAGGAGAATCATTGCTTTCACTTTCCTCATTCAGCCATCAGCTAAAAATACTGTTTAAAAAATTTAGGAGATCTTAAAACATTGCTTCTCCAAACTGGTGGGCCTGAAACTCAGTTTTAATTGAGAGTTACTTAGAGAATTCAGCCAAGTGCAGACCTCTGTGCAGATGACTGAATCAGACAACAGCAAGAAATGCAGCTTGAGGAAATTTGGGTCATCTCCAAGCACGTTCTGGTGGTGAAGAAGCAACTGTAAGTGCAGCTTTGTTCGTGTCTCTTGGCTAAGTTGTGTAAGGTCATCTTGGTATCCTGGATGATTTTATAACCTGTTTCCTAACAAATGTAGAAGAATCTTGATGTCTTCACTGCTTTCCTTCCAGCAGCTTAGAAATAGCCAGTGTTTCCAGCCAAAATTTGAGGATGGAGTATGATTTTGCTAAGACAAAAAGCCATCTACAGTATCTTGGAAGGGCTGTTATTTTTTTCTCTCTTCTGTAACTGATGGATTATCCTGTTTGAGATGCTGATGTTTTCAGAAAGTGCTTTCTGTTGATCCATATGATGAAAATAAATAAAAATAACCCCTTTGCCCAAAGGTTTACAACCTTATGGATTTGGGAAGGTGAAAAAAAAGCACTTGTGCTTAGCTATACCTGGAGAACAGAGGGAAGATTTCTGTCTGGAATTGTCATTTAGGTGCCTTTTCAGTCCTCATGTGCTTTTAATTGTAGGTTGCAGTCTAAAGAACTCATTTCAACATACCTCACGTATACTATGACACTTGAAAAGCTGCTCTGAGTAGGCAGTGTTGTCAGCTATGAAGAACAGGCTTTGAAGTGTTTGTTTTAGTACTTTGAGATTTATATCTTGAATTCCAGAGATTTTTTTGCAAGTGAAAATGTGAATACCTTTGCTTGGGGTAGCAAGTTAATCCTAGGAGCAGGGTATATTCCCACATTTCTGGGGAGAAGAGAATGTTCCCAGTAGCACTAAATTGCATCTATTTCTGCACTAAAATAAAAAGAGCAGTTCTTGTATTGGCTGTGGTTTCCAGTCCTGTTTTTGTCCTGTGCTTTGTCTGCATCTGCTCCCAGCAAGTGTGGCTGGCCTCAGTGATAAAAATAAACACAGAATAACTGAATTGCCCCTCGAGCAAACAGACTGAGCTGCATGCAGGGTCAGAGCAAGTGTGTCTGTCTGGCATTCCCAGGATGTGATGCAGGTGGATGCGAGTCCTGCACAGGATCAGCCAGAAACAAGCTCAGGTTTTGTGCTGCTGATGGCAGAGCTGGTGGTGCCCTGGTGAGGGTGCAGCTGCCCTGGAGAGGAGCAGGAAGGGTCACAGGGCATGGCAGGAAAACAGGCTGGGTGTGGAAGGTCAGGAGTATTGCCTGCTCTCTGATGGCAGATTAAGGAGCCACTGCAGAATTCCTGCTGTGCTGGTCCAGGATCAGCTTCTGAGGGTGTGAAATGCCTGCTCTTAGTGTGAGGTTTGTATTTGAGTTCTGTTGGTGTGTTAACCTACTCAAGGGCAGAGCCAAAGGATAACCACCAACAATGGAAAACTGCCCAGGGTCCTCAGGTTCTTACCCTGCACTTTGATTGCTAGAGCCCACCCTCCCAGCCCACCTTTTCTGAGGGGAATTCTGAGAGATTTTCAAGCTCTTACTGTATCTGTCAATAGTGTTTTATCAGTTTGTGGGTGTCTGCTAGGATAGAACTAAACTTTCAAATTGTGTTGAACAGAACAACTCTGTTCCTGACTCTACTCCATGACTATTGCATTTCCTTCATACTTATCTTTTAATTGAATGTAAAGAACTTCTTAAGTGCAAAATACTGTAAGTATTGAATTGGAAGATCTCTTTGTCAAGCTCTCAGATTTTTTTTTCACACATTGCTGGTGGGAAAAGAAATTATTGTTAGGAAGAAAACCACTTAATAAGGATACTTAAAAATGGAATGGTGCCTAAGAGGCTTTGTCAATAAGCAGTTTTGAGGCCACGCTCTGAAGAACAGCTTAGATGTCCCAAAGGATTTTTACAGCTCTGCCAGTGAGTCTAATTACAGATAATTCTGCTCTCCCTTAAGTCATGCCTCAGTTGGATCCTTCCATCAGTCTGGCTGCTGGAACAGCAGTGTTAATATTGCATTTTGCAGTTTAGTTAATTGGCTGTGATGTACACTGAAGTTACATACATGTGGAATGAATAAATTGCTGCTTGTGTGAATCAGATGGATGATAACAGTTTGTGGGTTTGTGTTTTTAGGGATTATGTGAGGAGCGAGCTGGAATCGGGCTATGAAGGACCAATGTACCTGGAGCCTCTCTCCATGAACCGGTTCATGACGGCTTTAGTAGGTGAGTGCTTCAGATAACTGAGGGGAGACAGCTCTCATTCTCTTCACTGGAACATGTGCATGTTTTACCTCTTTGTTTCAAATCTCTTTTGTTATTTTAACTTGTTGTGATTCTTATTAATGTGCAAGAGGCACGGGAGGACAGCTGTATCTTGCCTGCCTTTTTCTATGCCACTGATTTACCAATACCCCATACTTGCAGATCTGAAATACTTTCCAGGTCTGTTTGTTATGCTCTGCCCCTGTTATTCTCAGACTGTGCAGTCTGAGAGTGTCTATAATAACCTTTATGTGGAAAGTAGAAATTTCAATAGTTATGTGCATTTGTCAGTTCAGGTGTTGTGCACATAAATTCTTCATTGACTTCATGGCTAAACACTTTCATTCTCTTACAAAATCTGATGAAATACATTGATGGGTGTGAGCATGGGACTACAGGCTACTTTTTTTTTTACAGAGTCCTGAGGATATTTCTAATTAAACATATTTAAGTTGTTTGATTAATGGCAGAGATGACATCCCTACCTAAAAATCCCAAATAAATCACGAAGAATTGGACTTCCCAGAGTGTTTCTTTACCCTTTGAACTTTGACTGGAAGAGAAGAAATTCAGTGTTAAGGTTGCTACATTAAACCATATGTTCTCCTGAGAGGATACTGGAATACACACACACACACACACACAAACCATGTGTATTTTAAAATGAAGCCTCAGACAAGCTTGCAAGAAAAATCTTCCTTAATTCCTTTCACTAAGATCTGTGGTTTCCATCAGATTATTGACAGATTTAGTCAGCCATGTACTACTGTTGGCAAAACTCAGCTGCTTTCTGTTTACTTGCAGCTGCTACTGGCAGATAAAAATGGGTTTACCACTTTACAGTATGTTAGGTCTGACAGAATTTACCCATCTCCTGTTTGCCTGCATCTTTACTTTCAAGTGTGGCATTTGTCTTTGATTTTAATATTTTAATAGAAGTAATGCTGGTAATTTTCAGGGAAAGATTATTTAGATATAATTTCCTCTCTCTTCTGAATGTCTGGGTGTACTTCTCTCTCTTCTGAATGTCTTGTCAAGTGATGCCAAAGTACAGCTAAAGCTTCTGGCGTGTTTTTTATGAGAAAATGTTTGTAATTAGTCCTGTGAATTTCTCCCAGGTGCAGTGCAGGGTTCCATGGTAAAGCAGAATCCCTCAGAAAGCATCATGCAGGCCTGGGCAGGAAGAGATCAGGAGGGATTGTGTCATTCAGTAACACCTGAAAACTAAACCAAGAGTCAAACCCAGCATGCTGCATCTAGGTTTTAATAGGCACTAAAAGCAAGTGAGAAAAAGAGAATGATTTTATTCAATACAGTTTTGGGTTGTAGTAGGTACCAGACTAAAGTGTCCCCTTACTGTAATTGTGTTTCAGAAATAGGTGCTTGTGACTGTACTAGCAAATGTGTATGTGTTAACATATTTAATGTCCCCATTGTTAATTGTCCTTATTCTTTCAAAGCCAACTTGAAAATGTAATTTTGGTCTTGATGACAAGCAGTCATCTTTGGGGAAGACTTGTGAAAGTGGCCCGTGAGTCTTGACAGTGTTTTGTATAAATATGAAATGTTTTCATTTGTTGTATACAAGGTTATTTATTCAGTGGAGTTTCAGGAATACACAGCACTGAGTGGTGTCATCTTCACAGCAAAATGAATGTACAGGTGCTTTGCTCCATCTTTTTCTCACACATCCTGACAGGGTGTTGTGCTGCAGCACTGCTGACAGGCACCAGAGCAGGTGCATGAGGGAATGGAATAATGGTGCTGCTGGTACAGCTCTGGTTCCTGAAGTTCTGGTCAGAGTTAAGGGAATGATGTACAGCATCAGTTGGTTCACAAAAGTAACCTTTGTTTATGCTTTTGTTCATTAATACTTTCTGAATGGGATCTCACAGTCATTTCTTACCCTGCATTTAACTCAGTCTGATGACTATTGTCTGGGGATAATAATGTGTTCCTAAGTGCTGCATGGGAGAAATAAATGTCTTTGGAGATGGCCCCTTGGATGAGTGAGCCGCTTTGGAGCACAGCAGCTGTGAGCTTCTCAAAGCTGCTGGGGGGTTTTGCAAGTGATGCTACCACGAAGACTTGCTTTTTCTTATGGCACAGTAATGGGGTTTTATATTAACTTTAGGATACTTTGTTTTTGAGTAAGTCACTGATGTAGCCAGGGAGTTTGTCAGCATGGCTTTCTAAAATTGTGAATGAAACAAAGATGCTTCTCTACTCCAAGTGGCTGTACCATGTCAGCTTTCTTGTTGAACATTTTCCATTAGCTTACGAGCTGAGAGGCTCTGGCTATCTTTAGTCAGCAATGTTTAATGTATCTGTGGAGGTTTGGGGAAGGGAAAAGAACGGGCAGGAAGTTCACACAGTGGATTTCTTCCTCATTGCCTCATTCCCCAGCAGAGGACCCTGGCTGGTGTCTTCCAGGGCTGTTACAGCTGTTGGGTTCATTTGTGTCTGTCAGTTTTCAGGCCACAGCATTTCAGTTTTCAGGGTGCAAACATTCACCTGGATTTCATAGTCATAGCAGATACCTTGAGTGTTCAAATCTGTGATTTGATGTGAGGTTACTTTCTGTGTGTGAGGTTGATGACTGCTGCTGTGCAGCCCCACCTGCAGATAAAGTGTGATTTACTGCAGAGGGTAAATCTCTGGCTGTCCTGAACTAAGGTGCTGCTACCTCAGTTTAAAATGGGAAGTATCAACACTCAAAGCTCCATTGGAGGCATTCATGCCTTTGCTGCAGGGGTTGAGAATTGACAAGGTGCACACTTCAGGGAGGAGGTTGGAGCTTCCAGAGAAAGTGCTCCATGTATTTCCTTTGATGGTGTGTACAATTCTCCTTCCCATGACAAGTAACTTTTGACCAGTGTTTAAATTAAAAGGGTGGGAGGGCCAGAGCAGGGATGAGGAGCACACTCCACACATGGCTGTTGGAGGAAAGCAGCTTCTGCTGTTTACTGGGACTGAAGTCAGGCTCTAATTTGTGATCTGAGAGCTCCAGAGAGAGCACTGGATTGTTTAATGTGGTGCTGTTGCAGTATTTGATTTCAGATGACAACACTTATTAAATGCTGAAGAGCACATTGGATGGTGGTGTTTGTGTCCCTTTGTGTGTGAGGCTGAGTTGCCGTAGTTACCGTGAGTCGCAGAAATCCTCGCAAGCTGCCTGCCAGGCTCCTGAATATGACAGCACAGCAGTGAGCTGCTGGTGTCTGAAATAGGCTTGTAGCAACGTGTGTGTGGGCAGAGAACAACAAAGCAGAGGGAGAATGCTTCAGAGCTGGAGTCAGCTGAACGTTTAAAGAGATGAGTAGAGTAACTTTCTGGGAGGCTCACAAGACCCAGTATGCTGATAGTGTCGTGCTGAGAGCAAGGGTGCTTGTTCTGCAGAGGCATCTGCTAATTCAGAAATACATCTGTCAAATTGACAGTAGGAATTTAACTTGAAAGGGGACAGCGTTCAGGAGGGAGAACTTTGTATGCTTAAGTAGTAGAGATTAGAGATTGCTTTCAGCTCAGTTGCAGTTATTTTGAAAGCAGAAGTCTTTCCCTAGGTAGGGAAGCTTGGCAGAATGAAAGCAAAACCCTACCACTGTTTCTCCTCTGGCTGCTTCCCTCCCCAGCCCATCCAGAAGGGCTTACAAGGTCAGTGAGCTTATGTGAGCACATGGAGCTCATGCTGACCTAGAGATGTTACTGGCCTTGGTCAGGTTCCTCTCTATTCCTAAGGCCAGCTTCTGGTTTCAGGGAAAGTTACGAAATGCAAACATGGAGGTAGTTCCAAAGCAGGGCATTAGCACTTGAATTTAGTACTTCGTATTTTGGCATTTGATATAAATTAACATAGATGGTGAAGAAGGGTCTATTTTCAAATAATATGCCATAAATTTCTTCCTTACTGCAAAATGATGAGTGAGGGTTGTTCTTATCCAAGCAATGTGCATTTTACCCCATTTACTTTTCTCTGGGATCAAGGGTACAACTTCAGTGTCTCTGAAGGGAGCAGTTTTACTGAAGTGGTCTTAGTGCTTTAGAAACACCACCCTCCAAATCTGTGGGTGTGTGGGGGAGATGTGCTCATGCTTGTGTCCCCACCAGCTCTTAAAGAGAATTTAGTTGTTAATTATCTGTCACTTGCAAGCTTCAGTGATCATTCTGAGCAACTGCCTCAGGGCGTTATGAAATTATTGAAGTCTCAGCTGCTGACCTGGCTGTTCTCCTGTTGCTGTTCTTGGTCAGTAATTCCTCTTGACAGTGTAAATATTGTTGCTCTAAAAGCCATTTGGGACCTCTGATTGCTTTTTTGTGTAGGTCAGGATGAAATAGTGTAGCTGGGTTTCAGAAAAGCTGCTGTGTGTACAGATACTGATGGGATTTCAGCTGAGCTGGGGGTGGTGAGGAAAAAGAGGGCTGGCTTGTTGAGTTATCCTCTGTATGATTTATTCCTAGGGCTTTTTTAATCTGATTCTGCATGTGTTTTGGCTTTACAGCTGGCTAATCTGGGAAGTGAAAGCATTTTGGAAAGGGTAACTTTAGTGACCCAGCAAAAGACACGGAGAGGAGCCTGGTTTCGTAACAGAGATGTCCTAGTTAGAACCATCATAATGTGCTGGATGTTGATAACGGTGTTCTGGCAAGATAACGTATTAAAAATACGCTTTTTCCTGAAGGGGATAATCAGCTTGGTTCTGAACTGCTGTGTCGCGTTTCCAGGGCAGCTGGTGGTGTGCACGCTCTGCTCCTGCGTCATGAAGACCAAGCAGATCTGGCTCTTCTCCGCGCACATGCTCCCTCTGCTGGCTCGGCTCTGCCTCGTCCCGCTCGAGACCATCGTCATCATCAACAAATTCGCCATGATTTTCACCGGCTTGGAGGTGCTCTACTTCCTGGCATCCAATCTTCTGGTGCCCTATAACTTGGCAAAGTCTGCCTACAGAGAGCTTGTCCAGGTAGGATGGTGGATGCAGCCATTCTGTTTTCTGAGCCTTTTATGCAGGAAAGTAAATAAAACCCCACTTTGCCTGTCTTCTGTGCTCCTGTGTTTGTGTGCTAACTCATCCTTTCTTAGCCACTGAATAAGCTCCTGTCCATAGCATCTTCTTTCTTTAATTTATGATAGCTTTGGATGGGTGAGCAGTTAAGACACGAGCCTGAGTTATTCTGCTGGCCAGCTGAGCATGGTCACTTTGCTTGGACTTTACTTCTTCCTTCCCAAATCCAGGCTAAAAGACAAGATTGTGTCACACTGGAATTTATTTACAGCCTCATTAAGTGTGGAAGGTAATCCCTGGGCATTCATTGTAGTAGCTGTTCATTTCAAGAAACACTTTCTGTATGAAAAGTGTTTGTAATTATAGAAGTGGTAAATTGTAAGTGACATTGAAGCTGCTTTTTGAAGACTGGTTTGAAAAGTCTGTGGTGTTTTCTTTAGAGCAGCAACATTACTGAGACCTCAAACAAGAAGACTGATCTGACATGTCCATTTTCTTAATGCTTTGACATCTGAAAAGTGTCCGACAAAGGACACTTTCTCAGTGGTACAGAAACATCACATCTCCTGTATTTATATATATATATATCCTTCTGTATATTTCAGTATAAAAAGATTGATGCTTCCTTGGCTTTTGACTGAGCCACTGTTTCAGTTTTTGTCACTGCCTGGATTTTTCTTTAAACCAAGGCACTTGGGTATTTTTGCCTTCTGCTCTTCAGTCCAGAAGCAGTCTGAAAACTAACTTGTTAAGCTCTTGCAAAACCTTCTTTAAAGCTCTTGTTTGCTGTCATATCTGTCATACACAAACAAAAACTTGGCAGCAGGAGGTGTGTGCTGTGCCAAGGTCTCAGCCTGTCATGGTGATTGTTGGTGTCTGGTTATTTATTTTGTATGTAGTTGGTCTTTGGAGCAGGATTATCCTTCTGTGTTTGTACAGCACCTAGCATTGGTCTGACCTCATCCATGGAATCACAGATTTGTTTAGGTTGGAAAAGAACTCTGAGCTCATCAAGTCCAACCACTCAGAGATGTCCCTTAGTGCCACATTTGTATATCTTTTAACTTTATCCAGAGATGGTGACTCCACCACTGCCCTGGACAGCCCCTTCTAATGCCTGACCACCCTCTCAGTGAAGAAATTTTTCCTGATGCCCAATCAAATCCTCCCCTGGCTTGTAGATCTGCTGATTTAAAAATTAATTTGGGAGCTGACTGGCAAAGCTTCATTATCCTGTTTTCCAGTGAGAACAGAAATACCATGCTTACTGTGCATGAATGGCAACAGTTGCTTGTCTGCACAGCTCAAAGCCTTGCAGAAGATTGGAACCAGCACTTCACTTCCATTTTCCATGTACATGAATGGATGCAGAGTTTGGGTCCCTGAAGTCAAATTCAGATTAGATCTGGATTTGAGACCTCTATCTATTTTTTATTAGACATGTTTAAAACACTTAAAAATCTTACAAATGTTTTAATTGCAAATACATTCCAGGTTGACAGGGGAAAATAGTTGTTTCTTGCTGATTTTTTGTTTGTCAGAATTGAGTTCTAAATATTGCTGTTACCCAAGTCTCCTCATCTCTAGAATTGCTTGTGTCCCCCTGCCCCATCCCAGTATTTAAAGTCTTTCCATGCCAGACTGTATTATAGTAATCCTGAGGAAGTATTTCTTGTATCCCTGGCCTTTGGACACTGATCATACTCTTTCTTCTGCATTTTTATGCAGAGGGCATAAAGTGTTTTTCCCTTGGGAATACAGAAAAAACGACAGAAAATTTGTCATGTGGCACTGGGTTTATAAGAATGTTGGATGCTGCTTTTCTAAATACATGTGATAGAGTTGCAGTGAATAGTTGGGAATGATTTTCACATTGTATTGGCAAAACCTGGGGTTTTTGTTTTTTAAGAACTTGCTGCTCTTTGCTTGTGTTGCTGAAACAGCAGAAAAAATGTGGGCTCACAGTGTGTTCATGCCACTGGTAGTAACTCTGCTACAAATCAAGCCTGGATGTTTATTCCAGAGAAGGATATTGCCATTCCAACTGGAATTTCCATTGCTGTAACTCTGACCAATTGTTGGTTTTCAGTGCTGTCCTGGTGTTTGTGAGATTACACACAAGTCCAGCTATTTTTGGCTGGATTTGATTGTGGGTTTGATATCAGTGTCAAAACTTAGTGAGTATTGGGATGTTAAACACCAGGAGCATTTCCTGAGAGCCCTAACAGGTGAACCAGAGCAGCTTTTTGTGTTTTTGTGTGTGTTAGGCTGTGCCCAGGGGTATAATTTAAAAGCAAGCCCAGAACCTTGGCTGCCTGTTTGCAGCAGAAGGTGCCAGAAATGTCTCAGGGTTATGAATCTGCATTGTGAGCATTGTGTGACCCTTTCCCAGTGTGGTGGAGCTCTGTGCCAGGAGCTGCACAGGATTGCTTGCCTTGCTCCCAGGCCAGGGGAGTCTCTGAGGGCAGGTGCACTTCCTTGACAAGTCTGTGAGCAAAGCAGGAGCTTGGCACTGTGTCCCTGCCAGCAGAATATTGCTTGTCCATCAGCCCCAGTGCTGCAGCAGGTCCATGAGTGTCATATCCCTCAAGCTTGTCAGCTTTTTTAGCATTTCCAAAAATTTCCTTACCTTCATGGATTCTATGGCATTGTGGGAAGCAGGTGATGAAGAATTAATAGTTATGAGCAGTTTCCTTTTGACCTAAGTCCAGCTATATGAAGTTCCAGCATCTTGGAAATTATTTCAGCTTGGTCTTTGCAATGCAAAGGAAGTACTTTGAGCTTCAGTCTTCCAATATAAGTCTTGAGCATGAATTTCAAAGCACTTGGTGGATTAGGTATATGATCCTTGTGAGATACTTAAACATAAAATGTGGGGAGATTTACGTTTTTCCTTAAAAACAGGTCAGCAAAGTGGATTTACTACTTTTTAATGGCATGGCTCATTTCAGTGTCTGATGTGTGCAGTGACTCGGCAGTAGCTACAGAGGAAACAGCATTGCTGTGACTTAAAGTGGGCAGGAGGATCTGAGGGGCTGGCCTGAGCCAGAGCCAGGTGTCCTCGTCCCTCCAGCTGTGAGTGGGCTGAGGGAGCAGCTCCAAGGCAGGGTTTGTAGGAAGGGACATGGAGCTGGTCTGAGGGTTTGCTGCTGGAGTCAGGTACTTCTGCCCCCTGCCAGACAGACTGGAAATGTCACTGCTGAGCCTGAGCTCTGCCTTTGGCACAAACTGTTCTTTGATGTACCTCCTCTCTTCCTGTGGGATGGCTGATGTCATTGGATCATCCTTGCCTTCCTTGTGACTCTATTGTTGACTTCCCTTCTGTTATCAAATGCCAAGTGCTGTGACTCAATAACAAATTGTCTTTTTGTGTCTTCCCAGGTGGTGGAAGTGTATGGGCTCCTGGCACTGGGAATGTCTCTGTGGAACCAGCTGGTGGTCCCTGTGCTTTTCATGGTGTTCTGGCTCGTCTTGTTTGCTCTTCAGATCTATTCCTATTTCAGTACACGGGACCAGCCTGCCTCCAGAGAGAGGCTTCTCTTCCTCTTCTTGACCAGGTAATTCAGGAGCCTGCAGATGGTTGGTTTTCTATTTGAACTGTCTTCTGAAATTAATAGCTGTGCTCTTTTAGAGATGAGATGTGGATATTGGCTTTATTGCACTTGGATACCCAGCAAGTATTTGTCCTTATTGCAGTGACCATGCATATAAACCCTGTTAAGCTTGTCCTGCAAAGGCATGGATCCCATTCAGGGCAGACATTAATAGAACTGTGGGAGAGCTCCCAAAGAAAGCAAAGTATTCCTTTGAGGATGGAGTGGCCATAATTAAAGCTTTGGTCCAGAGGTTGCTTTCAGTATATAAATTGGTTTTAAGTCTGAGATCTTTCAGCTGAAGTTCAGTCCATCTGGTATCTTATTAATGATGGTGTTGCTTTCTGAGTTTTGGATGTATTGCTTTCATCATTTTGTTGTGGGACACATTCTTGAGTTCATCCAAGCAGCCAAAGCACCCAACTCCCAAAGCAGCTTTTGAGCCCATTGGTTAATGTGGCAGAGGTGTAAAGATCAGAAAGATACTGGATTTGTAAAAGCATTCTAAAGACACTAAAAGGTTTTATAGGCCGTAAAGTTTTATAAAGTTTAAAGGTTGCAATATAAAGGATAGAGATCTGTGTTGGTGCTGTTACTGAGAGGCTGCATTTGAGGGATTCTCCTGGCTGGAACCTACGTGCCTTTTTCAGCTTTAGTACATGCAGAGGGAGCAGGAATGCAGGGCAGAGAGGAGCTGGGGGTGCTGCAGGAGCTGGGTTGGGCAGATTAGGCACAGTGCCATAGTGGCATGGGGAAAAGAGGAGTAATAGTTGTCTGAACACAGCCAGCTAGCACAGGACAGAGTCTTTAGGGATCATACATCATTAGTTCTGCTGTTGGATTCTGACTTTTCCAATCAGACTTTCGAGTTGCTGGGCTTTTTCTTGCCTTGCTGTATCTGTCTATGGTGCCATCCTGTAAGCTGTCAAAATTAATTATCATTAAGAAGAAATGCCAAGGATTTATACTGCATATAGCATTAAAATTGCTTATGGTGTCACCCTGCATTATGCAGAAGCACTGACTATATTCCTGCTTATTAACTAGACCACTGGGGTCTGAAATTTTTCTTCCAGTTCATTTCTTCTGCAATTTTAAGTTTTGTTACAATAGAGAAGAAGCAGTCCTTTTCCTTGAAGTTGAGTTTATTCCTACATCAAATTGTTATATTTTATTTGTGGCCAAACAGCTCTGGGCTGGCCTGTGGCTCGGAACCGCAGCAGCAGCAGGACAGTGCCACCACGTGGCCCTGTGCTGAGGGCACTGCAGGATGTCACAGCACAGCCCTGCCTCCAAGGGGGAGCTGCAATCAACTCGTACCTTGGAAAGAAATAATAAAATTCTCTCATCTTTTTTTTTTTATTGGAAGACTTAATAGCAGTGTAGAAATTCTCACATTTTCATTAAACCAGTCCAATTTTGCTTTAAAACCAACTTGCACAGTTAACAGGACAAGGGGAGAGCTCATCCCAGTAGTTTTAACCTTTTCTTTTTGTTTCTTTTCCTCTCTCTCCTGGCAGTATTGCCGAATGCTGTAGCACTCCATACTCACTGCTGGGATTGGTTTTCACAGTCTCTTTTGTTGCCCTGGGAGTTCTGACTCTCTGCAAGTTTTACCTGCAGGGTTACCGAGCGTTCATGAACGATCCTGCCATGAACAGGTAAGAGCCTCCTTGTGCCCAGGGTCTGAAAAGAAACAGAGAGAAAGGGGATTTATATAAAAATACAGGAGTGGCATTGCAGTTTTTTGACTCTTAACCTTTTCACAGATTTTTTATATGCCAATTTGTGTGCATTGAAAAGATTTGAGGTGAAAATACTTGTCACGGACTTCTTGGGAAGATGGTTCATTTCTGCACAAATTCAGGGCTGTTACAGTCACTTGTGTTTTCATGAGTCACTGAAAAATTTTCACATGCTTGCATAATATAAACACTTTGTATTTTCATTTCCTCATGTCCCCTCTAATCATGTATGAAACATTACTAATCTGTGAGAGTTAAAACACAGCATTGTATGGATTGCTTGTAAATTGTTATGGGAAATAGCCAAAATGCTTTTTCTCAGGCTTGTCTCAACTTGTCTAATGTGAAATTGGGATCCTGACACTGCCTTTCCTGTTACTCCAGCCCATAACTCTCTGTAGAGACTTGAGGCCATTTGCAAAACAATGTTTTACATTTTGGTTTCCAAGTGTAGAAGCAGAAGAGGTATAAATTGGGGCTGCATAAGAGTAATCTATATAAAATCATCTTTTGGTGAAGTGTGTACTTCATTGCATCAAATAGTTGTGGTGATCCTCAGAGGATTAAAGTCACTCTGAGGTTCCAAGACAGAGGGGAGTGGATAGGTTTAGGTACAGGAGGAATAAACTGAAAAATGGCAAAATTGGTAATTTGCCTAAACTCGGTCCTTAAAATGTTTTGTGCTGGGTGGTGTCTGAGCTGGATGTAGCCCAAATGCTGCTTGTCAGGAGCAAAATCTGCTGGTTCATAAGCCCAGCACTTCAGCATTTCTGAAAACATCCCTCCCTGGTTAAAGCTTTCCAAGGGACACCAGTGAAACCCAAAACCAGTGACATCTGAAAGGTTGTGACAGAAGCATGCAGTTTATTTCCTGGTGTTTCTAGATGTACTTTTGAACCAGCATTGACACAGAGATGTGATTGTTTGGTTTTTGACTGTGTTGATCTGCAGGGGGATGACTGAAGGAGTCACACTCCTGATCCTGGCTGTGCAGACAGGTTTGATTGAGCTCCAAGTTGTGCATCGGGCGTTCCTGCTCAGTATTATTCTTTTCATTGTGGTGGCATCCATCCTTCAGTCCATGCTGGAAATTGCTGATCCCATTGTCTTGGCACTGGGAGCCTCAAGGGACAAGTAAGAGACTGGTTTCCTAAACTGAGAGTTACTCAATGTTCTTTTAGGAGGTGATAAACTAGTAATTGATGGCTTTTAGTACTTGTAAAGTTGCCTTGTTTTTTTTTCTGTATGCACATTTCTTTTCTAGTCCAAGTTCTCTAGTTTTGTGGTTCCAGTTAAGCAAATCCAGGACTGTGCTCTCCCCACCCACACTCTATTGTGTGGGTTTGCAGAATGGTTTTTCTTAACTCTTCTGCACTTGGGTGAGTTTCCCTCTAAAGCAGTGATCTCACTCAGCTATTGAGGGTGGGAAGTTTCTAGGAGTGACCTTGTGTTAGATATTGTAAAACCTATTTTTTTTGTGATCCCAAAATTATATGGTTTACTGGCACAAAATAAGAGGTGTAAGGTTTGCCTTAGTGTCCCACATGTTTGGATTGTGTGGGATTGTTCAGTTTCATTTGTGTTTTGAAGAGCTGTATTGGTGCTATGTGGAATTCTCATATTAATCTGTTCTGTTCTTTGTCAATTGCATTTGTGTAACCTGTGAGTGAAGAAGTGAACAGAGGAGGTTTGTTTATGTGTAGAGTTTGTTTAGCTTAGAGATGTTCTGTGTGCAGCAAGTTAACTTCCAGGGTAGAAACAGAGGGAAAGGCAGTAGAGCCAGGATAGGAGCATCTGCCCAGCTCAAACAAGCAGACTGTGGGGATATTGAGTTTTAACTCTTCTGCCAAATCTCCCAGGGAGTTCTAAATCAGCAAGAAACAGGATAAATTCCACTTCAGCTCTCTCTTCCTCCCTCACCCACAGACACAAAACTGCAGACCTCAAAGTCACTCTGATGTTCCTTCAGACTGTATTGAATTAATCAGTTTGTGCTGCTGTCCTGTGCCCCCAGATGGTTTGACTTTTTCTGTACTTCATCTCCAGAGCTAAGGGAGGTTAAAATACAACCTGAGGAACAAGTAGAGGTAGTATAGTAAATTACTGGAGACATTCTGAAAGCCCTCACAAATGGGTGGCTGTAGAAAGATTGATGGTGTGTTTAGGGTGGGGAGGAGATTAGGAAGAAGTAGGTGATAGGAGCAGAGTAAGGAGTGGCAGAGATAAATGTTCAAGTCTTGCTACATTTCTTCTTTAGTGATGTCTGAATTGGGGAATATACTTCTAAAGGCAGCAGGGTTCAATCTGGTGATGAAAGGAGGTAGCTTTGCCCCACACATATTAGCAAAAACATGAAGAATAGTTGCAAGAATTATTTAATTTGGAGACCTCTTGTTTATTTAGAGAAGTGTCCAAACAGTTACACATTTAATAATTTATTTTAATGGACCTCCATCTGTAACATTCAGTATCTCAAGTACTTATTTTGCCCATAATTTTTGTGTTTCTATTGAAAACAGCAAAGGTCAAATGAGAGGGAACTTTCCACAGTCGTAGGCATGTGTGCAAGCTGGGAATGAGACTGTGCCCAAGTAAAATAGAAACTCCTTTCAACCAGCTAAAGCCTTGAGCAATTATCTAACGTGCCTACATCCAGCAGTCATTCTATTCTCATTCTGACACTCAAATCTGACTTGAAAAATAAAAACCTATTGTGTTGTTTTGCAGGAGCCTGTGGAAGCACTTCCGAGCAGTCAGCCTCTGTCTGTTCCTCCTCGTGTTCCCCGCGTACATGGCCTACATGATCTGTCAGTTTTTCCACATGGATTTCTGGCTGTTGATCATTATCTCCAGCAGTATTCTAACCTCTCTTCAGGTAAGAAATCAGCCCTGTGAAGCCCTGCATTAACTGTGATCCTGTTATTCTAAGGGGGAAAATACATGATGAGAAAAGAACAGGGATGAGAGAAGGGCAGAATTACAAGGGGTGATAAAAAATTTTTCTGTGTCTTGTATCTGAGGCTGAGGAGCTCCTGGGTGAGCTGAAAACAGAGGTGAATGGAAGTCTACTTCAAATTGTAAAGCCAAAAGGCTTTTGAGGGTGTGTAACTATCATAGTAAAAAGGTTTTTTCCCAGAGTACTCATTTATGTGTCATTACTTAGCTATAACTCTCTGAAATCAATTTGATGTTTGAAACACAATAGTGTAAACAGAGGAAATGTTTTATACTATAAGTATTTGTTGTTACTTGGGCTTTTTATTATTATTTTTTTTTAATTGCCCATTAAAATGCTCAGTGCTCTTGTTTAATCAACTCAGCTTTGTTCTGGACTCAGGAAGGTGGAGAAGGGGAAGTACTTGGGAACAAGCTTAAATGCTTTGCAAGAAAGAGCAGCTTTTATTTGCCTTGAAGTTCAGCACCAGTTCCACTGCTTTGGTCTTGCCTTCTGTCCAACTTGGGAGCGTTGTGTGGCCAGAGCTCAGTGGCCAGCACTGACTCAAGCTCCAGAGAGCTGAGCTCATGCTCTTGCACTGTGTTACAGGTGCTTGGGACCCTCTTCATTTATGTTCTGTTCATGGTGGAGGAGTTCAGGAAGGAGCCGGTGGAGAACATGGACGATGTGATCTACTACGTGAACGGCACCTACCGGCTGCTGGAGTTCCTGGTGGCTCTGTGTGTGGTGGCCTATGGAGTCTCAGAAACCATCTTTGGGGAGTGGACTGTCATGGGCTCCGTCATCATCTTCATCCACTCCTACTACAACGTGTGGCTGCGGGCCCAGCTGGGCTGGAAGAGTTTCCTCCTTCGCAGGGACGCTGTGAATAAGATAAAATCCCTGCCTGTGGCCACAAAGGAGCAGCTGGAGCAGCACAATGACATCTGTGCCATCTGCTACCAGGTGGGAATGGGAGAGTCAAAGGATTGGCTCAAGTGGAAATACCCCCAGACTAACTTCAGTCTTCAGCTAATAAAATAAGTGCCTTGAATTATGTGTAATGAATAATACTGCACTCAGTAAGTTACTGGAATCACCCAGTTTTCTGCTTTGTGCAAATTGATTTGGAGTGCTGTCACCAAGATAATTCTTAGGAATGAAGAGCTTGCATGTGCTTAAACTGCCGTTTTTTTTACCTCCAGTTACACAGCAGACTCTGTCCTTAAGCTGCTTTGACACCTCTCATGTTTGGGTTGAGCTGGTCTCAGTAGCAGCAGCAAATGTTCCCTTTCTTCATTACTGCAGGATTTTCTTAGTGAAAGACAACTTGTTCATGGTAGCTGATTTGTTACTATTCTGTAGAAGCAGCTCAGTCTCTACAGACATTGCTGCTTCATGTGCAGTGTCAGTTTTGTAGCAGAAACCTAATTATCAAAAGGTTAAGGGTCTTGCTAACATGAGCCAGCAGATGTAAGGACCTTAGACATTAATGCTGAAAGTAATATCTTTATCACACTTCCAGCTCCAGAGTCTCTTACTCTTGAATGGAAATTGTAGTTATGTGTGACAGTGAAAGAATCACCCTAACATTAGTAGTGTGCAGTTAAGAGTGGATTTGGATTGGCTCCAGACTTGATAGAAATCCTTTGAAGAGTAAAACTGCCAGATTGAATGACAGTGTTCAAAACACCAGACTAGAACTATGTGGGTCTCAGCTGGCAGAGTTCACGGTGTCACTTCATTTCTGGTGGTGTTACATGTTGTATCTGTCGTTGTTGCTGTTTTGAGTTGCTCGATTGTTTCTTGAGCCAGCCAATCCTGTGATTCTCATCCTGAAAAGGTCATGTTTAATAATATCTTGCAAACAAAGGGTTTTTGCCTCATTTTTAATGCCTGTGATAAAGAAGGCAAGCATATTTGAACTGTGTGTGCATCAGAGAATCGTTAAGGTTGGAAGAGACTCCAAGATGGAGTCCAGCCTGTGGCTGATCCCCATGGCACTGAGTGCCAACATCCAGGCCTTCCTTGGACACCTCCAGGGACAGTGACTCCACTGCCTCCTCTCCAATGCCTGACAACCTTTTCTGTGAAGGAATTCTTGCTGATGCCCAGAACAAACCTCCCCTGCCACAGCTTGAGGCCTTTTCCTCTTGTCCTGTCTCTTGATCACTGAGAGAGGAGACTCAGCCTCACCTGGCTGTCCCCTCCTGTCAGGGAGTTGTGCAGAGCCAGAAGGTCCCTCCTGATCCTCATTTTTTCAGGCTGAGCTCTCCCAGCTCCCTCAGCTGCTCCTCATGGGAAACATTGTGGGTATGAAGGAAGGAACATTCCTTTTCTTGTCTGTGGACTGCTTCTGTCTCTTCCATGCCTGGTGAACCCATATGAGGCATGAGGTGAGAGGAGAGGGATTACAAATAATAGTAATGTATTTCTTTTTTTTCCTCTTTTTTTTTTGTGTGTCTTTCAGGATATGAAAACTGCTGTAATCACTCCATGTAGCCATTTTTTTCATGCGGGTTGTCTTAAGAAGTGGCTGTACGTGCAAGAAACCTGCCCTCTGTGCCACTGCCAACTGAAGAGCCCTTCACAGCTCCCAGGACTGGGACCAGAGCCAGTGCAGCAGCCAAATCCTAGTGCAGAGCAGAACACCAGGCGTGGAGATGCAGCTGAGCCTGGTGCTGAATGTGACCAGAGGCCAGGTGTGCAGGACAGCCCGAGCAGGGGCCACGATGGACACGAGAGCCCCGAGGCCTCTGCCCAGCCAGGGGGGTCCCACAGCATGGACAGTGAGAGCAGCCCCTGTGAGGCCAGCCAGGGAGCAGCCTGTGCTGCAGAACTCACTGCAGCCCCAGAGGGGGGCTCTGCTCCACACCTGAGGGTTTGTGTCCAGCTCTGAGGCCACACAGGGTGACGTGGGAACAAACACATTGCAGAGATCCACGTTTGACTCAGAAGAAAACCAATCCTTCCACAGCTGTGAAAGAAGCGTAGCTATTAATGCTGGTCAAAATGTAATCTCCCATGCTGATTTTTATGGGCTGCTTGGTAGTGGTAACTCCAGTGAGATGTAGTAGAAATGACTCCAGAAGCTCTCTGAACTGTGGGCATAGGAAGGATGTCTGGGAATAAGTAGCAGTGCTAGAGTGTTTTCACGATGTAGCTGAGGGGTGAGAGGAGTGAGGGGTGTGTGAGCCGTTGTGGCCAGAGGCACAGGAGGCTGCCTGGGTTGTGCTCAGGGAGAGGAGTTGCACAGAGCCCTGTCCCAGCTCCTCAGGGGCGCTGGGGGCCGTGAGCTGCCCGTCTCTGGCAGATGGGCACCTCTGGTTGCTGACATTTCTTACGGCACGTTAGCAAAAATCAAAGATGTAACAGCAGTGATTGTACCAGGAGGTGGAAGCACTCTTAATACGTCGTGTGTATGCTTTGGGTGTTCTTGGGGCAGTTGCATTTGAATTTATGTAATCTATAGTGACTCTTGACTTTTATGACAGAGTCGTCAATATTTTGATGTATATGAAACTTTTGCTCATAATGGGCACAGTGTGGGCTGCATGAAGTAAACTAAAGCTCTCATGAACACTTTGCCTCTGCAGGAGGAAAGTGGGATGAGTTTTAGGGCACGGATAGAGGCCTTGCAGGACTGTGCTGTGTAATGTTAACCCTTGCAGCTGAATTAAACAGTATTAAACTCTGGCGATATTTGCACTTTGGGAATGAGTACATTATGTGTATGATCAGACTCCGCAAATGCCACTTTTAAAAGCTGTTAATAGGTTTGCACCTTTTTTTCTTTGACAAGGACATGTCCATACTTAAATTTTTACATTCATCATGGCTTCAAGTAGAACAAGGGACTGGGGTGGGGAAAATAGGCGGGAGTAGGGGGCAGGCAATTTTTTTATGTGAATTTTGATATGAAGAGAAATTAGTCACTTATTTATACGATAGGCTTGACTCAAGTGTTTTTCAAAGTCGGTATTCCTAATGTGAAATGTGATACTATTTTATTTTTAGTAGTAAATTTGGATGTAGACTGACAGACATAGCTGAATGTCTTAATAAATTACCTTTGAAGATTTTTACACCTGGTTATGTGATTCTTGCAGTGAAACTCCACAACTACATGTTGAAAGACTTGAATAACAGCCCTTTGTTTCTCCTGATGAGTGAAACTCCCTGTGCCTGTGTTCTCCCCCATTTCCATTTCAGTGCTCTGTGTCCTGGTGGTACCTCCTGCTCTCCCCTCTTGTCACCAGATCTTGGCCAATGCAGAACTCAAAGGCTCCTGGAGGCTGTGCCTGCTGCTACTGAGCCCCAGACAAACCCCAAATCTATTTCTTCCCCCTGACAGGATGGGAACATCAGTTACACCATCTTCTGCTTCTGTTTCTCAATTTTGTTGTTTATTAATCAGAAATTTGGATTTATCATGTGCTTTCACTGATCATCCCAAAACTTTTATTAGCAGCTTAGTGTGTTTGGGGAGGGGAAAAATATTGAGAATATTTTCTTGAACTCTTCTCTCCTTTCAATCCATGGTCTGGGTCCTGCTCTCGCATGCATGCATTTCTGTGGAATTGAATCTTTCTCAAAAGGATGTTTTGTCCATGCCCAAGCTTTCCATCTACATAATTTAGGCTGTTTCCATTCTTGCCACACTTTACAAGTCTGTGGAGTCGGGAAATGGGGATTTTCTGGGCAGAGCTGTTACAATATTCTCCTTAGTATGGTGGGAAAAAGGTTTTCCCTTAACTCACAGGATGTGTTTGAAGGATACTCTCCTGAACTCTGCTTGCTGCCCCTGGATGTGGAAAAATAATTGAGTAATGGGAAACTTGGGATGGGATCCCCTCAGTTCCATGGTAGGGAGGAAGTGTTGGCCCAGTGGGAAGAGCCACAGCCCTGGGAAGGGAGGCTGGAGGGCTCTGTGGGACACACAGGTACCTCAGGTGAGCCCAGGGAAGGGAGGGAGAGGAGCTCACCTGTGGGACCACCTGGGGGCCGAGGGCAGGAGGGAACCACGGGGTCCATTCCTATCCCACACTGTCACATCATTTTCATAAATACAGGAAGTGGCGTCGAAAAGGCAACAACCCCCTGAGCTTTGCTTTCCCTACTGATGCCAAGGAGCCTTTTGGCCATGGACTTTGTAATTTATAACCTGAATGATTCATAGCTAATTGGTAATGCCAGAGCTGTGGATTTCCAGCAATGTGGGTGAGTGCACCTGGAAGCTCCCTGGGAATCAAGAATCCAGCAGCAGGTTCAACAAAAAACTGCCTGCCAGGATTACAGGCTGGAAACGTGGATGTGGCCTGGAGGGGAGCCTGGCAGAGCAGGAAGGTTTGTGATCTTTCAGGAAAAATGATGCTGCAGTGCTCCCACTGCAGTGACCCAAAAGTGACTGATTTGTGCTGGAGAAGGCGCTGCAAGACCTGGAGGCTCAGGGAGCCCTGCAGCCTGCAAAGAGGGGCATGGAAACAGCTCTGATGCTGAAAAAATGGTGCTTAAAGAGGGAAAGGAGAGGAAGGGGGGCAGAGAGAGGCTTGCAGAGCTCACAGGAACAGTGCTTGAAAGGTGAGTTACCTCCACGAAGTGCCAACACTTTAAAAGTTAGAGTTGTAAAAGCAAAGTGAGGTGGAGCATGTCCAGTGCTGCAGGGTGGATGAGGCACAGCAAACTGGTTGGTAAAATCTGGACTGGAAAATTTAAAGGAAGTGGTGAGTGTGTTCATTTTTTTTTTTTTTTGCTTCATTTTTGGTTTTTGGCAACTCAGAAATGCTGGCAGGATACCGTTTTCTGAAAACTAGGGACAGCTATCTCTAGGAGAAACTTAAAAATATGCCTGCAAAAAATGGGGGTGGGTGGGAAATAAATACTGATAAGGCAAGCAGGCCATATCTTGCAGGTCAGGAAGTTCAGGGATGAAGTGAGAACTGCCAAAACTGAGGCCAGCTTAGATCTTGCAGGAGAAATAAACTTGAGCAGGAGGAAAAGAGGGAAGGCTGCTGTGGAGGAATGAAATGAACCGTCTGTCTCAGTGCTCTGTGGAGCATCTGGGTGAACACTCCTGACCTCTGTGCTCTGTCTGGTGCAGAACTCCCTCTTGGACACTGCTTTGAGTTGATTTTCTATTTCTCTGCAGCTGTGCATGAGTAAATGGGAAAAAAATGCTTTTGGAGTGTTTATGGTCAGGGTGTAACTGCAGGCTGAGGCTTGAGATGGTTTTCATGTGGACTCATGATGGTGGTGTGATTGATGAACACTTGGACTCAAAAAGATGCTTCCAGCTAGGTGATATAATGGGAACAGTTGGGGATTTTATGGCTGGTTGGTTTTTTGTTGGGAATAGGAGTGCTGATCACATGGTGTGGTGGTGTGTGTCTAGTCAGTCCTATCGGCTGTCCCAGCTCTGGGCTCAGGGAAATAAATGGATTTACACAAGGTGGGATGGCTCCATGAGGAGAGAAACAAGCATGTGGTGGGAGGTTTGATTTGAAAGCCTCCCTTTGAGCTGCATTGCTCTCAGCTCCTTTGGTTTCTGGCAGTTTTGCAGCAGGGGAATCTGTTTCCTTCCTTGTTCCTAGTGAAACACTTCATTTATGCCAAGGCTGAGAGCTCTTGAAATGCACAAGGTTTTCCACCATGGGAAAATCTCTTCTTTTGGAGTCTTTTTTTTCCTGATTAAATTACATTTCTAAGTTGCCTCAACAGTTTTCTAATATAGACAAAAATAATTGGGCTTAAACTGTCTGAATGTTTGAGAACAGACTTGTACATTTTTCCTAACTGGCAGGGACAGGCAAGGAGTTTGAATTCGATTGGTATAAAATTCAGATTTTCTCTGGCAAATAAAATACAAGAATAACGATATCAGTGTGTAAGCCCTACCTGTCCCATACACACATTTTTAGGGAGATCTGGCCATTTGAAGCATTTTCTGGTTTTGGGAAACATTCAGAATGACAGGAACCAGTTGGGGGTGGATCTGGTGTCAGTGGATTTTGTTTGGGCCAGGGCAGGTTTGGTTTGGTGCAGGGCTGGAAGGTCTCAGGAAGGAACAATCCATGGCCCTGTGCAGGTCTGTGCTGCTCCCAGGAGGGCTGGGGAGGTGGCCAGAGATTGGTGCTGCCTTTTTTCCTCCTGCAAATGTTAAATTTGTATGAAGAGACCTTTAATTTTTCAGCTTTTCAGTGCCTGGAGCTGCTGTCCCTGATTGCTCATTCCAAGCCTTGCCCGTGATGTCGCCCCACAGAAACATTTGTGGGAAAGATTGACAAACATTCATTTCCCCACTAATCTCCTTGGCTTTGCTGGCATGGAGTTGTCAGCAAATGCAACCTCAAGCCCCGTTTTTCTCAGTGTCACAATGCTGAGTGTGGCAGTGTTGCAGGTCCCCATTTTTGTGACGTGCATGTGCAGCCACATTGAAGATCACAGCTCACAGCCCCACACCCCAAAGACACCACTTTTCTTTCTGACAGTGCCTGTTTCTGTTAATTATGGCTCTTTTACTCCCTGGATCCTGCTGGACACCCAGGTGTGCTGGCTTCTCTCCTTGGGGCAGCCCTGCTGTGCCTGGGAATGCTGAGTGTGAGTGGGGAGAGCCTGGCCAGGGAAATTCCATCCCTTTTCATAAGGAACGTTGTGATCCAGCTGATAAACCACACAGCAAATGCATTCTGCGGCTCTAAGGTATTATTCTCTAAAAAACCCCACTTTTATAGAAAAACCTTGCCTGTACACTTGCCTCTACAACCAAGAAGCCCAAATGTTGTTTTCCAGAGGGTTTTCCCTTCTCCTTTTCCCTGGCAGAGAAGAGGAGGATGAAGATGACAGAACCAGGAGGAAAAGGGAGGTTGGGAAGGGGAGAAGCAGGGGTTGGGTGCTGGCAGCTCATTAAACAACACCCAGAAAACTTCTGACACCCAGACCATCCTGGTTAAAGAGAGAAATCACGATAGAAAAATAATTTAAATACATAACCAACCCAAATTAAAAAAAAAAAAAAGGAAAAAAAGATTTCTTTGTGTTACAAGTAATTAGACACAAATTTCCCCAGTAGTTGCCATTTCCTGGAGGCTTACAATCCACATCCTTAAATAAATCTGGTAGCTGAAACACTCTCAGCTAACAGTACAGCCAAAGACCAGATGAGCTGCAGAATTTTGCAGAAACAGATGTGAAAAGCCCAGGTCTGCAATGTGGATAAATGACTTCATTCCTAGGAATTTTAAAATGTAAAAACTGACTTAATTGGATTAAAATAATCAATTGAATAGGTATCTGGTATTTATAAATGAAATTATATACAGTTTCTTAATTGACCATAGTCTGAGTTTTCTTTAAATTGATTGTTCCCTTCTAGCTTGGGGAAAAAATGCCAGCTGGAATGCAGAGAGATTAAGTTTTATTTATTTTCCTTGCTAAGAGCCACATTGTGCAATTTAAAAGGAAATGTCCTTGAAAGATGGGTTCCTTTGTAAACTGTTTCAGCCCTTGTTTGTTTTCAGATGGAAATTAATTTCTCAAAAGCCCTCCGTGTTAGAAAGTACGTGTTGATAAGTAAAGAAAAATGAAAAATTGTAACCTGCTAAAATACATCTTGTTTTTGAGATAAAAATCTTTGCATGGAAGTGGCTGAGTTTGGGGTACAGCTGATCTGGTCAAAGGCTGGTAATGATCTCCACCAGCACAGGTGGAAGGAAACAATCTGCGTGGGAGAACCTCAAACACAATGGTGGAGTATTGCTAGAATTCTTCATTCTGCTTTGATGTGCTAAAATATTGATTTTAAGCGAGTGTGGCAGCTCCTTGTTGAGCTGGGGGCTCTGGGTGAGCCTTCCCTGTGCCCAGCTGTGGCAGGGAGGGTGCACTGATGCTGTCAGGATCATTTTCATCCCAAAATGGGCCTGTTCTCAGCAGCAAACACAAGGCTGATTCTCCTGGGCTTTATCAGATGTGTCTGTCCGTGCCCTGATGGGTCTGGGGTTGTTCCCTCTGCTTTTGGGCACAGCTGTGCTCCGCATCCAGCTGTGTTTGGGGATTGGGCTGTGCTGGCTCCTCTGATGTTCTCTCTCGCTCTGTGGGATTTCTCTGGGCATCCCTTATGAGGATCCAGCTCTCCCACACCGGCCCTGCAGATGTTGGCAGCACACCTGGATGGAGGCACGGCCCGTGCAGCGGAGCTCTCGCTTTCCTGGGAGCCGGGGGCGCTTCCAGAGGGCTGGATCCTGTCTCGGGGGCCAGAGGTGAGCGGGAAAAGGCAGGAGGAGGAGGAGGAGGAGGAGGAGGCGGGTGGGAGCCGGTGCCGGCGGCGGCCGCGGCGGGGCAGTGCGGGACCGGCCCCGGCAGCTCCGGCGGCGGCTCCGCATTCAAACCGGGCCGGGAGCTGAACAGGGTGAAGAACAGAAAATTGCTATTCCCATTGTTGCTACTACTATTATTATTATTATTATTATTATTATTATTATTATTATTATTATTATTATTATTATTATTATTATTATTATTATTATTGTTGTTGTTGTTGTTGTTGTTATTATTATAATATTTAATTTTATTTTTATTATTATTATTATTTCTATTGTTGTATTGTTATTCTATTATTTCTATTATTATATATATGTATGATGATATATATAATATGTATGATATATTATATAATAACATATAAATATATGTTATTATATAATATATATTATATAATATATCATACATATTATATATTATGTATAATGTATAATATATGATATATAATATACATTATATATATTATATACAATATATAATATATATTATATATATTAACTATATTAC
This sequence comes from Zonotrichia leucophrys gambelii, assembly GCF_028769735.1. Lineage (NCBI taxonomy): Eukaryota > Metazoa > Chordata > Aves > Passeriformes > Passerellidae > Zonotrichia > Zonotrichia leucophrys. Next base: position 3,813,093 of record NC_088183.1, read on the forward strand.
ATATTGTTATTCTATTATTTCCATTATTTCCATTATTTCCATGATTACTATTATTGTTATTCTATTATTTCTATCATTATTTTATATATTCTATATTATATATATTACATATAATATATTATGTATAATATGCCACATATCATATATATTATATATTATATGTATTATATATAAACTATATTATATATTGTTATTCTATTATTTCTATTATTTTCTATTGTTGTTATTCTATTATTGTTATTTTTATTTCTATTATTCCTATTATTGTTATTCTTCACCATCAAAATCGACAGCAGAGCTGCTCTGGCACATTCCACGGTGCTGATCCACTGCCGAGTTTGCTGGAAAATTGGGGTTTACATTCACAGGGCATCACAAATCTGCTTTGGTGCTGGTACTTTTCTTTCAGCTTGAAAGAAAAGCATTTTTTCTCCCCTTTCTTAAAAACCAGCACAGTTGATTCTGCTCTCGGTGACAAAGCTCTGAGGGGCCACGAAGGCAATTCCTTCCTTTGGAGATTCCCACAGATAGCGATTTGTATGATAGAAATAATTTCATTTGGGTCAGGATTTCTGCTCAGTAAAACCCAGGGGTATTCTGAGAACTGCTTGGATTCTGGTGAAATCCCCCTGGATGCCACTCAACACTGTCCAGCTGCAATTACAGGGTCAGATATTTTCCCCTCTTCCCTTTGCAGCGGATTTAAAAACTGGGATGTGCAAGCACAGGCCACTGTCTCATACTCTGATGGGAGCCGGCTCTGCAGCTCCTTCAATACAATATCTTTTGCCTTCTTGCATAAATATTTTAATTACTAATTTGCTGGTCTCATTTAACACAGATTTGGCATTTATCATTTGAATTTAAACTTGTTAAAATTGACGATTTTCTTGGCTACCTATGTTAATAATTTAAAGGGAAAGCTCATTATTAAATTATTATGGGTAATTATTTTGTAACTGGTGTGGAAATTGTCATTTCTGCAGCCTTAAAAAATCCTGGAAGGAAGCACACGTGGATCAATATGGATCAAATCCCAGGAAGTGTAAAGATGAACAGGAATAAAGTCTTATGCAGAAATGTCATACAGATGAGGGAAGACACTAAAATTAGAGAATTCTTTTCTACACTTGCAGCTACAAAGGTTTGGAGGCTGCTGATTTCAGTGGTTTGGCGCTGAGCTTTCCTGGCCAGAAAACCACTCCTGCTCTGACCCTGTAAACGCTGCTGAGATCCCTTTTTCCCCCTGTGGCTCCAGACTTCCCATCCCTGCCCGGTGTTTGCTCTGCAGCCGCTGCTCCAGTGTGTTTTTGCAGGTCCCCATGCCCAGCAGCCTCCTCCATCCCTTACACGTGTTGTGTTTCAGGTGGCACAGTTTAATTCCCTTTAAACGGGTGTTTTTAGGTGCCGGGCGTGTCACTGATGCCAGCGACGCTTCCAGCATCCCCCAAATTCCGGGGATGCGCCCGGCGCTCCCCGCAGCTGGAACCGGCCCCTGGCAGAGCTGCGAACAATGAGGAGAGCGGAGCGCCCTCCCCGCTCCCACCAGATGGCCCTCACGCTTTTCCCATTTCCCTCCAGCCTCTGGAAAGGCTCTGCAAGCGCTGGGGGTGCGAATCCTCCCTGGATCCTCCCGGGATCAGCCTGGGCTCCGGGAGATGCTGGGACAGACACCCCCGAAATCTGAGTGCCCCTTCGCCTGCGAGCAGGAGCTCTGGCAGAACGAATCTGAGGCCCTCCGGAGAGAGACCCCGAGGGGCTCCGGGAGATGCTGGGACAGACACCCCCATCTCTGAGTGCCCCTTCCCCGGGCTGAGCCTGCAGAGCAGCCCCCAAGGAGGGGCTCCAGGGGGTGCAGAGCCGGGTCTGGAGGCTGAGCTGGACCCTGCGCATGTGTGCCACAGACCCGTCCCAAATCCTGGGCTCTGCCCGTGTCCTCCCCTCTCACGGCAGCCTTTGCCTCTCAGCACTTGCCAAACTCTGTAAAAGCTTTTGCACTTTTAAAAAGCAAGGAGCAGCCTGGGAAGTACAGAATCAGGCAATTGTTTATTTTTCTGTTGATCTTGGGGGAAAATCCCACAACAAACCAACAAGCCATTTTAAAAGGACATTTACTAACGTCTCACCCGTTACCTTGATATTTGATAGTTTCAACTTTATGTTGGTGTTATAATATTGAGAAACTCAAACAGAACTCCTCAGCTTGCAAAATCGCGAATTCCTGAATTCTGGCACGAGTTCCAGCCAGCTCTTGATCCCGGATTTCCCGATGTTTGCATCTCCCCCTCGTGCCAGGATCATTGTCCCTCTGAGAGCAATCCCGGATCTGGCTCTCTCCTCCCGGGCTGTGCTGGGAGTGTTGCAGGGACCGAGCAGGGGATTTGTTTGTGCACAGGAGGTGCTGCCCAGCCCTGTCTGCTCTAAGCTGTTCCATCTGCATGGCCCCATCCTGACCTTGGTCCACCGTGGGGCTGTGGAGGGGCTCCTTCCCCTCGCTGCCTTTTCTGTCGGGATTAGCTTTAAGGGGCTGGAGCTGTTGAAGGGTTTTCCTACTGATAAATGGATTGAGAGCCATATTTTCATCCCAGGCCATCAAACATTCATCAGATGCTGCTGGTCATTACCGACAGAGCCAGGGCTGAACTCGTGACCCCGCAGTAAAAGGTCCCATTAGCAATTTCCTTAAACTGTCAGGTCGTGGCGTGACACAAATGAAATGCAATGGGATTGTTTTTCTTCCCCAGGTAAAGGCAGTGGGCTTCTGCCCGATTTTCATTTTCTGCTCTGTGCCACCAAAACACGCTGGTAGAGTCTTTGTGCTCTCACGTGAGAAATTTGAAGAAATATGAAGGTGGGGTGCAGGGCAGCTCCTGGTCCCTCAGGCCCTGCAGTTGTCACCTGTCCCCAAGAGCTGGAGTGCTCCAGTGGCAAATCCCATCCTTAGAGTGCCAGGCACAGCACACACCCCTGTGCCAGGACAGATCCAGGCTGTGCCTGTGCTGCTCTCTGTAAGCAACAGAGGCAGAGACTGACAGGCATTTAGGAAAGCTTCTCTGGCTCACATCACACTCTACTGTTCTTTTAACCAGCAATTTTTGTATCCGAGTTCTTTCTCTCTCCGCAGAATCATTTGAAGAAATAATGTGTGAGGGGGGAAAAAATTACCTCTGGCAGTCGTGTTATAATGGCTCTGGTGCTGACAGCCCTTTGGGAACAGTGGCAGCAGCAGGGTAAGTATATATGACATCTTTGTAGTGATAAAGAAACAAATAAATGTTCCCATTAACACTCCATCAGGTCAACAGCTATTCCAGACCAGCACGGTGCTGGAGGAACTGCCTTGATTCATATCAGCTCAGACACACTCCTCCTGCAGCACATCTTCTGCAAGGCACATAAACCAGCGCTCCTGCTCTGGCCAGGTGGAGTCATTAAAGAATCAGTGAACTTTTTACAAGTTGCTTGAAATGCCCTGGCCTGAGTCCAGCCCCGCTGCTGCTGCTGCTGTGTCTGTTTAACAGTTCCTCCATCACGCCATGACAATGGCTCTGTTTCAGAGCTGGAGGAAGTTGTTTCTCCATCCATCTATCGCTTGTAGCACATTTTGGGAGGCTTCTGAACGCTTCCCTTCCTGAGCCCTGCAGTGAGATCAGGAGATGTGAGCCCTGCCAGGGCAGGCTGCTGGGGAAGCAGGAGCAGCATTTGTGCTCATCCATAATGGATGTGTGTGCATATGGAGCAAACACTCGTGCACACAGATGCCTGCTCAGAGAGCTGCCCCTTCCCTGGGCAAAGTCAGCAGGGGCTGAGCTCCACCAAGGACCACCATGTCCCACCCTCCACACCAGGGTTAGTTAATGAACAGCAACTTCCAAAAAAAATCCGTGTTTAAAACATTTAAACATGCCTTACCTCTGCTGAAATGCAGATTTTAGAACAGAAAGTTTGTACACTTTCTAACTAACACAAAATAATGTGGAGCTCCCAATGAGTTCCTTCCTTCCTGTGTAACCAGCACTGTCCAGTTGCTCCTTTACCAGAATTTTCTTTTTCACACAGGTTGGATATTTTTAACAAAAGGCCCTGAGAAGGGACATGAGGAAAATCCAGATTGGAGTCTTTGGTCTGCCTCGAGTGACAGAGATCCTGGACAAAGAAGAGAACAAAGAAATCCCCTGATCTGGATCAACAGAACCAGGACTTGAAGCTCAAGTTGCCCAAAGCTCTGGAAAGTCAAGCTAAATGTGAGTGTCTCTCTGTATCTTAAACTTCATTGCAAGCAAAACACTCCTATGCTGTGCTCAGGTAAAATCTCACTGCTCAAAGCTATGCCTGTGGCTCCAGCAGAATTCTGAGCCAGATGATGACCTTAGTTCTGTTTCTGCTGAAGGCATAGGACCTTCTGATGTTTACAGGAATGCCAGTGGAAACAGATTTCCAAATGGTCAGCCCAAAAAGAGCAGCCAAATCCTAAACAATCCAGTCCTAGACATGGAAATCTTCATGCTTGCAACCCAGCAAATATTGAATATCCAATTCCCCAAGTGGGAAATTGCCTGGGATTTTGGAGGGCACCCTTCAAAAGAGCTTGTGCACCTTTAAGTCGAAATCCCAAGATGCAAAGTCCTCAGAGTTTATGAAAGTGTTTAAAAGGAGATATAGATTCCAGAGCCACTTAAATACTTCTGATAATATTCAGTCTTGATTCAGCAAAGCGTGTGACAACTTTAGTAGGTATTTAAATCCATTCCATGTAATGTGCTTAAACTCATCCTCTCAGAGGGAGGGAGTGCCTGCCTCTGGATTTCTCCCTTCACTCCTCAATGGGAGACAAGTACTTCCCTCTCCCTGAAGCCAATAGCAGTTGATTAGATGTTTAATGCTTTGCTGAACTCACAATGTAAAAATCATAGCAAGGCTCTGTGTGATAAAATAACCGTAATCTGTCCACTGGCTGCCAGCATAAACAAATAAATACAGGCTACACTTAAATGGAAGGCAAGATAGTGTGGGTACTGCAGGGAACCAAAATCCTGCTCAGGGCCCCATCCAGCCTGGCCTTGAACGCTCCCAGGGATTGATCCACGGCTTCCCTGGGGGCTGCGCCCTCCGTGCTCAGAGGAGCGTTTGCTGTCAGACCAGGGAACGGGAACGGGGCTCTCCCGGTGCCGGGGTACCGGGGGTGGGAATGGGGGTTGTGAGAGCCGCTTTTCTCCCCGGGGATGCTCTCCTGGGCATTGCCCCCCTCGGGACCGCTCCCACTGACCGCAGTCCTCCCGGGATGTCCCGGCATGTTCCACGTCGGGACAGTCGATCCTCCGGGATCTCGGCTCCTTCCCAGCCCGGGGATCGCCCCCCCGCCCCGGGTCACCTTTTCCCCGAGAGCGGCGCCCCCCGGGATCCTCCTCCCCTGGGATCTTGCACCCCCGGGACAGACCTTCCCATGGGATCCCCCTCCCCCGGGAACCCCTTCTCCATGGGATCCCCCTTACCCCACGGGATCCCCCTTTCCCGGGACGCCCTTCCTCATGAGATCCCCCTTCCCTGGGACCCCCTTTCCCATGGGATCCGCCTTCTCCAGGACCCCCTTTCTCACGGGATCCCCCTCCCCGGGCTCTCTCCCGTTCCTGCGATGAGGCGGGGGCGGTTCCCGGCGCGGCCGCCAGGTGGCGCTGTGGGCACGCGGCGCGGCCGCCCCTGTTTTCCCCCCCCCTCCAGTCCCGGGGTCTCGGCTCCACCGGGGGGACCCGCCCCGGTCCCCATCCCTGATCCGCCCCTCTCCCCGATCCCCATCCCCGATTCCCATCCCCGATCCCCATTCCCGATCCTCGATCCCTATCCCCGATCCCTCCCCGGGCCCCGGGAGCGCAGCTGGGCTTCCCTCCCTGTGCCCCGACACCCCATCCTAGCCAGGGGTAACCCCAAGGGAGGCAGGAGGAGGAAAGTTCCTCGATGAAACCTTTCCATCTGGGTCACCTGCTGCTGCTGCTTCCTTATAGCAGTGGTGAAAGAGGGGTGCTTTCACACCCCTGTTCACACGGGAACAGGGGTGTCACCATCACGTTGTGGACAGGTCCCCTGCTGGTCCCAGAGGCATCCAGGCTCTCTCCTGAACAGGACTATTCTATTTAGTCAGAGTACTTTATCCCAATTCCCAGTTCTCTGAGCCTTTTCTCCTCTTCTCCCCAGGAGCTAGCCAGGTAGGAAGAATAAAGCACCCCGAGTAGGTGAACAGTGCCATCATCTGCCAAGGCAGACATGGGATTTATCTGTGGATGGCAAATCTTTGGATTGACACAGGAGCCTGTAAGGAAAATACTTATGGAAAGCATTTTCACTGGGGATGACAGGAGCGAACTCTTTCCAAGCCCTCAGAAAAGTGCAGGCATGAGCTCAACACCTGAGTGCTCTGCTTTCAGTCCCACCTTGAGAGGAGAGGCTTTTCTCTTTCCCCCGTTGTCACAGGTCAGGTCAGTTGTTCCTCTGCCCTCTCCCAAGAAGGGCAGGAAGGAGTGTGGTCCCTTTGGGGGAAGGGGGGCTCATCCAGCTGCAAAGGTCAGGGATGAGGGACCAGAAGGTTTTCTGTCCCATTTCCATTCCCATTTCCAACTGCTCCTTCCCTCCCCTGGGGTCTGGGCAGAGGGAAGCAAGGCCTGACTGTCCCCGTGGTGCCAGGAGCCACAGGGCAGGAGAGGAGGGGCTGGAGGCAGGAGGAGGGAGTTATCCTGGATAAACTCCAGGTCAGGGGTGAGAGGAGCCTTGGGCTCACTTGGAAACGGTGTCAAGGCAGGGGAGAGGCCTTTCCCTAAGCAAGAGAGACTCCTGTGCTCTGGGTCCTCTGTCTCTTCCCTCACAGAAGTGACGTTTATCCTCCAGGGTGAGGTCTCCTTCCATGGCCCCCTTGTTCAAAGGCCTCAAAGCCACTCATTCCCCAGGAACCCTGTTTGTTCCTACATAGGACAAGCAAGCAGGGCCAACCTTTCCCTCCTCTGCTTCCATCCCTGCTATCTGTCATGACCAGGGACAGTGTGACCATGTCTCAGTGCTGTCTCTGTGCTGCCTGTGCTGCAGAGTCCCACTCCTGGCTTTGTGCTGCTGGCCAAATCCACAGCTCAACCCTGCAGCTCTTGCTCACTTTGGGAGCTTCCTCACCTCTGGGAGCAAATCACAGCCTGCAAGTCTGAGTGTGTATTTTATTCTGTGTAGAGAGCACTTGAGTCAGGCTTGCAGGGAGCCCTCACTGCAGCGTGCTCCAGTTTGCTCCTGCAGCAGAAGAGTGAAATGCTGGGTCCCAGCACTGAGGGTTTCCCTGTGCAGGCTGTGCAGGGTCCTCCAGCTCTGTTTGCCATGCTGAGGGGAGGATGGACCCAGCTTCCCACAGGAATATGCTGCAGCCTCCCAGCAGGCCTGGATCTGTGTGATCTGTGTGCTGCTGCAGTCCCAGTGGGGTGGTGCTGGTCCAGAGAGCAGAACCAGGCAGGGGGCAGGAAGGGAATGCTAAAGGCAACTGGGAATTCTCTAAAATCAAAGCCCCAGTGCTCCAGGGCTGGCCTCTGCAGGGTGGATGGAGCACAGAAGTCTCCTTGCCTGCTGCCAGCTCTCTTGAATTATTTTTTTGCTTTTTTTTACAAAGTCCTGACTTTCTCACTCCCTCCCTGTTTCCCTTCTGCTTTCCTTTCACACTCCTCCTGGGAGGGTCGAGCCAGTGTTTAACTCTTTCGTCCTTACAGCAATTTTTAGTGGCTTTTGGGAATACCCCTAAGCCCCAGGTGGGGCATCTCCCTGCCAGCCTGCAGCTGGAGCTCCCTGTGCTGGGCACAGAGGCACAAATCTTGTATAAGTAGGAAAACAGTGCAGAACTTGTCCCTGTTAATTTCGAGGCTGGCTGTCCCTGCTGGTGGAGGTGCCCTCAGACTGCAGCTGGGATGCTTTTCCCTTCAGCATCCTGGAAAAGGCATGGAAACATTCCCCCGATCCCCTGAACAGATTTGAAGGGCGAAATCTGCCAACTGCTCAGTATATTGATTCAAATGCATTATTCCTCCCTGGGCAGGTCCCTGCCCTGGGAAAGGAGCAATCAGTGCAGGTGCAAATAGCTTTTAATTGCAGAATGTATCTCACCACGGAGGCATTTAGACTGGATATGATACAACTGATCCAGCAGCAGCCGGAGGAAGCCCAATAAGCCCGAGCTGTGCAGGAGCCAAACTGCTCCTGTGCCGTACCTGTGGTGTAAATATTCATGTGTGGCTCTGTGTCCGTGTTCCTCCACATCTCCCTGAGATGTGACACAGTAGCACCGTGTCAGGATTCAAATGGCATCTTCAGGGAATGTGAAAACTTGCTGTCTGTGACAGTCCCCGTGTGAGGATGCAGATTGCTGGGGATGAGGATGTTTTGTGTGTGGACTCGCCTAAAGCCAAGGATCGGGGGCAGTTTCTCAGCGCCAGCGAGGCGCTCTGTGCCTGCTCTGGAGCCCGAGCTCTCTTCCCGAGGCTTGGCTGTGGGCTCAGGCGGCTGTGGCACACAAAGTGATGTACAGGTGGTTGGGAAGGGTCCTGTGTAGCTGTCGGGGTGCCGTGGGGTGCCTCTGGAGCTGACAGACTGCACAGGCTGCTCTGCAGGCCCTTATCTGGCTCCCGGCCGGGGGATGCAGCCGGGGGGCTCCGCGGCCCCGGGAGGAGCGGACAGCTCCGGGGCAGCACCTCCGACCGGGGAGCGGGGCACGGAGGGACACGGCAGCGGTTCAGAGAGAGCCCGGACGCTTCAGAGTGTCCCTCCGCGTGTGACACCGCCGTGGTGAACGCGAGGAGCCCGGCGTGCCGGGATGTGCGGGGTTTTGTTCCGTTATATGTGCAAGGATGGGCGAGCCTGTGTTTGGGGAGGCACAACCCGGGCCACCGGCACAGAGAGCTCCTTCCGCGGCAAGAGCCCGTGCGAGAGAGGAGACGGGAGAGCTCGGGCAGGGGAAGGATGGAGGGTGATGCGGGGACAGAGGGAGCCCGCGGAGAGATGCGGGACTGCGCCCGCTCGGCCGCCGCGCAACCGGCCCGGCTCTTCCCTAGCGAGGACAGGAACTGGTTTTATTATAATTGTTATTTTCCCTGAGAAAACAAAAATCGGACTTCCTAGGGAAAAATAAAAAGGAAAAAAGAACTTTCACCGCGAACTGTCCTGCTCGGAAATCGCGTGCTTGTGGCGCAAAGCAGCGCTCGCTGCCGGGAGCGGGGCAGGAGCCGCGCCGAGCGGCGGGGATGCAGCGGGGCTTGCGGCAGGGGATAGCCCCACCCGCGCTCCCAGCGAGGAACAATCCCGGGCTCGGGCACCGGGCACGGCCGGCGGGCGCGGGGCATCCCCGGTTTGGGCAGCGGCGCTGGGCAGCCCGGCGCTGCCGGCGGATCCCGGGGAGAGCTCGGCCACCCCCGCTCTCAGCGGTGCCGGCTGCGGGCTGTGCGGGCCCTCCTGGCCAGGGCCGTCCCCGGGCGCAGGGGGTCGGGGCAGCCCCGCGGGGCCGGTGCCCGAGCTGCCCGCGGCGCTCCCGAACAAAGGCGCGGCCGCGCCGCACCGGGCCCGCCCCCGCCGCTCCGGGGCAACTTTCCCCGGGGCCGGCCGCGCCGGGAGGCGGGGCTATGCTAATGAGAGGGGCGTGTCCCCGCCCCCTCGGCGGCGCTTTGCCGGCGCTCATTGGCGGCGGCGGCGCGGGGGCGGGGCGGTGACGCGATGCAAATGAGGGGGCGTGTCCGCAGCGGCCCCGCCCCCCGCCCGCCGGGGCTGCGGGGCTCGTGTTCGGCGGCGGGGACAGTCAAAGTGGCTCCCATAGGGAGAGACGGCGAGTCCGCCCGGCGCTGCGGGAGAGGGAGGGGGCACGGGGAGCCCCAGGGTCTCCCTCCGGCCGTCCGTCCGCGCCGCCGCCGCGGGTGCGCCCCTCTCGCTCCCTTCCCGGCGTGCGCCCGGCTCCGGCAACTCGCTTCCTGCGCGGCTGGAGGAGGGAGGAGAGAGGAGAGGAGCGGAGAGCGCTTCGGCTGGGAGAGGAGAGAAGAAAGAGGGAGAAAAGAAAGAAAGAAAAGAGAGAGGGGAGAAGGGGGGGGACTTGCCTCTCTTGTCACTGGAAAATGACACTTGATGTAGCAGAGCCTGCCGCAGCTCCCGTTCGTCCTATTGTTTCTTAAACTGCCATCTGAGATTTTTTTTTTTTTTGCCTGCTGCCATCCGAGGGGTGTCTTCATACAAAAGGGACTTCAAGTACTCCTCCGGCTTGCGAGCGCTGCAACCAGCCCCCAGCACCCCGCCAGCCCCTCCAAGCACCCAAACAAACTGCACACGCAGCAAACAGCAGCAACAAAACCGGGCTCTGATTGCCTCTGGATTTTTTTTTTTTAATGTGCGTGCCTGTGTTTGCTTTCTCCGACTTGCTTTGATTCCAACGATCAGCTGCAGAGAGAGGAAAAAAAGAGAGAAAGAAAGAAAAAAACCCCACATATAACAGTCCGCCTGGCGATTTTATCACTTTTTAAAAATTTTGAATAAAGGAGGAAGATTTGCGCTGTTGTTTCTGATTCATGTTTGGGATTCAGGAAAGCATCCAGCGGAGTGGGAGCAGCATGAAGGAAGAGCCCCTCGGCGCGGGGATGAACGCGGTGCGGACGTGGATGCAGGGAGCCGGCGTCCTGGACGCCAGCACGGCCGCTCAGAGGTAGGCAGGCTCCGCGCCCGCTCCGCGCCCGCGCCCCGCTCCGCGCCCCGGGGCGCTCCCCGCCCGCCCGCAGCGCCTTTCCCCCCGCGCCAACAAAAACCCGGCTCTGGAGCTCTGCTACCGGCACTGAGTTTCGCATAGATGTCGCCAGTTAAATATTTATCCCCATTGTCCCGTAGGAATGACTTTTTATTAAATAATGATAACAACAATAAAGGAAGTGGCGAGTTTCGCTAGGTGCGGATAGGTAGGTTTCAACTCTCTGGCTCCGTGTGTTCGCTCGGAGGAAGGAGTTTTCAAAACTATGTTTGCTGCTGATTTAGTCTTAAGATCTTCAACTGACACTTTGCTCCTCCGGAAAACAGAGAGTTGTGCACGGATGTATCCAAAATATATTTCTCTACCTCGCTTTCCTATTCCCGTCAGAATCAGCAGCTCCTCTTCTGCTCCTCCGATAAGTAGGGAGTTTGCAAAGCGTACTCCAGGAGAAATTTAATTTGAAGTCCTTTTGTAAAACCACTGCCACTTATCTCAGATTTTTAAAAAGAAATCCCTCCAAATATATGATGGGTTTGGCGAAGCTGCTCCCAGCCTCGTTTTCTCTCTTATTTCTCCTTCTTCCCATCCTCTTCCCCACGAAAAAAAAAAAAACAAACCCAAACACGAACCAAAGCCTGATGCTGGATTCGCAGCTTGAGCCCTGGAGCCGGCATCATCCGGCATCAGTTTAATGTTGACATCTCCCAGTGTCTCCCACCTCGCCCCGCACCCCCCCCTTTGGAGCCCTCTAAGGAAGGGAAAGTTTCTGCAGGGACAACCCTGAAATATTTGAAGTTGTCTCCTGGGCTCGGTGTTTACCCACCGCTCCGGCGCGGGAGGAAAGGCTCGCAAGATAAGGCACATGGGCGCTGCTGTGACAGCTCCGAGCCGAGTTTGAGAAGTGGCAGGAGCGATGCTGCTCCGCGGGGCAACGCGCCGGCGGCTCTGAGCGCGGCTGCCCCGCCATGCAGGGCCGGCTGCGAGCGGGCACGGGCCCCGGGGAGGGCTGGTGGGTACCGGGGCCGGCTAGGGGGGCTCCCGGGGGCTTCGGGCCGGCCGCAGGACGGGATGGGGTCCGGGCTCCGCGGGGTTCGGAGCTGGAGCTGGATTTCTCCGTGCCCGGAGGGAAAAGCCCCGGGGCGGCTCGGGGGAGGGAGGGATGCTCCGTCCCGGGGGGGCCCAGCCGGGTCCCGGCGGGGGAAGGCACCGGCCCGGGAGGCGGCTGGGGGTGCGTGAGGCCGCGGTGTCGGAGCTGCCGCTAACCCGCGTGTTTCTGGTCCCAGCGGAGTGGGTCTGGCCCGGGCTCACTTCGAGAAGCAGCCGCCTTCCAACCTGAGGAAGTCCAACTTTTTCCACTTCGTCCTGGCTCTGTACGACCGACAGGGGCAGCCCGTGGAGATCGAGCGCACCGCCTTCGTGGGCTTTGTGGAGAAGGAGAAGGTGAGTACCCTGGTGCCCCGTGGGGGCTCGGCCGCCTCTCCGGGGCCCTCCCCGCTCCGCTCCCTCGGGGCCGCGACACCGGCTGGTCCCGGGAGCCACGGCAGCCTCCCGGGCGCCTCAGTCTTCCCCTGTCCCGGAGGGCAGACGAGGAGGGGATGTCCCCTGTTCCCTCGCTATGCCCGGGGCAGGGCAGAGGGCTGAGAGCTGCCCCATCCAACCCCGGGGACACCCGGCCTGCGAGTGATGGAGAAGCTCCATTGATACTGTTTTCTTTTTCCCTCCGGCCTCCCGTGTCGCCTTTGACTTCAGGAAGCCAACAGCGAAAAGACCAACAACGGGATCCACTACCGCCTGCAGCTGCTCTACAGCAATGGTAAGGGCTGGCAGTCCCCCGGTGTGCAGAGCCCAGCAGCGCCCGGGTTCCCCCGGTTCCCCTCGGCTCCCAGCCGGGACACGGGCGGCCCCGGCAGGCCCGAGCCCTCGGGCGAGCCCCGGCGCGCTGCTCACGGCTATGCCTTGTTTCAGGGATCAGGACCGAGCAGGATTTCTACGTGCGGCTCATCGACTCCATGACCAAGCAGGTGGGTGCTGCGGGGCGGCCGCCGAGCGGGGGGCGGCAGCCGTCGGGGCGGCCCCGGGAGCCAAACCCGCCCCCGCGGCGGGGCCGCTCTGCCCGCCGGGGCCGGGACGGAGCCTCCGCCTCCCGCGGGCACGGCCGCGCTCCCGCTCCGGGCAAACACCGGGCTGCGGGGCGGCCAGCGGGGCCCGCGGGACCTGCCTGCTGCTGCTGGGCTGCCGGAGAAAAATACAGGCGGCCCTCCACGGTCCCAGCCAGGGCTGCGGATGGTTTTGCCGCCTAATTAATAAGAATTAACCTCCGGCCTGCGGCAGCCCCCAGCGCCGCCGGCATAGGCGCTGCCCGGCGCGGGGCTCTGTCGCTCCGGCCGCTGCCGCCGGCTGCAGGAGGAGCGGTTGTGTCGCGACACGTTCGTGTGTCGGAATAGACCCCAGAATCGCGGCGCGGGCAGCGGCGAGCTCGGTGTCGGACTCGGGGAGGGCAGCAGGGCTTGTCAGTGGATTAATCCTCATTTTAAGTCTGTTCTTTAGCCTCCCAAGCAGAGTAATAATCGTGCGTGCCTACCTGTAAAAAATACTTTTCTGTTTAAAACCAGTATTTTTACGAAGGGACTATCTGAGCAAATCGATTCTCTCTCTCCTTTCTTTTATCCTTCTTTCCCTTTTTTAATTGTTACTCTGGGTTTTTTTTCTGCCCCTGTCAGAATATTTTTCTCTTAGAATATGTTTCTTTTAAATAGTTGGGATCGCTTTTGAGCGTTTTAATTCTTAAAATGTGTTTCTTCCCCTCCTAATCTGTTTTACTTGTTAAAGAAAATTCTTAAATTTTATTTAAGGAAAACATTAAGGGGTTATTTTTTGTACCGCTAGGAAACGTCAGTCCTTGTATGTTGTCTGCAGGGACAAAACTCTTGGCTTGTATTTGGGTTTCTTTTCTACAGCAAAACATAAAGCTCTAAGGGCTGAGTTTGTTTTACAAAACTCTCTTTGATGGTCCCAAAACATCTTTTCCTGCTATTGAAGACTGTCTTTCAACAGAAAAAAAAAAAAAAGAAAAAAAAAAGAAATAGGGAACTTGGGTGAATTTTACTAGACAATCCACTATGCATCTGAACTCTGTTATACTGTACGCTTCCAAACAGACCCCGTTCCTTGTAGGAATTAAACCAGCAGCCACATACCCTTCTTCTTAAAAAATCCTGGAAAGCGTTTGCTGTCATTCCCTGGTTTTCAGACACAAATTGGTTAGTTTGTGTTAAAAGTAACAAAATCTTCCTGAAATGTGAACTCTTTTTAGTCCTTTTGGAGTTTGTGTATTTCAGTGTAGATCGTGTGAGAGAGACTATCAATAAATATTATCTTTAAATAGCTTTCCTATCGTTACGGAAATGCAGAAACCTCTGGTCATAATCCTGTTGAAAACAGAGCCCTGAACTCATGGAGAGCAGTGGATTCAAAATAATTTTCTTAACAAAGGCATCTTGCATATGAAGAGTTCATCCTAAGGCACTGTTTGACCTCTTGGTCTCTCATTATTATCAAGTCATCAGAGGGTCTTTGGAGAGAAAGGGGAAAAAGAAAACCCCGAGATACAGTTTATTTGTAAGACCTACCGTGTAGCTTTAAAGCACGTTCACAATGAAGAAGCAGGAGAAAAAAAATCTGTCTGATTTCAGGAAGTCTTAGAAAAACAAAGTTAGTGCAAATTACAGATTTTGGGAAAAGTGCAGTGGGGTTGAGAAGCGAGGCTTTTAGAACAAAAGCTCTCTGAGCTTAGATTGAAAAACGGGGAGCAAAAGGCTGTTTTAGATGCAAACATGTTTGCTTACATATTAATTTCATATCTGTAGTTTCTTTAGGCATGACTATAATTGCTTATGAAAAATAGGGCATTGTCATGTCACAACTGTGGCATGTGCCGCTCCAAATTTTTTCGGGGGCCAGACACTAAATTCTCCTTCTTGTCCTTTTTTAATTCTCTCTTTTCAAAAGTGAAATTATTTCAGAGTTGGGATCGCGTCGGTTACTGAATGCTTATTAGGAAGTGAAGTACAACACATGACAGAAGCTCACCCAAATGTTGAATATATCATTTATATTTTATGACAGTGAATTATATAGAAGATTCTCAAGTAACTTTCAAATCATCAAACTGTAATTAAATATTGCAAAGACTGTCTGAAAATTCTTTAATTTTTAATGAAAGTTAAATATATATTGTCAGTCTACTTGAAGGTGTAGTATTTTAATGCATGACGCTCAGAACAAATTGGATAATGAAATGATTACTTTTAAATGAAACTGTTGCAGAAGCATACACGTTTCAGCTGGCAAGTATCTGCTCAGTCCTCACACACGCACATTCACACACTCGATAATTGTGAATTCCCAGACTGAAATTACAGCTACTCTGAGGTTTCTGGTGGCAAATTAAAAATCCCACAGAAGCAAAGCTTGAATGAGTTAGGTTCCCCAGATCATACAGGAAAGTATCTGTGGCTTTTTTTTAAATATTAATTTTTTATTATTATTTTTTAATACGGACACATCAGATTTAAATATATTCTCTTTGTGTCACGGTTACAAATTGCGAGGTCTTGTACGGTTGCGGATTATTAAGTTAGGTAAGATAAAATAAAAGCCCTTCTGCAAATCAGACCTGGATTTCTGTGCTTAGGATTGCTGCTCAGAGATTTAATGTGAATGTCCCATTAGCAGCATGTGTTAGAGCAGTAGGTAGGCAGGGCTTGGCTATGCTGGGGGCTGTGTATGTACCAGAGAGGAGATGTTCCTGCTCCTGAGTGTTCCTGCTCTGCTAAGTCAGGGATTTGTTTGTGTGGCTGTGCCCAGCTAAGAAACTCATAGCAAGAGTTCCTGGGTGGAACAGAGGGATCTCCGTGTCCTGGTGTGTGTGTGTGTGTGTTTCTCTGTCAGCTGTGGAGCAGGATGGGAAGTGGGGCTGGAGGGTGGCACCAGGAGCTGTGTTGGGAGCTGCATCCCAGGCAGAGCTGGCTGTGGTATGAGCTGTGCACGCGCTGCCCCGAGCAGGAGCTCGGGCTGCACGGGCATTCCTTGGGAACTGGGGCTGTGGGACTTCCAAACGGGAAACCCAGCCAGGCTTGGTCTCAGAGTGCCTCATTTTGGGGTGTGTTTGGGGAACTGTGCTTTGGTGGTGGCCCCGGAGAAGCGCTGGGTGAAATGGGAATTACGTGGCTTTCGGGGTCTCGCTGAGTTTCTGAAATGTGTCCCCGTCACTTAAAAATTGTAAATGCTACACACAAATCATTCCTGTGGCAGAGAAGTTCCTTCCAGTTCAGGCAACAACATTCGGTGTCAGTACTGGCTTAATTAAATTTTCTTTTATGTTATATTGGCACCTCATTTTATGTCAGGATCGCATTCCTAATGCGCTCAAAACCCTGTAGGACCCCAAACTTTATAGCTGTTGCTTTCCGTAAGGCAGCAGCTCCTCCCGCAGAAGATCTGCCTCTAACGATGATGCATTTCAAAATTGCCTGCAAAACGTGAAATATGTCTGCTCTAATAAAACTGGAGTTTTTAGGCAACTCAAGGGATTTTAATATGTTTGTGGAGAAGAGATGCCTTCTATTTCTTTGGCTGTATTTTCATAAAGTTGAGGTATTTCACTATTAGGAAAGATGGAGGAAATAAATCTGAAATACTTGTTCCCCACCCATTTTTCCTTCAGTTATTCTCATCCATAAGATATAACGGATGCTAATATGGCTCAGGCATCTTGAGAATCATAAGTTTTGCTCGATGGCTATTGTCTATTGCTGAGAGAACTCATGAGTCAAAAATCCTTCCTTCAGACTTAAACCCTGTTTATATTTGGATTTTTTTTTTCCAGAGCTATAACTCTGGATGCAAATGGTTTTTCTGTTGACTTGTCTGTCATTCTCTGATGTCTGCAGATATTTGATCAGCTCTATTCTGTGCATGGCATGGCCCTTCTCTGGCAGCTACACGCATGGGAAAAAAAAATGTTATCAATAAGTTCAGAGGAGCCTCAGCAGACTCGGAGAAATTTCACACAAACATAAAACAAAACCTAACCCCTGTGACGGGGAAAGTTTACATTGCACCAGATTTTAGCAGCTTTCTTGTGCCTTTGGTGAGATGTCAGAAGCGCAGGTGATTTTAATTTTCTTGTACAGAGAGGAATGGAGAAGTTTGGAATTTGCATGCATGATCAGGACCTGTGTTTGGGAAAATGTAAACTCATCACAGTGGAAAATGTGTTGTTTGGAGTCTGAGGGTGAAAACAAAGCTGAGGATTTTGGAGAGACTGCCTGAGCCAGATGGCCTGGTGCATTCCCAGTCTGGCAGCCCAACTGCTCCCTCCTGTATAATATACAGCCATTTGTTCTGGGATATTTACGCTAGAGCTGTTTCCATGTGAATGTTTGAAAACCATTAAAAATGAACATATTAGGAGAGATAAATTTATTTAATTTGTGTGAATACGTCGATAAGCAGGCTGTGAATCAAAGGCAGAGGGAGACTGGATAAAATAATTAGATGCTTCTGAATTGTGTGTGGAGAGGCAGAGCAAGAACTCCCTGTCCTGGCCCCGGGACCAGCTCCGCGCTGCTTGTCCGGGATAAACCTCCCCGGGATGGGTCGAGGTTTTGCCTGGGGAAGGGGTAAAACCTCGGGTAATTGAGGGTTAAGGATTCAAAGCCAAATAAATGTAATTCACAGTATTTTCTCTGTAGATATACAGTGGATACAAGCCTAATCCTCTCTGGGTAAAATTCTGGCCCATCTGAAGTCAATTGCAAAGCGCCTATTGAATTCGGTGGGGCCAGGATTTTATTTTCTCCCTGTGCGTACAGCTGTAAACGTCATTCCAAATCATTTTAGTTCTGTTTTGGAAAAGACCCTAATTTTAATGAGTTTTCCCTTCTCTTTTATTTCGGTAAGGGAGATACTTTGTTTTGTGAGGCAGATGGAATCTGAAAGCAAGTGGATTTAGATGCACATTGGTGATTTCTCTCCTTCTCTTACTCTTTTAAAATCAAGGCCATGACATAACTGAGTAATATAATGACCATGATCTCATTCCTTCAAGATTGTTTTTCGTCCAGTTCTGAAAGCAGGATTGCTTGACTGGCAAACTGACACCAGGAGACGATTCTGCCCTCACTTGTACCAGCATAAATCTGGATTTATTCAGGAATAGTTAAGAACAAAATCAGCCTCTGTATTTTTCCGGCTTGTTTGTAGATTATTTTATTGCTTTATCTTACTGCATCTACTGGGGAAAAAGTAGATTAAATGAGAACTGAAGCCTTGACTTGTGTATCGCCCCCATTCCTTTTTATTTTTTATTTCTTATTATTTTTTTTTATTCATGAAGTCTGACAGTGAAAAGTTTAGGTGAATTTTTGGACGTACTTCACTGTGATGCGCTCAATGCAGTAATTTTTATTTGCTGTTAAGCAGTGAATTGAATTTGATTTAACTTTTTATGCAGCTTTTTTTAAATAGAAGAAGGGAAGTCATATTTTTGACACAAATTTTTCGGGGCCGGATTTTGAGGTCTGTTTGTGCATGGGTGACTGTTACTCACTGGGACTTCTTGCAGGAAGGTTACTTGGGTGAGTAACAGCTGGCAAAATGGAAGATAAATTTTGTGGAGAAATGTTTAAGTTGTTCAGGAGAAGAAATGCTATTTTCAAGTGCTTACGAATTATCACCGAGTTAAAACGACATGAAGTAAACAAAAAGAAAAAACCCAAAGTCTATAATTTTGCATTTCCTTTGCTGGTGTTTTGTTGTGCAACTCTGATGTGTATCTGCAGGCTTATTTTTAGCTCTGCTGTGGTCTAAGTTTATGCACTGTAACTTTCACTTTGTCTCTCATTAATGTGATCCCTATTTGACAAAATCACGACGACGTTAGTGCGACAGGGAACCCTGACGCAATCTCCCTATTTCAAAACCCGAACTTAAAAACCGCTTGATTTATATAAAAAAAAAAAATCTAGATATTTTTGTTAAAAAGAGCAGCTTCTCAAATCCGAGAGTTAAACATTTTCACAACAGTAACGTAGTAGACCCTTCCTGTAAAAATACTTCTGGCAGCTCTAACGATCTGAAACTTTAGCAGTTCCTGTTTCCTTTTTGAAACTAATTGTAGAATTAATGCTTCAGAGCGGCGCGGTTTGCGAGGCGGTCGAGTATCGGCAGGGCTCTCGGGCAGCCATTCATGGGGGCACACAGTTGGTGCTCCACACAAGTAAATGGGGACACAGGAGTGGGGAGATGGGGATGAGCTGCTCAGAAAGGAAAAGTCATTTCAGTCCCCAGCGCGTCCTCCCGCTCCCCAGAATTTCCTAGGAATTCCTGCAGGAATAGGGCAGGCAAGGGGAGCCGCGTTTGACGCGGAGAAAACAAAATGTGCACGGGTGCAACTTCGATAATTGAATGCAAATAAAGTGAGAAGCAAATCCTTAACGTGGAGGGAGGCAGAAGAATGTCATGCACGCAAAGAAGGGATCACTGATGCTAAACACAACAGACAAGGTGATTATGTACCACAGTGTTGACTCTGCCCGTTCATTATTGCTATTTAGTTGAGTTATTTAAGCAGCTACCTGGAGGTTAAGTAAGCACAGCAGCAGGAAGGGGAGAGGAGGAGAGAGGGCAGGGGGAAAAAAGAAAGTAAATTTTGCGTTCTGGTTTGTCACTTCATTGGCTCCACTGGCAACAAGCTAACCCATCCTGGGTAAATTTATTTTCATATTTGGAAGTATCAGAAGAATGAGCTAAGTCCAGCAGTCCTCTCCTCCCATGTCACGTTGTGATTGTCTGGAGGTGACAGGAGGGCTGGTGGTGTTTATCCCCACTAGAGGCCTCAGAAGTAGATCTGCTCTTTTTCCTCCTGCTCTGCATTCTCAGAGGGAGATTATTTTTTAACTGTTGATGAAGTCCAAGAAGTGCCATGAGCTTCCTCCTTGCCTGGCCTGTCCCACTGCCAGGTGGAACCTGATCTGGGGTTTTCTGGAGTCTTTGCAATGTCCCCGCTGACTGACCCCACCAGGTGTCAGCCAGTTACTTCAGTTCTCTGGCTTTGCCCAGAAGAAGCTTCTCCCCCATCTTCCCCACTAATGCTGGGAATGAGGCTCTTCTGAATTTGTCCACCTCCTGCTATAATCCATGTAATTCCACTTTCCAAGGCTTCTTGCAAACCATCAGTATCTCTCTTGGGCACTGATGTGGAAGTAGCTCAAGATGGAATTCTAGCTGGGGTCAGGGTGTTGCTGGTGTCTGTGCTGGGGGGACTTTCTGTGCATCCCTGTTTTCCCACTGCTGGGTTCACAGCTGTTGTCCCTCACTGCTGGAAATGAGGGGGCAGAAGCCAGGTGAGGCTCTGGGCCCATTAGTGGCAATTAGTGGCAGCCTCTGTTTTATCAGCTATAAAAGCCCAGCCCAGAAGCTCCTAGGTTTTTGGGGAAGTCTTGTAGCAAAACTGAAGTTAAAAAGTTAAAACTACCAAAGGTAACACAGGTCTATTCATGGTATTATTTATAGAAATATTAAGGAATTTTATAATGCATTATATTAATATTGCATGTTGCCCTTTAAATTGTGTAAGGGTCAGTGCCTGCTACTTTAGATTTGTGTGCTTTGAGATTTTTGCCCCTTCTGGAAGTGCCACACCTCTTACCTTTTGTGGGTTACATTTGTAAGGACTAGAAAAACAGTTTGTTCTATATTAAGGTAACTTACTTTTCTGTCAGTATTTTCTATGCTTCCATTTCAACTAGATCTCATTCTTTAAAATGTGTTTCATCCATAGAGCACACTTCTTAAATTTCAGTCTCTATTTTATTGTTAGCTCTAGAGAGACCCATCTCAGATGTCATTTTACCTGCTGAGTTTTTTCCCCCAATTTCTTGTTTTAAATTCTGTGCTTTAGAGGCTGCAAAGGTCACACCAGGCTCAAGGGCAGTGCTGATGCTCAGCTGCAGGGGTGGTCATCCCTCCAAGCCTGGGGCTCCGATCCCAGCTCCGGAGTGCCATTCTAAAAGATTTAGAAACCTCAGTGGCAGCAAAAGATGCTGTTGCAAGGGAAACTCCACTCTTGTTTGCTGCTGGGGGGCTGGAAAACATGACTCTGTGGGGCTGAGCTGGAAATCCTGTCCCACAGGGGCTGTGAGCACTAACCCAGCTCATGGGTAACGCCGATCCCTTGCTGCTGGTGGGAGCGAACGTAGACTGCTCTTGAAATGTGAACACTCTGCCTTTCCACAGTTTTAGCTTAAAGGATTCTCCCTGTCTCCCTGTTGTGCTGTCTCAGAGTCAAATTTCTCAAGCTGGTTGATCCTCTGTTTGTTTTGGTCTCCTCTGCTCTGGTAGGGCCTTCTCCTCACTTATTTATACCCCTGGAACTCCGGAGGTGCTCTCTGGAAAGCGCTGGATCAGGAGGTTCAAGGGAAGAATCAGGCCCAGGCTCTTTCTCAGGAGCTACCAGGAAAATGCCTGGGCTGTGCAGCTTTTGTAATTAAAAATGCATGAGCTCTCTTTTCTGCTTTTTTTTTTTTTTTTTTAATGAATAGAACCCAAAGTATACCAAGCCTTGCTGTTTTTTTTTTCTTTATCTCTTTTTTACCCCCCTTCTTTTTAATGCTATTAGGTTTATATTTTATTCTGAATTGAAAAGAAAATTGTGGTTGTCTTGACTACTAAAAAAACCCATCCTACACACTGCTGGAGAGATGTGCAACAGAGAGGAGGGAATTTAGCTGTACTCAGCTTGTGTTGTTTTACAACTGCAGGTCTTGGAGCAGGTTTGGTGGAGATGCCAGCTCTCTTTAGCCTGAGCTGTGGTTTGTAACTCGCTGAGCCTTTGCTTACCGTGACATGTTTTGATTTTCTCCAAACTCAACCTTATGTACAACTAAAAATGTGTTTTATTTCTAGGCAATAGTATATGAAGGCCAAGACAAGAACCCAGAAATGTGCCGAGTTCTGCTCACGCATGAAATAATGTGCAGGTAAGAAATACCCCTCTTCCAGTTAATTAGTGATGAGAAGATGAATCTGTCTCCCAAAATCTAGGTTGAACCTACAGCTATTTTCGGACTTAAATTTATCTTTCTTGCATTAAACAATCCCAAAATAACACAGTTCGGTGTGTGTAATTAGCAGCAAGGTCTCAGTTGTCACACTAGTTTTCAATTATTTATAAAGAGTTATTCTTAACAGAATGCTGCTGGTTTTCATTTAGACACTGTAGCCCACAAAAGGTCTCCTCACCGAAATTAACAGTCTATTATAGTCTTGTAGCAATAAACGTCTCTGTCCCCAATTCCCAACAAAAACTCCTCAGCAAAATGACAAAATAGTATTTATTTTTTTCTGGGTGTGCATTAAGGAGTGAGGTCAGGAGGTTCTTTTGTCCTGGTTGCTGCTCACGTGGGGTCTCTCCTTGGCCGCAGTGGAGCAGCTGAAACTTCTCTGTGAAAAGATATCATCTTCTTGATTTTCTTTAAACTTCCCCACGCAGATTTGGGTCTGCCCAGAGCTCTCTTGCCCTGCCTGGGGCTGGTGACTTTAATTCAGTCAAATATTTTCTCCCCCAAACTTCTGCAGCTGCTTCCTTCTCTGTTCTGGCTGATTGAAGTAGGTGAAGCCTCCTCTACTTCCTTTTTACCACAGACCCCTTCTCCACCTCAGAGAGCTTGACCTCTCAGTCTCATTAAAGTTAGTGGGTGTTTTTTGCATGTCTGAAAAAATCATTTGTTACATGTTATTCGATGGCAGAAAATAATTCCCTGGTGGAAGACGAGGCGTTCTTGCATAAGCTCATTGTTACAATCAGTTGTTTTAAGACTGTAAAAATGCCATTGCATGCGTTGTAACTTTTACAAAACACATTTACTAAAAAGGAGTAACTTGAGGGTAAAAACTAGTACCCACTTCTAAAAGAATAAACTTGGATGAGGGTTTCCTGGCAGGGGAGAGTCTTTGACAAAATACTCAGATGGAAACTTCTCTGTTGGTTGATTTTTTTTTTTTTTTCCCCCTAAATTCTTGGGATCTGCATGTTTTGTCCTCCACTGACAGCTCCTCCTGCTAAAACCCTGCTGGGGGGTAGCACCCCATGATGAAGGCAGAGGAGTTGCTCTCCTTGCTCTGCCAGCTTGGGTGAAACCCTGCACAGCTTCCCCCC
This sequence comes from Zonotrichia leucophrys gambelii, assembly GCF_028769735.1. Lineage (NCBI taxonomy): Eukaryota > Metazoa > Chordata > Aves > Passeriformes > Passerellidae > Zonotrichia > Zonotrichia leucophrys. Next base: position 3,836,045 of record NC_088183.1, read on the forward strand.
TCCTTCCTTGCAGCAGGATTTTGGGGGATTTTAGTTTTCATGTCTTGCTTTTCTAGGCTGCTTCTTTCAAGAAACCAAAAACATTGGTTCGCAGCTCCAAGAGGTGCCTGAGCCTCTGCTGCCATTGGGAGCCTCTGTTGCTTTGCTGAGGACTCCAGGCCACTTCTGCCTTTTCAAATGGAATCCCAGTCATGTTGACAACTTGTAATTGTCCTAAAATTCATTGACCCAATTAGCACGACTTGCACACTGGATACCTAGCTAGGAACAATTCATGGAAATATTAAAGGAGGCCCCTGACCTGATAAGACTCAAGTGCCTTTTACTTTTCTCCTGTAACTGGCCAGTAAAACAGTGGGACTGGGCACGTGAGTAAAATTGAGGACAAGTTCAAGTGCCTGCAGTGTCAGGGTCTGAATCTGCCATTAGTCCTGGGTGATGTGTCCTCCTGATCCTTAACCAGCAAGGTTTGGTGGTAGGAATGACTCACTGAGCCAGAATCAACTACTTTAAAGAATTAATTTCCTCACAGATACTTCAGAAAGATGAAGTGTAAGAAGTAAATTAAAACTTTATATAGTGGGCTGAGTTTTAACCAGAAGACCAAAAGCTCACATCACAGATTTATAGCCATTCAATATACTTTGACTGAGAGAAAATTATTTCTGTTCTGGGAACATGGAAAGATGTGCAGTCATTCCCTTTATTAAAGCACTTTGTACTTTCTTTGTTCTTAAAATGCACTGGCTCAGGAGCTGTATTCTTCTCCTATTTACTAGCCCATGTTTTATGTTTCATGGCCATAAGGTGGAGGGGTAGAAAAAACTCAAACTGACTGTAGTAGGCAAATGTTGTGTTCCTGACGGGGTGGGGGAGACATATTCAAATTTCTTACAGCTCGTATTAGATATTTCCCATTTCCTTTGCTGCCCATACGTGTGTAAGAGGGTGCTGTTTGTTTACCAGGCCGCTTGACCCTATTGCACAAATCTGTCATCTATTGTGCTGCTAACACGCTTTTAAATTGCAAATCTGATGCTCTTTAGGGGTCTAGAATGGGAAAAAATTCTCTCTCCACACCATTCTGTTTCTCTTGATTTCTTGCCTGTTGTAAGTGGAAGTTGGGATGTGCTGAATTTGCACCAGGGGTGCAAATGCAGCCTCAATTATAAGCATAAAATTAGAGTCTGTTCCCCATTAATCAGCCCAGCTAATTGCTATGCACTACCATTAGCCATATGGTGTGAAAGACAGCTTGCTCTCCCTAAGATGAAATTTCTTCATTTCAGACATGAAATAGTGAGGGCTCTGTATTTTAAAATAGCTTGTTTTAGATATTTAATTTCTAAACAACTTTCAGCAGTGCTTTCTATCAAGGCTAACTGCACAATAAAACTTTGCATTTATGTGACAAAGCTGGGTATTTATAGTGTACTACAGCTACGGCACGGAGGAGACAAAGAATTCAAATGTGTAAGAGAGTCCTGGCTGTGGTAGGAGAGCGAAGCTGAGGTTTGCTTCAGGTAGCTGTTTATTTCAAAGGATTTCATTGTGTTTTGTCAGATATAAAAATCTACGCTGTTGGTGAAAATGTTAATAGCTGGGGAGAATTCACAACCTCAGTGGAATTTATTAGTATTGTAGGCAGCATGGGGAGGGACATCTATAGTTAATATTGCCTCAACAATTTCCATTATGAAACCTTCAGTGGCTTACAGCTTTGCCAAACTTAAACTGTTCTGGCTGAAATATCCTTTGCAGGGTGTCAGCCTCAGGCTGACTTTCTTTGGAAAGTTTCAGCTAAAATGGTTCAGTGATTTCTGAGAATGAGGTTGGAGTAAAATATGGGTTTTGTCTGTGTAAAAAAAGATCCTACAGCTGTTTTGGCAGGGGGGTCCCACACCTCCATGCTGCAGGGCGAGGAGCCTGTTTGGGGCAGGGATGCCATGGATCCTGATGGCATCTTGGGACCTTGTGTATCTACCACCCAGCCGGGCAGCCAATGTCTCCTTGGTGCTGGCCAGGTGCCATGGGCCCCAAATTCCTCATTGTTCATTGTCCCTGGGATGCACAAAGCAGGGCTCCTGCACGGGGACGCTCCGGCTGCCGCGCCAGGCCCCGCACGGCAAGGGAGGCTCTGGGGTGAGCAGGCCTCCTCCCGAGGGCCTGGGCTGAGATCCTTGCAGAAGGGAAGAGGAGGAGGATGATGGGGAGCAAGGAGACAGCAGAGCAGCAGGTCACCAGAGGGCTGGGGTGAGGAGAAAGGCAGCAATAAAAGCTGGGGGTGGTGGTGGCCTGAGGAGGAGTGGGATAGGGATGGTGAGGGGCTCGGGAACGAGCCATGAGGATGGCAAAAACTGCAGGAGCTGGAAATGCTGGGAGGCTGCATTACTACCAAGGATTACTGGATTAAAAACAAGCAAACCCCACCCCACCAATAAATCAATTTATGTAGGCTTTTCATGTGGGCCAGCATGACATTGTGTCCGAGCTGTGGCTCCTGGCCCCACCTGGGGAGAGGTGTCATGGAAGAACAGCAAAGATGAGTCCTTGTCCTCACGGCTGCAAGGAGCTGGCACTCCCTGCTCTTACACAGAGCCTTGCTGGGAGCTGGAGCGTTTCTGAGTGGTTTGGAGAAGCTCCTGGGAATTTTAAAATTCTTTCAGGGAAAGGAGAAAGGGTGCTGAATATTTAGGAACTTATTTCCAAGTGCTAAGTAGGCACTAAAAGCCAAAGCTTTTGAGGGAAATTGAATTAAAAGCACTTTTAACCAGGTCTGAAACTCAAAATCTGCGTGATGTTTTAATTCTCTGCGTAGAAAAACTAGAGTGAAGAGACCTCCAATTCAGCTGTTGCAGGGAGGGGAAAAAACCCAAAAGGCAAATTAAATTCTAAAATATAATTCTCTAGATCATGGAGGAACATTTAGGGCCTCCTTTCATGCCAGAGAGCCACCCGATGGTGGGATGTGCCAGCCATGCAGCCCCTCCCCATCACCCTCAGACTGTGGTCATGGAGTGAGGTCTCCTGCTATCCCCTAGGACTATTGGGTGCACTTTTGGGAGGGTACCCCAATTAAGGGGCCACCTGAGGAGCAGCGAAGAATTTCCCCTACTCTCAAAGCTGGGTTGTCCCCGTTGGGCAGTGCCTGACCCTTGTGGCAGGAGGTGAGACCGAGGTGTCCCTGTCCCCAAGCCCCCGTGGCTGCCTCTCCCTCTGGGTTAATGCCCAGGAAGGTGCCAACCTCTGAGCCCCCTGGTGTGGATGCTGGTATTTGCCCATCTCGTGCTGGGAGCCTGGGAACCTTTGCTTGCCTGAGTAAGTGTGGCAATTTCTGTCCCTCCAGTCTGCTGGGAGAATGTCAGGACTAGCCCTGATTCACTTCAGTCACAAGAACTGCATTGTCTTAACTTGTGCCAACTCTGGTTCTAATTACATTTTAATCATTTAAAAATGATTAGCAGTTTTTATTGCCTTGTTTGTGGGTAAATTTTCTCACCCCACACATTCTAGCTGCACTCCAATGACAAGTCCTTTTATAGGCAAAAAAGCCCCTGAACGTCCCCATGACTATTTACCTACAGCATATTTTATTCCTTCCTAAATTTTAATACTTTCAGGGTGCCAAGGCTCTGGCATTTTCTGGTGGATCAATTGTGGTATTGTGCTGTAAAATTAAGCAGTTTTTTTTGGCAATTCCAAACAATGTAACTTCCACCAAAATGAAGATACCGCACATGTGTTAACTGTGAAAAGTTTCAGCCCTGAATAGTTGCCTTGAAGCTTTTTGCGGTGAAGAGAATTATGTATTTTCCTCTCTTTGAAAACAAAATTATTATTTTTTTAAAAGCCATGTTTAAACAGGCTGTTTTTGTAAAAGGCCCCTTTTTTGTTATCTTTAGTGTGGTTAGTTGCTTTATTGCTAATCTTGGTGGGTAACTGTATATTATTCACTCTATTGTTCAGCAACACAAGAGAACCTTTGTCATACTCCCAACAAGGCTATTTATATAGCGTGGCACTGCTGAGGGCTTCTTCCTGCCCTGATGTTCTTCCACCTTCTGGGGAAAGGAAAATAGTTCATCTGAGAGGGAGAGTGAGCAGTGGTCCCTCCTGACAGCTGCTGAAATACAGGCGAGGTGCAGGTCCCCAGGATGCCACTGGGAACAAACTTAGTGGTTTCCAGGATTTGGTTGTGTGTGATTGAGGCTGACCAGAAAGTTTATTCAACCTGAGATGTGCCCAGGTCTGGCCAGGGAGAGCAGCCGGGGTGGTCCTCACTGCCTGACACTTGGTGCCATCATGGGATGGGGTCCCTGCAGCTGCCCATGCTTTGTCCAGCAGGTCCTTAGGGACAAAAAGGACTTGGGAAAGTCAGGAACTTCTTGATTTTTAATTTTTTTTTTTTTTTTTATTTCTTGAAGCCTTGACTTCAGTGGGGGAGTTTCTGTTAAGGTACATCAGCAAACAGGATCTTTCCTTGTGAGATAGGGGTTTCCTCCCTGGAGTGAGTGGGTGGGTGAAATCTAAAGGCTTTGCTGACCTTTGTGGCTGTGATTTGGTCTCGTGGGTTTACATGGGCTGGTGGGAAGAACAGGGCATCTCCCTGCCACAGCTCCAGAGGCACCAGGAGGGATTCCCACCTGGAGCAGGAACGTGCACCTCACCTACAAACTCACCAGCAATATATTTACACCTCCTTACCAAAAACAACCCTTGACAAGGAATCATCAAAACCCACCAACTTAACTTCTCTTAGGAAACAATGAACCACCTTAGCTCAAAAAGAATCCCAGCCTCGAGGTCAGCCATGGAGCAGAGCTTTGGGAGACAGAGCTTATATTTCACATGCCTGCTTTGTATCTGACCTGACGCAGGGCAGCAGCCGCCGGAGCAGAGCTCTCCGTGGCATTAGTGATCATTAACATGCTCGGAAAACTTGGGGAAACAGGCGCGCTCGAGCATAAAAAGCTGCTGCTGCTGCTTGCATTTCAGCTCCCCCATTAACACCAGTGCTTCTTAGAGGGAGAATAATTGTGCTTTCGGAGTTTGGGGGGGAGGCTTGCCAGTAGCTGGGAATTGTGTGGAAGCGGGAATATCTTGTGGATGTGTAACACAAGCGTTAAGCAAATGTAAAAACCAGGCTCAGCAGGGAAAAATCTGCCTTATTTTGTGTGCCAGCGTCTGCGGGACAACTGTTAAACCCCGCGGAAAAGAAGCTACAAACAGGCAGCTCTCCCTGTTTTGGGCAATCCTTGAATTATTATTTGTGAAAGGGGCAAAACCCCTCTCTTTTTATATTTTCCGTTGCTAACCAGCTGTGCAAGAAGTTAAACACCGTAATTAACCCATATGTGACCCAGTGCATTTGACTGATTTGCAGGCAGGGCCGGCAGGGTAACTCGAGCCGGCAATTTGAACCCAACATGTTCGTAATGATGATTTTACAGTGTAATGGTCGCACTAAATCCTTTCGCTTTTGCTCTGCAGCCGCTGTTGTGACAAGAAAAGCTGTGGCAACAGAAATGAGACTCCATCAGATCCAGTGATAATTGACAGGTAAGGACTGCTATTGTTTCCTTCCATTTTTTTTCCTCTTCCTCCCTCTCCTCATTATAATGAAACACCTGCCCCATGTTGCTAATGGGGAAGAATTAGGAGGATATGTGGATGAAATTTTGGGTTTTTTTGATACAGAATTAGTTGTGCTTTGCAGTTGTGATTGCCTTGGAAGGGCCATATGTGGGAAAATGTAGGGATACTGGAGCGCCCTGCGCTGTGGAGAGCTCCAGCTCTTGTAACTGATTCATGTGCATAAAGAGGAGATTTTTCTTTCTGACTTTCTGTGACTCAATTCACATGCTATGCCAGGGAAGCTTCAGGAATAAAATAATAATAGTTTGTGATTTATGAAATGTGGTTGGGTGCTTATAAATATTTAACTTTTATTTGAAAAATGTTTGAATCATTATCACTTAGCTACTGTAGTTCTGTTGGATGCAATCCATCTACATTTTAAGGCTTTTATTTATGCATAAAAACAGTTAAGAAAATAGATCTGCAATGTAAGGTTTTTTCCCTCCTCTTATTTTCTTTGGTTGGAATACTATTTTGACTGTATTGTCAGTTGATTAATTCATTTTTGCCTGTCTTAATTATTGTGTTTTTAAACAGATCCGTATTGCTAATCTGACATCACTGAGTAAATCATTGTAGTACAATACATCTATTCCTGTTGTTCTGGGCCATGTGTAGTTTCTGTTGCTTGCCAATTATGCAAAATGGTAGCCAAAGAGCCATTTTTATATTTTTATTGTCCAAATGCGTTGTCCAAAGCCGTGTGGGATAGCCAGGGTATTGTGCAGCATTGCTCCAGAGGAGTTAAATGGCCACCAAACACCAAAAGGCTCTGTCAGGGCTGGGGAGAGCAACACCCTGCACTGAGCTGTGAACAGAGGGACCCCAAACACACAGGGAGGAGGGCACAGAGCTTTTGCCTCTCCTTGCATTGCTGTCTGAATTATGTTTGCTGTATGAAGTTCTTAGAATCTTCCATGCCAGAGCATCCATTTTATGAAAGAAGGTCAGGTGGGTTTGATGTGTTGAGGGCCCCACTGGAGAGCAGTCCAGAGCTTTGTGCTCATTCCAGCTCCCAGCTCTCGGATGGGTTGGGTAGGAAAGTGCTTTTATTGGATGCTTATAGCAGATGTTTTGATTAGCTGTAATAAGTCATCCTGAGAATGTTTAAATCTCTGAAGATATCCCTATCTATTTTACTAGGCATATTTTCATCTTCTCTGAGCATCAGGTAGCACCAGAGGAAGTGTGTGTGGGGGAAAGCCCCCCAGTGAAACCTGTACAGAGCTGTGTTTTATAAGCATGCTGCAGAGCTGAACACTATAAACATGGTGTTAGAGTGGCATTTTGAGCAACATGAAAGCTACAAAATTCACATGAATTTTTCATTGTACTGGAAAGTGAGATGTTAAGATGCTAATGGCAGGTTTACAGAAATATTTTGTTTAACTATCTAGTATGCAAAACTGCCAGTTGCAGATAATTTTAAAGTTTGAAAGCCAGAGATGCTGTCTGTTACATGTTTCCTGCAAAATGAGGAAAATAGGTATAGAAAAAAAACTCCAGCTTTAGCTTGCTAGCAGTGATCCATACCTCAGTCTTTACATGAATTGATGCAATAGTTACCAGTTTTGAAGTTTCTTCTTAAAATGCAAGGTAAACACAATTCAAAGCTGATAACACAAACCCTGCCTTGCCACCCGCACTGAATCACACTTGGCTTGTGAATGGGTTAAGCTTTTAAGTTCTTCACTTGGTTTTAAATTGTGACTTTGATACAGGAGGTTGATATGACTGTGGTTTGAATAACACTTGATTTTGACCTGTTCCTGTGGGTTGCAATGGCATAAGAAATTTGACTCAGCAGTACTGTAATTAGCCCTCCCTGTGTTTTTGAAACAGGATTGTGTTACCTGGATTGCATTAGTGTGGCTTCTATTGTTGCCGCTTCGCATCTGTCCCAGTAGGGTACTTAAAACCTTTTCTTGGCTGGGGCTAGTTCAAACAATTTAGGCCAAGCAAGTATGTGCTTTATACAGTTAGTAGCTTTAGTGATGTTTCTTGTGACATTTATCCTATTCATTTTTCTTGTCCCCTTTGGTTTGGAAAGGATGAAGTGATTTCTACAGAGCCTTTTTACCTGAAAACGAGCCCTTTAAAATTGTTCTGTGATTAAAACGCCTGCACAAGTCAGGCCATGTGTTTGGTTGTGCTCCATTGTCACTTCTCCATGCACACAGTTTTTAACTATTATGTCAATTGGTATGCAAAGCCATATTTAGTTATTTTTATTTGCACTGAGCTTAGAGAACTCATTTACCATTTGGGCTAAAGCACTCCCACATGCCGGATGCTCTGATCAAGTCTTTGCCTATGGATTTAATCTAACTCTTGCATCAAATCTTGTGAATCCACAGACTCTGACCTAACATAGAGTTTAACATAGAATCTATCCATGAGATTTTTGACATATGCACTTACATGGAAATGTTATCCTCTTCTGACAAGTTGGAATACTATTTGGGATTGATTAATTCTCTTTGATGAGGCTGGAGGGACTCGGGATAGAGAGGGCTCTGGCTTTGTGGTGGTTTGGTGAACTTGGAGAAAAGGCTCTTTGGCAACTTCAAAGTTACATGTGCTGTATTCTCCTTCAAACCCTGGATATGTGTGAAATCAAATTGTATATTTCTCTTTAATGAAAATGTGGGTTTTGAGAAAGCAAGTCCGTAGCTGTGTTTGGAAAAAGGATATGACTTTATTCTTTATAAAATTGTTTTATACTTTGCTCTATTATAGTATCAGCAGATACAGCAGTGAAAGGGACCTAAAGAAATTTATACTCATATGAAATAGTGATTTAAATTTTCTCTGGAGAACAAAATTAGTTTATTATGATTACAGAGCAGTCATCCCAAGGAAGTTTCTTGGAAACCTGTGTGTGTCTGTATCATCTTCTTAGCACAGCCTGTATATTTTATTGCTAATCCAGTTACATGTGTTGAGATGAAGATCTGATGAACAGGAACTCATTTTAAAAGGGGTATTATTGTCACAATACAAATGCACAATTCCTCCTACGAGTGCAGTGGCAGGGCTGTATTGTAATCACACTTAAAGAAAACACAGAGCACTTCCTGTTATTAAATTAAATTCTAGATTGATTTAACTTTCAAATTGTAACTCATATTTGAATTTAAAAGGTTCGCAATAAAATTCCTGTGAAGAAATTGAATAAATTGTAGTTTTATTACCACTCTGGATATCCTGGTATCCTAACCTTTTTCCTTACAGTTATCTTAGTTCAATAAATAAAACCTCATTAGACTATTCCCATTTCAACGAGTTTATTAAATTTTACAGGAGTAATTAGCATAAGCTGTGCTAATTTTTCTGGAAGACTAATGAGAGAGCTTCCTAATTAGGTTTGCTTTGTAAGAATCAGAAAAGATGATAATGACAAAAGTCACATAGGGGAGAAAGTGGGGCTTTATGTTATTCCTTGGTTCAGGAAAAAGGCTCCTCTCTTGGCACGCAGTTCTAAACTTTTAAACCCAATTTACCATTGTCAGGACCGATATTTAATGGTGTTACCAGTGCCTGCTGGGGCTTCTTTACCTTTTATGGCTGCATCCAGTCAATAGGAGTCCTACTGACTGATAAAATAGGAATTGCCACTGCAACCCCAAATATAGCGGCAGAAAAAATATATTTACCATATACATCATATATATCCTGCTTGAGACATTGCATGGAAAAAGAGCTGAAACAGGCAGCTCCTGGCTCATCCCAAATTTTGCTTCTTCCCAGAGAACTTGAGCAGGCTGATGACAGTGACCTGGGATTGGCTTTGCTGATATTTACCAATTGAGGCAGGACCTGTAGTGAGACACTGTCTATATTTTGGGTTGGTGATCTTTAGGTGAGGTAGAAGTCAAGGGGTTTTGTGCTGGAGCTGCCCTGGGAGGGACTGTGTGACCTTTGGTGGCAGGGGATGGCCAGGGCTTCTCCTGGCCCTGCTCTGGTGATACACTGAAGGTCTTCATGTGGCATTTTGGATGCACTTTGGGAGCACTGAGGAGGTTTGTGCCTTTCCTGTGCCATCACAGCTCTTGTCCATGGAGCAGGGGTGGGGATTCAGGGGTTGGAGGCTGTAATATTTCCTATACCTTCATATCAGATGACACCAAAGTACATTTTAATGCATGAGCTCCTACCAGAGACTGAAAGGCCTCTGTGTCTCCAACATGTGCAGGATGCTCATCTGGGCTCTCTGTAACTTGTCTCAGCACACCCAGCCAACTCACCTACAGATGGGTTTGAAATCTTTCTGCCTGTAACCTGAAAAGTTTTATGTTTGTGGGTAGAATTTCACTGTGCAAGGACATGAAAAACTCATTACCTCTGTTTTACTGCTTTACAAGTCATCAGGTAGTGGATTGTATTTTACAAGCCTGATCATCTTTTCATCCTAAATGCCAGGCAGGTGGAAAAGTGACTGGGAGGACTGTATCACACTCCCTGCATCCTCCCCACAAACACACTGCTTAAGTAGATGTGGCAAATAATGCATTTTGCAGTAGCTTTCAATGGCTGGAGAGAGGGGGAAGGAGATGCAGGGGAGGGGATGAGGTGGGTTTTGCTGAGGGATGCTTTGCTGCAGGGGATGGGGTCAGTGCTGCAGCTGATCCCCACCAGCCTGCAGGGACGTGGGCTCATCACGTGGCACAGCAAAGTGGCAGGAGATGCCAGGTGCTCTGGCAGTGGCTCCTTGGCAGGAGTGCAGGTTCCTGCCCTGTCCTGGTGCTCCCCTTGTCCCCCTGGTTGTGTGGGGTCAGGGGAAGCTGTGTCTGCCCCCCCTTGCTCGCACCAGGGATGGGCTGTGGGAGCCTGGGGGTCCCATCACTGCTGGCTCCTTGGGTGGCTTTTCCACAGAAGGAGCAGGAGGGCAGGCATGGAGCCCTCTGATAGACATCCTAAGTGCAAAATGTCCCTGGCTGTGAATATTTGGCTGTTATCTGGAATTCTGTGCTGGAAAGCAGCCCACACCTCCCAGTTGCTGTGCCCCTTCCAGAGCTAGATGGGAGTTATTGATCCATCGGGGAGGAGTCAGAGGAGCAGAAGCTGGGTGACAGAGCTACCCCCAGCACTGCACAGAGATGTCTCCCAGGCTGTCTTTTCAGGCTGTGCTGCCTAAACCCCCTGGGCCTCTGAGCAGGGTGTTCAGAGACAGAAGTTGGCCTCGAGTGCTTTATGTGAGCTCCGGGAGCCCACACATTTCTGAGAGGGGAGGGACCCAAACACACATCCTCCAGGATTTGCTTGTGATTGATGCAGCTGAGAAGCATTACCCAGAACATTTCCCACATGACTTAGGCAACCAAAGGCATTTTGAGCTCTTGTGAGATAAATGGGAGACTGATCAGTAGATGCTTCTCACACTGAGATTCAGGCTTGCATGCTTGCCTCTCTACGAGTGCTCCTCATGCATGTGGTGTCAGCCTTGTTTCTGGTGATGAAATCACTAGAGCTGGGGGTAACTTTGCAAGGATTCTTGCAAAAATCTCTTGGTTTCAGCCTGTTGGGGTTGGCACATATCACTGCTGCTTATAAATTCCTTTATTTTGCTCTTGGGGCTGAATGAACTTGGTCAGGGTCAAACCAGCTTCTGCTTATTGTTTGTTTGATTACTCTTCTCTCTGCCTCCAAGTACAAGAATTTTTGTGTGATCTCAGAAGTATTATGCAAAACCTTAATTTGGTCTGAGCTTCACTCAGAAGGTTTGTGAGTTTCTTAGCAAACCTGTTCTGAGTTTTCAGTTTGTTATTAAATCCCAAACCAGGCAAGCCTTATGTGGTTTTGGGTTTCACTGTAAACATTTCACACTACTCTAATAGTTACTTGCTTCTCTCAGTGATGCGTTTTGAATACACAGCTAGTGTCTGGGGCTTTAGTTAACTGGGATCTTATGTTTGATTATTACTATTTCATAGAATTGGTGATGTATCAGAGGCCTCTATTGCAAAGCAGGCTCATTGTGCTGAATGCTCTGTAATTTCTAAGCAGGGAGATGATCCCCTTTCTGAAGAAAAAATGGTTGTCCTGATGCAGAGTAAAACTTGAGATTTTTCTAGGCAGACTAAAAAGCTTGTGTTAAATGTCCTGGGGATGAGGGGAACTCAAGACAAGATTGCTGATTTTGGCATTTGTCTGTTAGTGCTCACCCACAGCCATGGGCTTGGCCAGCTGTGACTTGAGTGCACACATGGGATGGGCTGGCCCTGCTGCCCCAAGGCCAGTGTGTCCATGTCAGTGAGTCCCTTGGGCTCTTCCTGAAAATCTCCTCAGCAAGGGTTAACAAGTTTAGAGACTGAATTGGTTTGTTTTAGTCCTGAAGTCCATCCTGAAGACCCTGTGAATTTCCTTGTGCAAAGGAATCTAACTGAGACCTCATGGATTATTCTGCTGCTCCATTCTTGTGTCAGGGTTTGGTTATTTCAGGTTGGAGGTGCTTTAAAAATGTTGGTGCAGTGACCTCCTGTAGCACCAGGAAAGCTCTGAGTGCTCTGGCCCCAGTAGGAGCCCAGAGCCTGGCAGGGGGATCCATCCCTTTGTTTCTTGTCACAAAACTTCAAATATGCTCTTCATACCTATCGATTTCTTAATATGAACTCCTTCTTCAAAGCGTGTCCTGCAGCAGGGAGGATGTGCTGGGCACAGTGGGCTCCCTGGCTCCATGCAGCTCAGTGCCAGCTCTTCTCTCTCAAGAGTGGGGATTTTTTGAGGGTGAAAAAAAAAACCCTGTCTTTTTCTCATATGCATATATATACACACATAGTTTCTGGAGTGGATAAATTTCCTCTTCCATCTTAACACCTGATTTATTTCCATATTTGCTGTCGCAGTGGGAATGCATACATGAATAAGAGCAATGGGGAAATGTATTTGCAAAGATCATCCTCAGTTTTAATGCAGATTAGCTAAAATTCCTTTGAACATGAAAAATGTATCTCAGCTCTATCTCAGTGTTTACTGGATAAAAACACAACCCAAGCTTTATTCTGCAGGAGCTGAGGTGTGTGAGTAGTTTTCTTCATGTGAGTTTTCATAAATGTTTTCATGTTCCAGCCACCAAAATGTATTCTTATAAGTAATTGGCCACACTTATTTAAATAACTATGTTAAATTCACAGGCACTTCTGCCTGCTGGAAGTATTTAATTTTAATACAACATCTAACTAATAAAGTTAAAAGAGAGTAAGAAACACTTGTACGTTACTGTGCAAATCATGACTAAATTTCTAGAAATGTTTTTAACACTGTCCTCAGAAGGCAGCAAGTCTCTGTAGTAGTAGTGGGAAATGTTGGTATGAATTTTCCTCTTTCCTTGTAACATCGTGATATTTTTTCTGTAGCAGTTCTGGAAAAGTACAGAAAACCCATACAAAGTTCCCAGTGTGTCACATTAGCAACTTTGCATAGGTAGTTTGTGATCAGAATATATTACTGTATCAACTGGGTGTTTACTTTTTTGCTAAGGACAGTATTTTAGAGGTTTTTACCTTTTAAAGTGGAATGAATAATTTTCTATCCACTTTTTAAAAGCGGCATTTGGAAATAGAAAATGTGAATACGAATTTTCTGTTGCTGTTAATATGTGAATGATATGAAATTAGTTATTAAAAGGCTTTATATCAAATCACTGAAGTTATATACTGGACTGCAGTAAGGTGACCCAGATATAGAGCCTTTCAGAGCAATCATTGAAATGCTATGAACAGTGCTGTTTTGTCTTTGGTTTCTTGCTGCCTCTAAAGGTGTAGGCAGATGAAGATAACTTTAAAAAGAGCTATTTCTCCAATTACAAGCTTTTGTCCAAGAGCAAAGAAAGATTTTTAGACTAACAGCATTCACTATAACAAAATTAAATTCCCTTCATCTGACAAGAAGCAGAGTCTGGCAATAGTTTGGGATTTTTTGTTGGGGCTGGAGCAGCAGCTGCCCTCTGTACCCCGTGTTTGCCCCAGAGGGGAGGTGACCTGGAGCGGGGAGGGTGGGAGGGCACTGCGTGCTGTCCCCTTCCTTTGGGGACATCATTCCCCCTTCCCAGGGCTCCGGGGAGGGCTGAGGGAGCAGCATCCCACTGCCACCCCCCTTCCCCACCCCCACCGTGCCAGGAGGCCCGGCCAAATCGTGGAGGGTTTGTAAGAGCACGTCCAGTGTGGCATTCCACAACTACGGCATCTCGCTAACGGGCTGAGGCACCAGAGTTCAGTAATGTAATATAAAAAGTAATGGTGTTAGCTAACACATCCTTAATAAGATATTGTCTGCTGCTCTGCCATATGCTACCGAGCAGGCTTTCCCTCTGTGGGGCTTTTGAGTTCTCTCAATAAGATTATTTCAAATACTCTAATCCTGAATCATTGACATGAATACAAAAGCCTAGTGACATCTAATAGATGCCTCTTAGCTTTGCTTTTCCTCTTGTTCCTTTCCTTTTTCTTCTCTTTTTACCTGACAAAAAGCTTATAGACACTTGGGCTCTGTCTCTCAGTACCAGCATGTGGGTCCCCTCATGAAATATAAAGGAGGAAAAAGGGCTGACATAGGGCTGATAAGCCACAGAGCAAAGGACCATAGAATTAAAAGTAAATGCCAGTAAATCCTACCCTGTACACTCAGTTGTTCTTTTATTGTTTTCTTTAATTCTTCCAGTGCCATGCTGGGCTAAAAAGAGATGAAAAATGGTGCTACCAAAAAAAAAAAAAGTGATGCTTCAATGCCAGGGTTATATTGGCTTGCTTGATTCTTGGGTTTTCCTAGTGCTCCTCTCACCTTGACTTTCCAAGCAGAGTTGCAAACATTCAGCTAAACACATAATTCAATTAGATGAATGTTTAGGTCATGTTTTTCAAAGACTAATTAAGAAAAAGAAGACGACATCCTTCTGTGACATGATTGTGACCCTGGAACCGATTAATTTTATATAACTAAATGTTAGAAAGACTTAATATTCCAATGTGAGTGTCTAGCAATCAAAAAATTATCTTCCTCTTAGTGTTGCCTCAACAACTGTTAGAGGGAGAAAATAATTTTCTGTTCCACCTTCTTTTGGACTTAGACAAACTATTCATCTTTTGATTCCAAAATCTGCCTTTGGAAAAATGTTACTGGTGCAGGATACAGCCAGTGTCTACAATGGGTTAAAAATAAGCTATTTAAAACACAATACTTTTGCTTAATTTTTATCCATGGTTTTTCAGGGAGACTCTCAGGCTCTCCTGACCAGGATAACCATCAACTTCCACCCAGTTGAGTCAGGTCTCCTCTGTAAACTCCCTCAATATAATCCTTCAGTCAGAATTTTTGGCATCTGCATCACTACATAACCATTGGCTGACTTCCCAGATGTTAAGTCACTTTGATAAGTGGATGTTAAAAACCACTTTACCTAGTTCAAATTTTGTAGAAAGATGACACAAGGAGAGGAAAAATGTATTCTGTATTCATTATAAAGTTCTTTGCTCTGAAAGAAGAATAAAATTAGCCACACTCAGAGCTATTAAGATCTGATGGTCGCTTCTCCTCCCAGCTGCTCCAGGTGCCTCCACATCTCTGGCACAATCCTGCACAAGCTGGGATTTGGCTGCAGAGGGGAGTCTAAACCCTAGAATATCTTTCTGGAGGTTTTACAGGCAGGAGAAGGAAAGGACCTGCAGCTTGGATCAGGATTTATCCCTTTTTTAAAGAAAAATGAGGAAATTCAGCTGCGTTACAAATTAGCATCCTGGAGTTTTCTGTGGTCTGGGGAAGAATTTGTTTGTCATGCTGGGGTTTATGTGTTAAAAGCAGGTCTGTAAAGCTTTTTATCTCTGGGTCTTTCTGTTGGTATCATGGCCTGGTGTTACTGGGTCCTGCTGTATTCTGAGGCTGCTGAGTGAGGGATGCACAATGGGAGAGTCTCTTCCCTATGGAGCTGTTTAGAAAGACAATCCCAAGGCTTTTTTTTTTTTAAGCACAGTGAGCCTCATAATAGCTCTGGCATTCTGGAAAATGGAATAAACTGTACTGTGGTGTAGGAGGAAAACTTCTCGCTGAACCCCATTATGTGTACGTAAATTGTCATCTGTCGTGTACCACGTGGCAGGAGAGAGGAACTTTTTTTTTTTTTTCTGAAGGATTGCCCTGCTGTGACAATGGTAACTCAATTTGTCAGAAATTACAAGAGCATTAATACATCATGCCCTAATGTTTCATTAGTACATTAATACTTTTGAAGTCATTGGAATTTCCCTAATAAATGTCTTCAAAGTTGGCTGGCCATTCATAAATTTGAATTTTCAGCATCATAATTGTAATTGAGATACCTATTTTCCCTGATTAATCCTTGGAGTTTGTGTGTAACAATCAGCCTTGTTGACATTCCCACTTGAAAGAATAATGAAAGAATAACGTTAGTTAATATTTGTGTTATTGCAGAGTGGCATGATTTGGAGGGGAAAAAAAAATATAGGGAACCTATTCTCAGGGAAACAAAAGAGAATTTTGGGAATGCTTTTTGCCATGGTAACCCAGTTATTGCTCATTAATCTGTCACCTGTGAAACGAGCTCCAGACTCCGACACTGCGCAGCGTCCCCGGGGTCGCGGTACCTGCGGCCACCCCAGGAGCGTCCCCGTGCCACCAAATCCCATCATGTGCCTGGATGGGCCCCAAGGAGGGCACCCCTGCCTGCCTGGCCCTGCCACCCAGAGCAGCTCCCGGGGTGATGATGGGGAGCTGGCCCGTGGGCACTGCTGCGCTGGCTTTGGGGGCCGCCTGTATCTCCTGAGGGAAGGAAGCTTTTTTTCCTTCATTTCCAAGATAAGGTGTCATTCATGAGAGCAGCGTGCTGAACTAATCAGGTTAATTGAGAGGCCCTGAATAGCTCTCATTGAGCAGATCCCTCCTTCCTGCTCAAGGCAGATAGTGCAGAGGGAGAGATTACAAGTGCTTTAAACTCTTTCTCTCCATCTCTGGATTTCACACCCATTTCAGGATGGCGAGGGTCAGAGCAGATGTGTGACATGGGGGTTGTACAATTTAGCTTTGCTGGGAGCAAGCTTTTATTTTTGTTGTTTGGTTTTTGGTGTGGTTCTTTTTATTTTTTTTCCCCTTTTAATCATCATCATTGTGATTATTTTTCAGTGAGGCCAGTGCTTCCCATCTCTCCTGATGCCAGGGACACCCTGCTGATTTACACCAGCTGGAGTGGTGTAAATTACTCCACTGTTTTGGAAAGATGCAGAGGACATTTGGAAAGATGTGGAAGACTAATGCAGTTGTGTGATTGGCTCTAGATTGACCTGCTCCTGAGTGTTGTTAATATTAAAATTATTTCAGACCTAACTCATGGCAGGGCTGCAGGAAACATTAATTTTAAAAAGATGTTTTCAGTGTTTGAAGCAGATAGCAGTTGGGTTTATTGCTTTTATGGTATCATTTCCCTTTAAACCCTTCTAATCGAAGTGGCTGTATGTAATTTTATTCAAGTTTACCAGAATGTGAAAGCATTTCCCTCTGGATACTCTTGCCAAATTAAGAACAGCCAGGCTCCAAACCTCATCCTAATCTTCCTACTTGCCACAGTCTATTACATTTTCTTTGCAAATTGTAACTGGTAGGGTGAAGAAGAGAGACTTTTCAGGAAAACAAATTTCCCAAAAGTAGTGTGTGTGTCCCCACTTCTCCAAACTTCATTCAGTTTAAACACGAGCTAAACATGAGCATCCTTGTCCCTGTTGGCCCCCTGCTCTCCCCCCTGGCTTCTTTTCCTTGCAAGTTTCAGGAATGACTTTAATTATCTCTACAATCAAATTCTCACTGCTGTCCCTGTGAAAGCGTGTAGTCATGGATTGCTGGGATTATTTTCTTTAGCACTTGGGGATAGAGAAGCTGCTTGTTTGGAAATGAGAACCAGCTGGGTTCTCAGAGCTGGAGTTTGGAGGGAGCACAGAAACCCCAGTGCTGAGCAGAGCCCGAGCTCAGCCCCCAAACTGCCCCTGCTGCCTGGGCCACAAGGGATTAGGACACAGCAGGGCTGGGTTTTTATTTTGTTTGTCTCATTAATATGCATCTCCAGGGTGGCTGCTGCCCGGGCTGCCTGAACTCCTCACCAAAGTTTCTGGAGGCAGAGGTGCATCCTTGCAGTCCAATTCCTGGCTTTCCCTGCCTAAAACAGAGAAAATAAAATTAATTCATAGAAATCAATCCAAATAACTGCGTCAGGCACAAGTTCTGCAGGTGACAGCTAAGCAGGTAAAGAGAGATTAATGCAGCAAAGGGAAGAGCAGAGATAACTTATGTTATCTTAACATCTTTTGCCCTAGAAGACAAGCTGCAGGGGTGATGTTCTTCCTTTCTTCCAGTTTGGAGAAATTAGATATTTATCATACCTTATTAATCTGTTTTAGTGCCAAACTCAATATAAAATTAGGACCATACATGTAGTCAGAAATTACAAGAGCTATGCTTTTAGCTGAGTATTTTATCGTAGGGAAAGGCACAGAAATCTTCATTTAGTTATAAGGATGTAAATTTGGTGATATTCCACTGGCTTTAAGGCAGCTGCTTCGTATTTCTGTCTCTTTAAGAAAGAAATATTCATTCTTTGGGATACAAGGATTTGTTTCCAGGGTTTGTTTACATTTTAAGATATCAGTATAACTTACATTTAAGTGTCTATTTTCTGCTTTCAAGGTTCGCTCACACTCCTGCACATTGTGTTTCTCTACACACTGTTGTTAGGTTGGTTTATAGTTTAAATTGGGACTTCTCAATGTTTGGAATGCAATAGTGACTAAATTGGTATCTTAGGTAAAAAAGTCAAGAAAAGAAATATTTCTGTTCCTTATAAAAAGTTTATTGCAAAGAACATGACTGATGGCTGATCTCTGAGCAACTATTTATAAATTATTTGATTTTTTTAATGCCTGGGATGCAATGACTTTGACTCTATTAATATCCCCTTTAGTACAAATAAATTATCTTTTGAAAGATGAAACCATTCAGTTCTGAACATGTTTAGATCATACCATGACCTAAAATCTGTCATATATGTTATATAGATTTGCACACATGGATTTTTATTTTTGGTAGCTTTGGTTTTGTTGGTTTTCTTTTTTTTAATCTGGATTTTCTGTTTGTTTTCTTTTTAATTTAATTTTATTCTTCCCCCCCTCCCTCCAATAAATAACTGCTGCATTTCCAGTCACTCAAATTTGGACAGAATTTTACTTCCTGTTTCAAAGGTCAAGGAAAGCTGACCTCAACAGCAGTGTTGAGGCTGCTGAATTATTCATATCATTGACTTTGTGTCAGCTTCCACATTTGTGCAGAGGGATGTTTTATTCATTTATCTCATTTAGGGACCTGCTCTGCACCTGTTTCTACCATTAAGTACCCTGTAATTTGCATTTGATGCTAATTTAGTTTCATATCAGCCTGGTCCCCTCTTGTTAATTTAATTTTCTAAGACCCTTTTCATTACAGTAGAAATGTTTCCCTCTTTAAAGCAAACATCTATACAAGTAATTGTATAAACTGCCTTTTAAATAATATCTTTTAGAAGATTCCATCGTTTAATTCCTTAATTCCTATAATTAGCCATGGTTTGATTAATGTTTCAAAGGGTTAAATTAAAATGCAGAATTACTCAAATGCATACTTGAATAATTTTCCCTCTGCTGATAACAGTTTCTGCATTGCTGCTTTTATTCTCCTCGTGATTCTGAATATTACATGTACTAACAAGCACTAATTTTCCTGATGTAGTGATTTTCCTATGCTGAGCAATAGAGGGTTTTAATGTACAATTGTTGGGAACTCCACATTGCCAGTGGGATACTTAATTTTTTATTTTTTTTCCTTTCTGATCGATTGTAAACAGTTGAGGAGAAACGCTGTGGCTGAGCTGCTCCGGGTTCCCTTCCCGATTGTAAGAAACTTAGAGATCCTTTATTTTGCCAACAAGCATCGCTGCTGTGCTCTCACAAACAGCGTGATTAGTGCTGATCGCTGCGGAGAATCATTTGGAAATATTTACAACCATCGTGGATTTGTTTGTGGAGGTGAAAATTTGCATCTGCTGTGATCCTACAGGGCAAAATGCTCCGGGGTTGTCACCCCCGGGCAGATCGGAGCGTGTTCAGAGCAGGAATATGGCACTGGGGTAAAGAAATGACCAGAGGGGCTTTAGTGGGAAATCCAGTCCCTTCTGTCCCCGCGGGTTTGTTTAGAACAAGGCTGGGTAATTGCGGCGGGGTGGGCGCTGTGCCGGGGGATGGACAGCCCTGCGCCTCCCTCTCCAGCCGGGCAAGATGGAGATGTTGATTCCGCGCTTGCGGAGGTACAAACCCCCATCCCCCGGCGGCTCTCGGGGAGGGGACAGCGCGATCAGCGGGGCTGGAGCAGCGGGCAGCTGGGCTTCATTACCCAGAGAAACAGCCAGAGCTGATCCCTCTGTGTTTACAGTGGGGAGGGGGAGTCGGGGCATCACTCCCAGGGGGCTGTGTCCCCAAATTCCCTTCCCTTCTTCCACGCCCTCCTGGGGACAGGAGAGGTTTGGTGTTTGTGTTGATGCTGCAGTGCCGTGTGTGGCAGGATGGATGCACGTCTTGCACAGGGCATCAGCTGTGCTTCAGCTTTTGTTTTGCCCCGGCAGAAGGTGACACTCCTCCTCCTCCTCCAAATGCCCCTGAAGTCATGGCGAATTTGGGAAGAGGTGCCTGTGGGTTTGGGATGAAATGAGGCTGTCCTGCTCCCAATAGTGCCCAGGGCTGCTCCAGGGGCTGAGTTTGGCTGTGATGATCCCAAAAGTGTGTCTTCTGTTACATGACATGCCACTTAGCTAGATGAGCCGCAGACCTGAGCTCTGGAGCTGCTAATAGCACAAGGATTTAATATTTAAAAATTGACTTGAAACAAAACCTCTGGTTTTGTGGATTTTTTTACTCTTTCTGGTGGCAAAGATGCCTCACAGGCTCAGTTTGTGCTGGCAGAGCCCCCAGACCTGATCCAATGTTTGTGCCCTCCTGAGCATTCCCAGTTGCAGGGGTAGCAGGGCTGAGGGATGGACTCGAGTACCTGCAAGCATCACCTTTCAGATATTCATAATAGCTCCCCCTTTATTTTGTCATATACTCACAATAAGGGCCTCAGAGCTGGGCATTTCCTGAGTATTAATGACCAGCTGGGGTTAATGGCCCTTGCTTGTGCCTTGAGCCATCAGCTCCTCCCGACTGGTCATTAATTCCCAGGAAAAGCCCTCTGTGGAGGTCATTATTGCCTAATTATCTCCATACACTTTAATGCCAGTTTTGACAATGTACAGTCTCATACTTTGAGTTATAGGTACTTTATAATTCATTAAATAGCTTATCATTAAAACTGCAGATGATCTTGATTATTATTTATTAATGTTTTCCCTTTGATTTTTTTTTTTTAATCTGATGCTCCTGTTTCTGGAGGAAGGAAGGGACAAAGGTAGATGGGGTATGGCTCCAGTGTCAAAAACTGTCACACAGCAGCTCTCCCTGTCTGGAGGGGTCTTCCCTGGCTTTGAGAGGTCCCAAAAGCATCTGCCAGTGGAGTTCAGTGCTCACCTTGCTCAGCCCTTAGCAGAGACTTGAGGAGCAGTGGGGTGGCCACCTCTGCTGGAACTCCCTGGGCTGGTCCTGGAAGCCTTGGCAGCATCTGGCCCACAATTTTGGCAGTTCTTGACTCATTTTTCTCCTCACCCTGGTCCACATTCAGGCTTGGGTTTGCTTTGGGAGCCCTTTCTCACCTCGGTGAGGTTGTTCATGGGGTGAGCTCTGTTGGGGTTCAGGGTTTGGCCCCTTGCCTGCAGCATCAGGTGGATGCTGGGTTTGAGCTCAGTTAGGTGGGGTGGGAAATAAATGGGAGAGGTTCAAGCCAAGCAGAGGGACTGTAATTTTTGCTTTTTAGTAAGAGTGTGCTTCTCTTTCTCCTGGGAACAACTTCTCTTCCTGTCACTCAGGTGTGCCTGTGCATGGTGTGACAGAGCTGCAGGTGCAGAGGCTCAGAGCTCTGCCTGTGTGTGCTGGGAAAGAGCCATACTCAGCCCAGCCTGGGCTCCTCGCTGGAATCACAGCCTGTGGAAGTGGCCAGAGGAGCCCTGGCACTGATTCTAGGGGAATTTACCTTTATTTGCCCCAAATGGCCCAATGCTGCAACCTTGTCTGGTTCTCCTTTATTTTCCACTCTTTTCCCCAGGCTTTACAAGTGAAATAACTGGATAACAGAAAGCTAAACCTTTGTGTCTGTGGTTTCTCTGAGGTTTTGCTGTGCAGGAGCTCTGATCAGCACCAAGGGGGGCTGTGACCCTTCTGGGCCAGCTCGGGGGCCACGATGCTGCGCTGTGCTTGGGGCAGATTGCAGTGGCAGAATGTCTCTGTCAGCCAGAAAACCTGTCAGGGTGTTTGCTCCCTGTACTCAGTCATTACTCGTGTTTTAGTTGCCTGACAGCATCAACTTGTTTCAACAACAATAATAATAATGAAGTTTTGGAGCTGTTTTCTCCATTACCTGTGTCTCTGTTGGTTTTGTGTTTGCTGGAGGAAAAGTTGTGTGTGGATGTGAAAATACTGGCCCCATTGAGCCGTGCCATCGCCTTTGGAGGAGGCCAAATTTCACCCACTGTATTTGCTTTTCTACCTCTGAGCCGTGTTTGTTTACAAAACCTTCTTCTGAACTGCTGTAAACCGCCCAGCCGAGCTGCCTCCCCGGCCCAGTTTGCTCTGGCCTTCTCCAGAAACCAGTCCGTTTTCATTAAAATCATAATGTCATTTGAAAGCAGGGAAGCAAACCAACCCAAAGTCTTGTGCAAAGTTTGAAAGTAGCGAGTTGCTGCCGAGAGGGAAAAACAACAAAAAAACCCCAACCAAAACCCTTAAAATTCAGACTCAACGGGTCTCCTGTTACTGCTGTCAGGGAAGTCCAAGGGCTTGAGGCTGATGAAGAGTTACATGCTGAAAAAAAAAAAAGGCAAAAAAAAAAAAAAAAAAGAAAAGAGGGCAAAAGGGAGCAGTGTTATTTACTTATTTATTTAAGAGCCTAAAAGATTTATGGTAAAGCTAATTTAGGAGCGCGCTCGGCTCTGCATCCCGGCTGTGTGGAGCGCGGGCAGCGGCGGCTCGGGGCCGGCTCCCCCCGGCCGCCCTCAGAGCTGCCATTGTCGGGGCCGTGAATCGGGGCTCACATCGGGGCTCACATGGGGGGCTCGGCGCTGCCCACCCCCCCAGGGACCCCCCGGGCCAGGGACCCCCCGGGCAAAGCAGCGGCGGCTCCGCGGTGCCGCTGGGGACGGGCCGGGGGCGCTGCGGGGACCCCCCTTCCTGCCCCCTCTGCTTCTTCCTCCTTTTCCTTTCTGCTTCTCTTCCCCCGCCTTCCTCATTGTCCCTCTCTTTTCCTTTTTTTTTTTTTCCTAGTTATATTTCGCTTTTCTTCTTCTATTTTCTTTCTCTCTTGTTTCTTGCCTCTTCCTCCTTTTTTAATCTTCTATTTTCTCTCCACTCTCCTGTTTTCTCTCTCATCTTCTCATTCTCCTCTCTTGCTTATTTCCCTTTCCCTTCTCCAATTCCTTTCCCCTTTTTCCATTCCTTCCTTCAATTCCTTTCCCCTTTTCCCTATTCCTTTTTCCTTTCTCCTTCCCTTTTCTTATTCTCCTCGCCTTCTCCTTTATTTTTCTTTCTCTTCCACTTTTCCCTTTCACTTTTTTTTTGTTATTTTTCTTTTACTTTCTTCTCTCTTTCACTTTTCTCTCTGTCTCTCTTCCTTCTCCCTCTCTAATTGCTCCCTTGCTAGGAGCCAAAGGCAGAATTACAAATGCAGCCTTGGCATTGTGGTTTGCAGGATTCTTCAGGGATGTTTTCTTCTGCACAGTATGTTCTGTATCTTCCTTTTGGATCGTCATCTCTGTGAAAGAGAAAATATTCCTTCTCTGTTCTGAGCACAGAAGCATGGTAGAATTATGAAGTGTAAGGAACGTTCTTCCCTTTCTCAACATCCATATAATTACTGTCAAGCCAAACCAAAAAGCCTCAGGCTTAGAGATCACTAGAGTAAAGTTACATTTCGCAAGACAAAAACTGAACTCAGTGCTCAAAACAAAAAAATTGGTGACCAATTCTGTGTCAAAGACTAAAAGCAGGCATGACATTTTGCTAGGAAAAAGCAGAGGCACTCAGATTTGTTGCCATATGGAATAGAAATTAGTTTTATTTATATTTATTTGTTCTCTCCTGCTTTGCAAGGAGCAAACTGAGGTATTAAAAGTCTTGATATTTTTTGTTTTTTGAAAAAGAAATTAATAGCATGAATGAAGAAAACATTGGAGGGGGGAATAGATGTGCTGTACAGTGACGACATTGCCTTTTTTTAAGTTCTAATTCCAGGGTGGGAGCACAGGAGCTGTGCTGGATGGGAAATGTATTCATGCAATGAAAGGCTGCATTTGAATGCAGCTTTTTTTTTTTCTTCTTTTTGTTTACATTTTCAGCAAAACCAAGATGACACAGCTGGGCATGTTCAAAGTGAAATAAAAATAGGAGCGAATAAATAAATAGTAGTAAAGAATAGTAGTAAATAAAAATGAAACCAAGCGAGCGCCGTGCAGAAGGCGCCCTCTGAGTGCCCTGGCTCTGGGATGGTGCTGCCAGCCTGGGATGGTGCTGCCAGCTGATGCCCAGGGAAGGTTGGGTGGTGCAGGGAAGAAGAGGTTGGTGGGGCAGGAGCAGAACTGGGCTCCTCTGCAGCAAGTTTTCCTCCCATGCTGTGCTCCCATGGCTTAGCTCTGCCTGGGCAGCCTCATGCCATGAGCTGAGCATTCTTCTGGATGTTTTGGGGTGCAGTGTTTTGTTGAGAAAGGGAAATTTGGGCTGCCTGTCCCAGTGCTGTGTAGAACCCTCCTGCCTGCAGGCAGAGGAAGAGGAGGGGATGGGAAAAGCAGGGAGGCTGCTGGGGGGGCTGGGAGCTGTAAGAGAAGAGGCTGGGAGACCTGGAAGTGGCAGGCAGACAGAGATAGATAGCAATTAGGATCTAGAAGCAGGCTGGGAGATAAGGAGTCACCGAAGATTTACTGTATGTATATGGACAGAAAGAAAGAGCGAGTACATTGGGAGCAGGGAGGGAGGTGTGTACGCTCAGTAAATCTCTGGTGATGCCATATCTCTGGCAGCTCCTGCATCCTAATTGCTCTCTCCTTGGCTGCTGCTTTCTGGCCTCCAGCCACTTTCTCTCCATTTCCCTTCCTACCTCCAGAGCCACCTCCGAGAGGCAGCGTTCAGCCTCTGTAGGGCTGGGACGGGAGCTGCTCGCCTGGCATGGCTGGAGAGGTTTTCCTGAGCCTGCTGGGGTTTGTGCTCTGCTTCCCAGCGCCTGCAGTGAGCCCTGGGGAGCACAGAGGAGCTGTAAATGCCCTGGGTTTGCTCCTTGTTCCTGCACTTTGGGGCACAGCTGGGTGACCTGCACAGCTCGGCTGGGTTTTCCCTACCCACAGTAGGAGCCCTTTGTGCCAGCTGCTCGGGAACCAGGGAATTGCATTTGCAAGGGGGAATTCAAGATGGGTTTGTGAATGTCGCTGTGGGGATCCAGGGCAGCCCCCAGCTCCAGCCTGTGCTCGCCAAGGACAGCAAGGATCTTTGCAGTCTCAAGAGAGTTTGGGCACTGCCACTGCTCTTAAATTTATTTTTAGGATCCTGTTCTTCTTTGCACAGGAACAACCTTTAAATATCTGAATATTTGGGAAGGTCTTTCCTCACCTTCTCAACATTCCCATGTTTCCCATGTGAGTTTCCTTGGGTCACATTCTATTTGCTTTAGGAACATGAGTACCCCCAAGGACCTTCTCACAAGCAGGATTTACCTCTGGAGGTCAGAAAGATGGTGGGATCTGCAGTATTGCACCAAGCCTTTAACTTTTGAGGATTTTTTCTCTCTACCAGACAGGAATAAATGCCTCTTTGAAGCACAGTATCATATTCTGTCATGCATCTTAGAGATCATCTCCTGATTTGTTCAAACTCATACCAGTAATGCTTAATTAGAAGAGTTTTATAACAAGTAAATATTTTCTTAAATGCATAATTGATTGTGGAGGGAAGGAAGAACTGCAGGAATGGAAATCATACATCATTTCATTATTAATGGCAATGTCTAAATAAAATGCAGACCTTGTCATATTTAATGGATGGCTGAGTCCATTCTGCTTTAAAACGCAAACTGCTTTTTTTTTTTTTTTAAAGGTGCCTGCATAATTTCAGCCAGTTTAGGTGGAATTTAAGATTTTCATAACGTGTTTGAGGGATTTAAAGTTTGTGTGACCTAAACTAAGTTGTCTCAGAGCAAACCAATAAGGAAATGGTTTTGGCATAGCTTTGAAAGTTAATGTTCTCTTAAATTTTTTCCCTCCCCTGAATAAATTAATTTAGGGATTTTCTTACAAACTGCATAACACCTAATGAAGGTTTTATATTTTTATTGTATATAAAAGTGAAGCTGGTGGAGCTCTGCAGATTTACACTCACTGCAGCTGTGGTGATTAGTGTTACCAAAAGGCAAATTCTGATTCCTGGCCATTTATTAGCTGTGAGAGCTGAGGAGTGCTGTGAGTGTTGCTGGGTGGTGCTGGGGGCTGAACAGGATTTGTGCAGCACAGCTCAGCCTGCCCTGGCTCTGGAGACCAAAGATACAGGGGAGATGTGTCTGAGCACATCAGGGATTTAATCATCAGAGAGAGGTGAGCAGGGGATGGGTTAGGAAATGAACACCAGGTCTGCTGCTTGCTCAGTCCCTCAGCCTCTGGCTCCTGTGGGACTGGGGACTGTCAGGGCTCAGTTGGGTTTGCCTTCACGTGAAGAAGCCTTGAGGGGCTTTGTTTGTGTGACAGTCTGGATTGCAGAGCAAAGCTGGTTCACTGGAGGATGGATTGAGGTGGGATGGGTGCAGGTGTCCATGTCCTGGTGTGTGGAAAGGCTTCCAGAGGTGGCTGCAGGTTGGGGATGCTTTTTGTGCCTTGTCTTAAAGACCTGATCCATCAGGGCAGCACTGGGAGCTCCTCTCAGCAGAGCTTCCAGACTTCGTCTCAACGCCTTACAAAGCTGGAGAAATTTGTCACATTATCCTCTGTGTGAGTGCCAGGAACAGCCACATGTTCCCATGACAGGTACAGGTGCCAGACACAGCACAGGCCAATTTTCTTCTGGCAGGATCCCTCAGAATGCATCATGGCACAGCCAGGACAGGGATGGATCCGTGTCTGGGCAGTGCCACTGATGCAGGCTGGCCCTGCTGGGGACCTCTGCCCGTGGCTCAGGTGACACCCAGCACCCAGCCTGGGGTCCTGACAGCGGGGATGGGACGCCTGGAAGAGGAGAGAGGCTGACTGCAGGTGAAATGCAAGGATGAGAGGGGAAATGACTGAACTTGAAGCATCTTGGCAGCCCTGGGCTCATGCTACAGCTGGTACTTGCAAAAGGATGTCAGGGATTTTGTTCCCCGGCGTTTGGCAGTGCTGTTGTATCTTCTTTGCCCAGCACAGACCACAGAGGCCTTTAGATCTGAGCTGTGGAGAGCTACTGCTCTTCTCATCTCTAAATCTTTAAAATATTGCAAATAGTTCATTTGTTTTAAAGCTTTAAACTCAAGCCTTTGATGTTGCTTTTAGGAAGTTAAATAATAAAGCACAGTGCTCTCCGAATGAGGGCTTTTGTCAGAAAAACTTGCTTTACAATGAAAAGAAGGAAAACATAAATAAATGATACTCAAATATTTATAAAGGCATTCAGCAGATCAAAATGTTTCATTCTGCCTTTATATTGTTACTTTGTGTCTCCCCATCTGAGACTACTTTTTGTTTAAACCATGCAGTGCAGAATGTATTTTGCTTCTTAAATCACTAATTTGCAGTGTTTTACTGAGTCCTTTCTCACAGGGACATCAACAGGGCATTCAGGGGACAGGTATGTAAATACAGGGAGGTTGTTGCTGCCAGTTCTGTGCCTCCCTGCCATGAGTGAGCTCCAATGGGAGAAAAGAGGCTGCTCCAGGGGTAACATTATTGTCCACAGGCTGATTAAGCCCTGTCTTTGTGTATTTCTCTTTCAGCAGTGCACATATGAGAGAAGCCTCTGCCCCTAACACGTTTGAGGTGCCACTGCCTCCTCCTGCCCAGGGAATATGGGATTCCCTGTCTGCAGCTCCTTTTAAGCCAACAGCAGGAATGCATCTTGAGCCCATTGCTGTTGGCAGCCCATTGCTGTGGCCTCCTGTCTGCTTTTCCCCACCCCATCCCTCTGGAGTGAGGGAAAGCTGCTCTTGCTCCAAGGAAGGGGGTCACTAGAGGCAGAGATTCCAGGAGAACTTTAGAAGCCATATTTGGTTTGTTGGCTTTTTTTTCCAAAGAAATACTTGGCACCACTTCTGCCAGCATCTGAACTCCTTCAGGTCCTTGTCTCTCCACGTTGCCCATGAACTGTGCTGCCATCAGTGAGGTCTGGTCATGGTGTCATTGCCCCGAGGAAAATCCTTTCATTCTGTGAGGAGGATCTCAGCCAGGTCCTTGAAACTCTGTTGTGGTGTCAATATGTACTGCTAAACAGGAGAGGGAGAGGTTTTGGCACCCTGAGCCTGCACTGGGGTTTCTATGTGCAAAGTGTCCTTTGCAAAAACACAAGTAATAAACCCAATGAATTTTAACAGAAAATCCAGAGTTATTGTTCACATTTTCAATTTGCCTGGCTGGGAGCAGCGTCCTGTGGTTGTCTCTGGGGACCTGGAAGAGGTTTTAGATGTGGTTCTGAATCCATAGCATTCATTGCTTTCTGTGGCACATCTGACCTCTCTCAGTTTTTTTCCCCCTTCTTTAAATATAAATAAGGTTTATTTATTTGTTTAAGTATTAGCCAAGTTCTGTATTGTAGGTTAGTAAAAAAACCCACAATCAGTACTTGCTATTGAGCAATGTTAATTCTGCTAAGACCTAAGCCTGAGTGAGTTGTAGCTTTTGTTCCTGGAAACTCAAGGATTCCTGGGATTTTCACTGGACAATGAGATTATCTATTTTTCTGTGGCTTTGAATTTAACATATTAATTTTCTGCTGCTTGTTGTTTAATCACCCACAGTTCAAATGCAAACATAGAAGAAATCCTGTTGTTAAAGGGAATTTGAAATGGATTAGAGAACTCTTATGAAACCTGTTAAAGTTGTGTTACATCTGTACTTTGGTATTTTGATTTTCACTGTGGATGATATGAAAAGAGAAACTGTAAATTGTCCCAACACCCTGGCATTTGGAGAAGCTGTTCTGAACCTTCCTGTTCATCACTGGTGGGGAATGTTGTCCAGAATTACCAGGGCAGCACCAAGGTTCTTGGGTTTCTGGGGTACCCAGTTTTGAGTTTTGTCAGGCTGTGATCTGAGGGTCATGCAGGATGTCCTCAGCAGTGCCTGTGATCAGGGATGTGGTCAGAGGGACTTTGCATGGAAAGGATTGTCTGAGACCTTTCCTTTTGCAAAAAATCTGTGTAAAACTGATGCCTTGTGCTGCTGTGTGGCTGTTGTGGAACTTGCAGTGGCCCTGGGCAGGGAGAGGAAAGCTTGGCCAGGCACAGTTCTGTGTTCCCCCTGGGCAGAGGTGACCCAAGGGAAGATGGAGAGGATGGGAAGGAGGAAGGGCTCCCACCATGGAGCAATGGCAAAGCAGCTTGTCCTGCTGGCTCCAGAGGAGGTGACACTGTGCTGTCCCCATGGGATGTGCCCAATCCAATGCTCTCAGGAGGACTTTGCCCTGTGGCATTGCCTGTAGAGGGGAGGACTTGAAGTTGCTGTTTTTCTAAGGAATTCCCTTGTTTCATGGTCTGTTCATCCCTGGCCTCAAGCTGCTGCTTTAGCAGCTGGTCCTGTAAGGGCCCCTGCCCTGTGGGTCTGCACATGGGGGGGATCCCAGTGTGTCTGTCTGTCTGTCCATGCAGTGCTGTGGGCTCTGCCGTGAGGGGTTTAACCTGTTGGCTTTGCAATCACCAGAGTTGTAAAGCCCCAGAACCTGTGTGAGCATGGCAGGGACTGCCTGGTGCCTCCTCATGGAGACAGTGAGTGGGCACACATCCATCTTTCCTGGGGGCATCAGTCCATCCTGGGAGCCTCTGTCCACCTCCCCAGTGTCCTGGGGCAGGGCTGTGGCTCTGTGTCCTCTCACATTACAGGGCTCTCTCTGTGGCTTCCTTGGCCTGTTACAATACAAATAAATAATCCTAACAAAAGCCCATGTGCCTCCTTGGGAAAATAACAGTTTTCACATGCAGATACTCAGGAAGTTAAAATTGGAAGCTCTGACTAGTCCTGCTGATTTGTCCACACATTTATTCTGATATGATGCTTAAATGGAATCAGCTTTTGGCTCTGGCACTCACAAAGTGCAGCTTTCCTATCCCCGGGCTCAGCACAAGAGGAGCGGGGATGGGAAATAAGGTCTGTTTCTAAATGAGTGGGAGAAAAATCAGGTATGTGACTCCTCTAATTCAGACAAGGCTGTCTCTCATTGTTTGGCAGTTCAACTACAGCTTCAGTACATGGGAAAAATTTCTCTTCCAATTACACAGCAGTTTTGTGGTGGCTGAGTGCTATAAATGGGACTGCTTTGCAGCCAAAGATATCTCATTCATAAATCCCACTGTTCCACTCTATAATTTTTCTCTTTTGGATAGATCAGTATTCTGTGGTCATATCAACCACAATCATGCAAGCAAAAATGAGTAGTTAAATATTGTGACAGTCCTATAAGTCTTCTTAAGGCGCTGCGCATAACACAGTTATTCAAAAATGTCACTTGGTGCATGGAAGGGAATTGACCCTTTACTAATATTTCCAGTAAAAGCTCTTGATTAAAAAAAAAAAAAATCCTGCTGAAGATAATCTGGGCTGGTTGGACAATTTATAAATTTTACTCTAAGTGCCAATATTTTGACACCCATGTGTACAGACAGAGCTGTACAGAGGCACACACTATTTGGGCTATAAAAATGCAGATGTGGTGTACGCTCACTCATATGTTATCCTTGGTACTGTGCTTGTGTGGGTTGGTAGCAGGGAGGTTTTGGGGTGGCTTCTGTGAGAAGCTGCCAGAAGCTTCCCCTGTGTCTGACAGAGCCAGAGGTTCCAGGATGGACCCACCAAGGCTGAGCCCAGCAGAGATGGTGGAGGGATTTTTTTCCCTTCCTTTCTTATCCCAGAGGTGTCTGGGATAAGAAAGGAAGGTGGAAAAAACCCCAGTGCTATTGCAGCCTCGAGAGAGGAGTGAGAATGTGTGAGAGGAGCAGCCCTGAAGATGCCCAGGATGGTGGACAAGGAGGGTGAGGAGGTGCTGCTGGGGCAGAAATTTCCCTGCAGGTCCTTGGTAGGGCAGGGGGATGCCCAAGGATGCTGTGACCCTCAGGGAAGCCTGTGCTGGAGCAGGATCCTGGCAGGATTGTGGATCCATAGGGAGAGGTGCCCACACTGGAGCAGGATCCTGGCAGGATTGTGGATCCATAGGGAGAGGTGCCCACACTGGAGCAGGATCCTGGCAGGATCTGTGGGTCCATAGAGAGAGGAGCCCACACTGGAGCAGGATCCTGGCAGGATTGTGGGTCCATGGAGAGAGAAGCTGACAGTGGAGCAGGTTCCTGGCAGGATTGTGGGTCCATAGAGAGAGGAGCCCACACTGGAGCAGGATCCTGGCAGGATTGTGGATCCATGGAAAGAGGAGCTCACACTGGAGCAGGTTCCTGGCAGGATTGTGGATCCATGGAAAGAGGAGCCCACACTGGAGCAGGATCCTGGCAGGATTGTGGATCCATAGAGAGAGGAGCCCACACTGGAGCAGGATCCTGGCAGGATTGTGGATCCATAGAGAGAGGAGCCCACACTGGAGCAGGATCCTGGCAGGATTGTGGATCCATGGAAAGAGGAGCTCACACTGGAGCAGGTTCCTGGCAGGATTTGTGACCCCATGCAGGGACACGCTGCAGCAGCCTGTTCTGAAGGACTGCACCCCATGGGAAGGGATCCAGGCTGCAGCAGTTTGCAGAGAACTCCATGGGAGCAGCCCAGGGCAGGGACTCACACCAGGGAAGCTCCTGCCATGGGAGGGACCCCACGCTGGAGCAGGGGAGGAGTGTGAGGGATCCTCCCCCGAGGAGGAAGGAGCAGCAGAGAGGATGTGTGATGAAGGGACTGCAGCCCCCACTCCCTGCCTCTCTGTGTTGCTGGAGGTAGAGAAAAATGGAAGTGAAACTGAGCCTAGGAAGAAGTGAGGAAGGTGTTTTAAGGTGTTTCAAGATTTGGTTTTACTTCTAATTACCCCACTCTTTCTTGAGTGGCAATAAATTAAGCTAATTTCCCCAAGTTGGGTCTGTTTTGCCAGTGCCAGTAATTGCTGAGGGATCTCTCTCTGTCCTTATCTTGACCCATGAGCCTTTCATTATATTTTCTCCCCAAATCCAGCTGAGGAGGGGAGGGATAGAGCAGCTTTGGTGGGCGCCCAGGCTCAACCCACCGCATCCTTATAGGTTCACTTACTTTCTACAGATTATGTTTATGAATTTAACATGACTCTCCCTCTCTATTTGCTGTCCCTGGGAACACCTCTAGCTGGAAAGCTAAAAAATGAAATACACATCTAAGGAAATGTTCCCATAAAAGAAATAACTCCCCGATGCCAGTGCTCTGTGCTCCCACACCCATTAGCATTCAGAGCAGCAGCGACTTCACACAGATCCTGTAGGAGAGACCCAGGACTTCAGCACTCCCACAGCCCCTGTGTCACCTGCTCAGCTGGTGTAAATTGGGCACTTCAAGGGAATGCTGGAGCTGAGCTGTACTGCATGAACTGAGGCAAATTTTGGCGCCAAACTTTGGGGTGACTGAGCAAAGATTCTCCCTCAGGAGTACACACGTGCTGGTGCACATCTTCACGCGTGTCCCCCCTGTGTGCAGGGAGGATGAGGTACATGGATGCAGTTGAACACCTATATGTGACTTTTTGTTCCAAGCCTCCTGCTGATCAAAAATGCACAGAATTGTACTTTTGTTTGCACAACACTTATTACAGATTTTTCTTCCCCCACTGGTATCTCTTTTCCTTTTTTTTTTTCTTACAAACTTAAGTAGAGATGTCTGTCTAAAGTATATATTCACACCAAGAGGTCTAGTTATCCCATAATAAGCATGTGTAACTCCCATTAGTGTCAATGAGATCTTCCCATGCATATCAAAGGGGAGAATAGATTCATATGCTGCAAGCAGGAGCTGAAATTCAGATTTATAGTTCATGTTGTGTTTAATGGATAAATTCTTTGGCAGAGAGCTAAAAACTATGAGGTGTTTATAACATTCCAGGTTCCCTTCCTTTTTAGTTAAAAGCAATAGCAGAACAAAAAATGCAGCTACCATTCTGTTGTATTAAAAATGTACATATTTACAGTGAGGACTTTTTTCCCTTGCTCTTCTGATTTTTCAGTAATGGCTTTCCTGTTTTTAAAAACTCACAGATAGTGACCTCCAGGGTCTCCGAGGGCTGGACGCACTTGTGTGGCCAGAGACCAAACTAAAATGAAAGATTAAAGCAATTCTGAAAGATTTCCTGATAGGCCTCTGCCAGTGCTATTTCAGAAAAAAAGTCTCCTGTCATCTGGCCCTCGGCCATTTCCCGGCCACCTCCGTGGGTGTGGAGTGGGGAGGCATTTCAGAGCTGCTCTTGGAGGTTTTGTGGAGCTCTTTATTAAATATTTAACCTCTTTACTTTTTTTCCCCTGCCCCTAATTCAGCTGCACTGCAAGGAGAGCAGTTTTTCTAAAGGCATCCAGGTGGCTTTTGGGGAGGATGAGCCTTTATAGCACAGATGGGTTCCACTGATGGTGTGGGGCATCCTTTGTGTGTGTAGGGTGACAGAGGGATGGGAGCTTATGCAGAGGAGGGACAGAAGCTTGGAGGAGGATTGCAGCCTGTAAGATGTGTCAGGACAGAGGGATGTGGGACCCTCAGCTGCCTCAAGCCCACCCTGTCACTCCTGCTGCTCTGATAATGCTGAGTCTCATCCCTCTGTCACCCACCTTTGGGCTGGATGACCCAGCTCTGGTATTTCCCTGCACTTCCGGCTGTGGTTTTCCCTTTTTGCCCACTCTGAAGGAATCACAGCTCTGGGGACATGGGATTTCCCCTGGTTTTGTGGTTATGGGCAGCAGGATCCAAGCTTTTCTCACTGTGGCAGCGTGTCCCAGCAGCGTGGTGGGCACTGACCCTGCAGGGGTAAAAGGAGTCCCCAAGCTCCTACCATGTCCCCACCCCTGGAAATTCTGTGCTTTGGCATCCATGCTGTTGTGTTTGAGGTAACTCCCTATGGAGACAGAGATTTTTAGGGATTTTTGGCAAATAGCTGGATAAACACAGGCATTTTCCTGATGTTTAACTGAATCGTTGCAAAGAAGTGGCCACTAAGGAATGGCAGGATGGTCACAAAGGACTCATCTATAAATATCTCCTGTTTCAGCCTTTTTCCCGTTGAGGAATAATGTTCTTCTGCATTCCAGCATCACCCAGAATTAGGTATTAAGAAACACAAACAGAGTTAAAGCCTTGGAGAAGGGTTCCTAAGGTGAATTTTGGGGCAGGGATAAGAGGTGAGCAGAGAGCCAGGCAGTGCCCCAGTTTGGCCCTTGGGCTTAGAAGGTGCTCACCCAGGTCCCAGGGCTGAGGGGCAATTCCAGCTTGCATTGTTCTGATGAAGCCAGTTCACTGCCTCCATGGAGGAAAAATACTTTTTCTCCACTATTTTAATTGGGTTTTAAGTGGAATCAGAGGCATAAAGTTGTTTTAAAAAATTGCATAACAGAAATCACAGCTGATCTTTAAAAACTCCTTTTCGGAGGGAAATGGTGATTATAAATAAGAAGGCAGTTTTATAGCTCAATTACTTTAGTAACTTGATTTAACAGCTTGTTTTTGAAATCTACACCAAACCTAAGATAAAGGATTGATAATGTAATATGTAGAATACATTCAGCATAAAAACTGCAAATCCTACATCATACCATTGGAAGAGAAACATAAATGCATGCTGAAGCCTACAGTGGTTTTATTTTAACTAGTATAATATAACAACATGACATGCTGTGAAAAATAAATAACTTTTGAAAATGCATTTTCCAGGAATGAAAGTAATATTGAAAAATGACTGAAGTAATCACTTTTGTATGGATTCTGAGAGCAAAAGGGACGAAAAGAATAATTCAGAACTCAATGCAGTCTTATACAAAAGCATAAAAGGGTTTTATAAAATATCCTGCTCGAGCCTGTGCTGTGTATGTGCTTATGGACAGATGTGGTGAACTTTGAGTGGTCCCTTTTTCTGTGAATAGTCTTATTAAAAGTGATGTATCCTGTTATGCATGCAGGCTTTATTCAGCCTTGAAGTGACAGAATACGACCTGTAGACAGAGCACACGAGCTTCTGGACTCCTACTAAATGCCATTTTTGCTTTGATTATCATTGTTTGGTGTGGAACAGATCAGCTACAGTGGAAATCTAATCTGGTTCCCATTAGCCTCAATGGAAACAGCATCATGTCTTCACTTTTTCTGGTGGGATTGATTTCTTCCTAAGAAATCTCTCCTTATGTTATTTGCATGTGAGTTCCTATTATATTTTTTAGCACACACTTGTAACCAGATGGGATGCAGTGCTTGCAAGTCTTTGAGTATTTACCTGCTATTTAATCCTTTTTAGTATTGGAACAGTAATGGAATTGCATTTAGGGATTTTGGGGTCTGGATCTCCTCTCAACTCTGCCAGTGGAAACTGGGAATAAATTTCCTAGAACCAGGGGAATTGGTTGTATGTGATATAGAGAGTATTCAAAGAGGTGCAACTGCTGCTTACTCCTCTGGATGGTGTTGAAAAAGTAAAGAGATTTGTACTTTGGGTAGGATACCTCACGTGGGGCCCTCCATGGGACTGCAGTACTCAGCTCTTCAGTCAAAGGCACAGAAAATCATGTTTTTATCCCTGTGCTTGAGGCTGGGTAAGGTGGCAGCTGTTGCAGCACTTTTTCTGTGTCCTGCCTGGTTTTTGGAAAAGGAGATGGTGCATCATTTTCAAAGCCTGTTGATGGTGTGTATGAAGGGAATGTGAGTTGGGGTATTAAGCAAATGCTTGTTGGGCAAGGAAGATGCTTTCCTTTGCATGGCTTACATTTCTCCTTGGGATCAGGGCAGGTGGTGACAGACAGCTGACACCTTGGTGGCCACAGCTGGCTGAGGGCTCCTGATCCACAGCACCACCAAAAGTATCTGTGCTGAATCCTTTCAGTGGTGCCAAGGAAGATCCACAGAAGATAATTTTACACCTAAAATTATCTTCTCCTTCATTACCTTGAATCTTTGCAAACTCCCACTGGGATCAGGCAGGGCTTTGTCAGGCACAGGACACAGGAGTGGTGCCTACAGAGTTAAATGCCCAGAAAAAAGGGGCTTTATGTGGCTTTATGTTAGTTTTAATTTCCTGGTGGAAAATGCTGTTAATCTCTAGTGTTCTCCCTTGCACTGTGTAAAACAGGATATTATACCTATAGCAATATTAACTCACTTTTATTGAGGAACTTTTATTTTTGGTGCGCGATGGTGACTTGAGCATTGTGTAAAGTTGGCAGCTGTGTGCCAGGGCAGGTATAAATAGGAGTGATTCACTGTCCTGAGTACACTTAGGACATTCTTTGCATCCTGTTAATTATGTTAGTTTTGGGATGGACTTGAAAACTCTGTGCTGTGGCAAAAATTGGTGTTTTGAAGCTAGAACAAAGGGGTCTGTTAGGTTTGGCTTCCTCAGGCCTACAGGGGGTATTTAAATTAAAGAACCCTCTTCTCCCACCAGGTATGTGTAAAACTGTGCAGGCAAGAGGGGGTTAATTCAATAAAATAAATATAAAATACTCTCCAGGCTGTTGGACAGAGCTGGAAGGGGTCAGAGGTTGCTGAGCTGCTTCACTAGCACACTAATCGATTTGCTGTCAAGGTAGTGGTGCTGGGGTTTCAAGTAAGAGAAGAATTGAGTGCCGCTCGGGCCCAATTTCCATAATTGCTCACTGCCTTTAGTGTACAACCTTTTATGAAACACAAAAAATATATCACTGAATTGTATTGATTACCCATTGGTCTGAATAATTCACTTAGTATTTATTACCTGACCCTCAGAGGTTAAATAAATCCACTAGCTAACTTTGGCTTGTGAGAAATATTACTTATTCATTGAAATGTGGACTGATTATTACACAATGGGAGTGTATCTTTGTTGTTCTTTTTATCTCCTCCTGGAAAACTTAGTCCCTGCTGCATCTTAATGGCAACGAGTTAAAACAAATATTTATGGATAGTGAAGAGCATTTTCCAAAATAAACATGAATGCATCTGTACTAGCAGAGCTTGGGGTTTTTCTGAGAAGGATTTTTTTTCCCCTCACCCTGTTGTTCGGGTCACATTTCAGGGTCAAAATTCAAAATCCTCCAAAGTGAACTTTTATGTGTGATGGTGAAATATATTCATATGCAAAGTTTTCACTGCAAGCATCAAGTCTGCATAGCAGCTTTATTGCTTGTGATGGGATCTAAGTCCATTTTTATAGCACTATTTTTGGATAGCTCCTGAAAGCCGTAAATCTTCCTATCATATTAAACACCCTCTGATAATTAAATTCTCAAAGAAAACAGAAACCTTTCCTAACAAGGAAAGATAAAATTTAAACCAGTCAACCATGGACAGCTCACTGTCATTACAATAAAAATGATTTCATATCACCTTCAAATGTTTTGGACATAATCTGCAGGGCATTTTATGGCTTTGTCAAACATTAAGGTAATAATCAATTATTTATCAGAGGATGGTATTTACATATTGCTTTTAGCATAGCTAAACAGTCCTTCTTTTGTTGATGAGCTGATATACCTCCAACACAATAGCATAGCTCTTAAATTTAATTATATACTCATTTACCATAAGATCTAGTCATCTAGATAAAATTGTTCAGTAGCTTGAAGTACTCCCTCCAAAAAAGATTTCCTAACTTTGTGTAAAGTCTTTCCTCAGTTTCCGGCCTGCATCCTCCAGCATCCCAAAGTATTGTTTTTGAAGTTTGATGGAATTTGTGTTAGGTCAAGAGGAGGAAACTATGTGAAGCTTTTTTTTACCTCTTTTTTTTTTTTTTTTTAATGAAATGTAAAGGAAAAACCTAATGTGGTCTCGGTGCTACCTTGTGTTTGTTGATAGCAGTGTGTGTCTGTATCCAGGATCTGGGCTCACAGTTAGCAGGAGCTCCAAACCCGTGCTGGTGGTGTTATAATGCTGAACCTCTTTTCCTGTATCGCATAATGGAAGGAAAAGTCTGTCAGAAAATAATGGAGATATAATATGTACAAGATCCTCTAACATTTACCCAGGTGGCCAACTTCCTGAGCCCTGAGCGTGGCGTGACAGCCAGAGGGTTTCAGTGCTTCAGCCTCCTCATTTGGGAACCTGACAGGGTGTCCTGGGCAGTGCCTGGGGTGCCCAGTGCTGGGAAGGGCAGTGCCATGGCAGGTGGGGACACCCAGGCTCACAGTCCCACCTGGAGCGAGGCAGGGCCACTGGGGAGAGATAATTTTGCATCCATGTGGGCTTTCAATTGCTATCCTTCTTGCTAAAGTGCTGCGTGCAATGAACTGCCAGGAAGTCAATTTGTCTGCCTGGCGGGCAGGAGCGGCTCGAGCTCGGTGTCAGGGAGTGCAGAGCAGGGATTTCTGTGGGCTGCGTGTCCAGAGGGCTCAGCAGCAGCCACCAAGCCCTGTTGGGCTGCTCAGTTCAGTGAAGCTCCAGTGATGCTTGCTCAGGAATGCTTTGCAGGAGCTCGGCCTGTGGGTGAGGCTTGGAGAGAGATGGAGCAGCTGGAAGCGCTGGTGGGGCTTTCAAAGTGCTGCTGGAGGTGGGAGCATCCTGACAGGCATTCATCCCTATCTTCAGCTTCCTAAATGCCTGCACAAGTTTGGCCCTTGGTTAAACTTGAGGCGTAAAAATTCTGTTGGATGTCTTTATGTGACTGCTTTACCCCCAGTTTGTATTAAAGAGGTTTATTCCTCAAAGGGAAGCCTTAATGTGTTTTTCTGCTGTTAAGTGATGTCATTTTGATATTGCCCGCAGTGATGGAAGGGTTACAAAATTCATCTTTCTGTCACTGATCAGAAAAGACAAATTGACTTTATGTGCTACTATTCCTTTGTTCAGGTAAAAATTTCATAGCTGGGATGCACAAATCAATAGGAAAACAACTTGAAAAAGTTTGTGATGGCATCTCAGGGTAATTCTGCTGAAGGTGTTGAAAGAAATATGCTAGCTGAACAGTCACATTGGGAAAGCTCCTTATACAAATAACATTTTAAAACAAGCTAATGTCATAATAAAGTCCATTATAACAGGCAAACAATCTATTAGTAAAAGAATCCTAAACCAACAGTACTCTGAAGAAAGGAGGTTTATATTTCAACTGAAGCCCCCAGTTTTGTCACTCTAGGAGCTCTCTGACCCTCATGCTCATCACTGTTTCCAAAGGGGTGATGTCCTGGTCCTGGCTGAGGGCTCTGTGCTCTGCAGTCACCCATCCTCACCTAAGCTGGGTGTAAAATGCTACTAAGATGTATAATATTTTGTCAGTTTTTATTAAATCTGGGTCTTCTTTTTGATTTTGACTGCTTTCTCTGGAGAGGGGGGAAAAAAAAAGAAAATAAAAAATAGAACAGAAAAGCCTCCTGGCAGTCGAGGATGAACAAGGTTGGTCCCTGCTCCTGGTAACATTTGAGGAAGGGGTGCAGGGAATCTGACTTCCTTCCAGTGCTGCTCCACTCCTAGCAAAACCAAACATCCAGAAAACCATCCCCAGCTGTGTGTGCTCTCCCTGAGAGC
Source organism: Zonotrichia leucophrys gambelii (assembly GCF_028769735.1). NCBI lineage: Eukaryota > Metazoa > Chordata > Aves > Passeriformes > Passerellidae > Zonotrichia > Zonotrichia leucophrys. The sequence goes on from NC_088183.1 coordinate 3,875,637, forward strand.
CGCTCCTGGGGAGGGAGCATCGCCTTCCAGCAGGGCTGAGAGGGGCACTCCTGCCTTCCCACAGACCCTTTCCCTTTCCCACCTCCCATCCTGGGTGGGATGAGGCCAGGGAGGGAAGGCACCAGACCCACACTGGGTGTGCAGCTCCCCAAAGCTGCCCTGCCCCACTGGGGTTGTGCATCCTCAGGGTTCCACAGATGATTCCTTTGCCTTGTGTCAGGCACAGCACACCTGGGGAGGTGCCAAAGGTGGACATGGCCATTCACAGCCTTAACCCAAGGAAAAGGGAGGAGAATCCACCTCCTTCCCTGCCTCTCCTCCCTCTCCTATGCTGTAATGCATCCTGAAATGTACATTCTCTTTTCCTCTTGGGCTGCACTGGACGTAACATTTGCAAAGCTCTGTCAACTCACATGGGAGGAGAAAGTAATTGTCATGATTAGGGATGATTATGTAGACCTTAAGCAGCAGCACTGAGAGGGTTATTTTGTTTGCAATTTAACTAGAAGTGCCCAAGATTTCCCAACTGTTCTATTTTTGCAAATGTAAAAGTTTCATAAAAGGGTCAGATTTAGGCCCTTGTGTGGGAAACAACTGATACTGCCAGCAACAGGGCAAGATCACTGCTGTGTTGTGGTTTAAATGTCTTATTGCATTCCAGGCATTGCTGAACTGTATATAGAATGGATGACTTTAAATCTCTAGGACTTTGTGTGAATTAGTAACCTTTTGATTTTGTTTTAACATTTATATATTATTTTTAACTCTAGATGTTTGTGACTTCTGCCCTCCCCCAGTAAATAGTCAGCTCATAACACAGGAAATTATTGGGGTGATTACAAACAGCTTTTAGGAACAGAGTCCACTCTTCTTTTTCTTTTTGGATTCCTATCTTTTTAATATTCTCATCCGGATGGTTCTGGCCCCAAACTAGAAGCAAATGGAAAACAGGGAATTGCCATCAGTACAGAAAATATATGGATTTCATGTGCAGTAATGATGTATCTCAGCAGAGTTAGTAAAACTAGAGATGTCACATTCACAGCTGGTTAACATTTTACACTTGAAGTCCTCATAACATTTGTATATGTTTCAACACTTCTTTTTTTTTCAACTTGGGACCATCTGTATTTCTCATATGTGACACTGACGGGGAAGCACAAACTTTCACAGAACCAGCAAATGACTAGTTAGCTCTACCAGATGTCTGTCTCTTCCCACTTTATCACTCGAGTTGCTATTAAACTGAAATTGGGTGGGGGAAACAGTGGACTTCTGAACTAAAAAATGTTCCCCAAAGAAGTTTTAAGTAAAGAATTTGGTCCCAGAGTCTTTGCTGCATTTAGAGTAACAATAATAAGGATGATGCATTTGCACAGAAGGAAGACTTTTTAAATTTTAAAATAGATAATCATAGACTAATCTAAGCAGGTATTACATCTGCGAGGAAAGCTTTGAAACCTATTCTCTTAAATTTCAATTTGTCCTCCATGTATTTGTTGTGCTTTACTTTTCAATTTAGCAAAAGTTAATTTCTAATGCTTGCAAAGGCTAAATGCATTGAAAATGCATATTTTTTCCTGCTGTGCATGTCCCATTAGGAAAAAGCTGTAAAAGTAACTGTTGTTCTCATTGCATCTCTTCTGAGCAGTTCTGCCCTGGTGATTTGTTTTCCCTCCCTCAGCTGCTGTTGAGCTGTGCAGCACTTCAGGTGCTTTGCAGGGCTTTTTTTACTACAGCCTTTTGTGTCTGAAGAATCTCACAATGGATTTTAGTGCAGAGTTAAACTCCACAGGCTGGGGAAAGGCTGCAGGTCAGGAGGATAAACAACAGCTTGGTTCTGTACAGTGCAGCGTGATGGGTGTCCCCTGAAGTCAGAGACCTAAATTAATTACATTTAATCAAGCCATGCTGAACAACTGAGCCAGACACCTCAACCTTATCACGCTATGGCTTTAATGTCCTACTTACAGTCAGAGCTGAGGTTCAGGGGATGGATGTGACCACGGCATTCTGGCCCTTTGCTGGGAAAATCAAAGATCCCTTGAAATGGAAGGTCTGTGGGTATGCCATTAAAAAGTGATACATAATGCTTGAAAAGAATATCACAAAGTTGTTTCAAATCACATTACTGGGAGCTTTCATTAAAGGGAAAACTTACTCCTATTCTAAGGTGTACATTGTCAGTAACTAAAGTTAGCAGGAATCTGATTTCATTTTTTTACATTCAGACAGACCTGTAGAGACATATTAAGTAGAAAATCCAGAGAAAAGGAGAACCACCTATAGGAAATCTTGCAGGGTTCAGACGAGGGCAGTTTCATGTGACCTCGTAGATTGGATATAAAAAGGCTGCTATTAGTTCCATGTCAGTTCTTATAGCAAATGTTACAGAGTAATGGAGGGTGTTAAGCTGTCAAATACTTGCAAGGGTTAATAAGGTTAAAGAAGAAGTAAAAGCAGGCCAACAATAAAAAGGAAAAAACCCCATGGATAAATATGCCCTAATAAATAAAGGATGGCATATCAAGGGGGAAACTAAAGTCATAACTTGGGAGCAAAGCAGTTGGAGAAATTGGAAGCAGGATAATACAATGTGGTTTCTTTTGTGCTGGTGCTATGGCTAACTCCAGGCAGTGCAGGATGCTGCAGGGCAGGACTGAATCCCCTATTTCCCACAGATACTTGGAAAAAAAAATTACGTAGTTGAGTCTGCTAAATGTTCTAAATATAAGTGGAGGTATGCAAATGAGTGAATAAATGCATACATGGAGTAAGTAATTAAATAAGAGAATCCCAGGAACAGGAGCCAAGCACCTGAAGTTAGATAAGAGCCATGTTTTGACATTGTCCTCTGAGCTGATTTGAGCTTTGGTGCTGTCTTGTACCTGAATTCCAAAGCAATTCACATCTGAAAAAAATAGGAAAAGATAGAACTTGAAGCTGTTATGACATGTTATTACTTCTAGGAGTTTCTGGCATTTTGTCTTAGTTCTAGTCTGCTAGGACATCATTAAGGAAGGAGTTTTAAATTTTTTTCTTTGTTAGGAGTATTCTACCTGCTTTATATATCAGGTTTGAGTTTTGTAACTCCTTACATGCACACTGTCCTTCATCTTCAGGCACAGTTTCTGTGAGCTCACTTATTCCACGGAGATCACTATTGCCTTGTCCAAAGTTAAGGCTGAAGCAGCAATTGCAGGTGAGAGCTACTGGACTGCAAAAAGTGCTTAGCTGTGATCTCAGTGGGCATTTTGGTTTTATTAAAATGGCTGGCAGGTCTCACAAGCTGCTCTTGGGGTGATCCAGCATTTTATTGCAAATTAGTCAGCAAGTTATGCCTTCTGTTGGAGAGGTTCATGGATTTGGCTTTTTTGTTTATAACCAAAAAGGAGCTTGAAAGCAGATTTTTATATTTCTAAGTATTTTACCTCAACCTTTTTAGTTGTAGCTTCACCTGTCTTAGAGGGAAAAATATTAGTCCAAAGGATTATCCTGTGAATTGTTGCCAAATATTTTTTTTATAGCCAAGTAATGACCAAGCTAAACTTTGAATATCTGCCTTTGCTTTTGCCTTTCCCCATTCTCTTTGCTCATCAGCATGCCTTCAAAAGTACACAAATAATTTCTGAAACCCCTCTGCCCCTTCTCTTGCCATCACTTGCAGACCACCAGCAGGCAGACATCAGGTTGAGAAACACAAGGAAAAGATGTAATGAGCCCTGACATGGCTTTTAGGCTGCTGAGTTTGCCAGCAGCAGGCAGTGCTGGATCTCATCTGCTGTTTGCTGGGACCATGAGGCTGCAGAGAGCCCAGATTGTCCCCACTGTGGCCACCTCACAGCCAGGGGTTGCAGAATGATGGGTGGTTTTGCTGCTGTAGGAAAATACTGTCCCCATCCCAAAGTACTTCACACAACCATCTCCTTCCTTTTGCCCAGGGAGATTGGTTCAGTGGGAGGGAGAGGAAAGAATAAGGAAAAGATTGTGTTTATTTCCTCCACAAAGCAGCCTGAGGATCTGCCTCGTTCCAAGACGTCTGATTAATTGCTCAGCTGAAGGAGTGCTGGAAAACGTTTACATCATTTATCAGTTTGGAGGAGGGCAGTGAAAACAAAAAATATGTTTGTTTTTATCTGCTCCCCTTCTCTCCCTCTTCCATCTGTCCTCTCATCCTCCATTCCTCCCCTCCTCAGGGTGGGAGGGACAGCAGAGCAGGGAGCTGTGGTGGAGGGCAGCCCTCAGCACACACAGGCTTCCCAAACCCAATTACAGAAATCATTGTTAATTTTCACCAGAAAATTGGAACATTTCAGCAAATGGAAAATTTTCTGTTAAGATTGTTCTTTTCTATCCAAAACATTCTTTTCCAGAATACTATTTAGACAAATAAAATTCTAGTTATTTCTGTCCTGGAAAACATAGCTGGAGGTTGAGCTCTAAGCTCCAAGCTGGCCGGTGCCTCCTGGAGCTCTTACAGAAGTTACACATCTCTCAGGGAGCTGCTCTATAGGGTACTTGGAGAGGAGCAATATGTTTGTTTTTAATGATGCTGCTAGTTTTCACTATAAATTTGAGCAAAGTGGGCGGTATTGGAACCAGCTGCTGGAATTTTTTTTTTGTTTTGTTTGTTTGTTTTCATGAGAAAAATGGAAACGTACTGCAATAAATTAAACAATATACATATTTTTACATTGTGCTGTCTCTGAGCATTGAGCTGCTAGGAAATTACAGAAGCTGAGGGCAGTGTTGGGCCCTGTATTCATTTCACATGCACTGAAGTAAAGCAACAAATGTTTCAGAGTAACTGGATTTCCTCTTAAAGTGACACTTTATTTGTGCTTGAGAAATGTAATGAGCCTTCACTGGGAGATTTTTTTTCTGGCTGTGTTTCTTCTTTAATGACTTGTGCTTACAAAATAAGCTAAGTAAAAATAATAATAATAATAAAAAAAAATAGAAGCAAAGGGAAAAAACTCAAATCCATTTGGTCGACTTCTCTTTTCATTAATTAGAGAGCAGCAAAGCTTTTGGATGGGGAAATAAAGCATAGAGCCTTGTAGTAGTAGGAGTAGGAAGCTACTAATTCCACAGCCCATCCTTAGTGTTGTACAGCTACTCCTCATCAAATATCTCAAAGAGTTTCCCTCGAGTTGGTTCCCCACGAGTTTCACAGCCCGTGGAATCCTCGGGAGCGCTGCTGGGAATGGCCGAGGCTGAGCTGCTGCTCCTCATTGATTGCTCACTGCAGCTCACCCAGCTCCTACCCCCGGGCCTGACTCCCCTCCATATGCCTGGTGTCAGATGTGGGACAGCAGCTGGTCCCTCAGAGCTCATCCTGCGGGGAGGGAGGGCTGGGAGCCGGGGAGAGCCGGGCGCTGGAGCTTCTGCTGCTGCCGGTTCTGCTGCTGTAATGGAGCAATGGGACAACCCCAGCCAGAGCTATCAAAATAGAGCCTTCGAGGAGATTTCTGATAACAGGTTTTCTGAGGAGAAAAACTTTGTTGCAGGTATAATATGCAGATCAGAACGTTTCAGCATCACAATGTGTGCCTCGTGCTGTACCCAGCAGAGACAGAGCTGAGGAAAAGGCCCTTTTTAGTCAGAGATAGTCTGGTAAGCACCCTCAGGATGGGCTGGCTTGGAAATTAACTGAAGACACTAATTTTAATGTCCTCATTGTATAAAACACAATGTATTTGTATTTCATAACTAGCAGCAGTAACAGGAGTGGACCATACCTTTCCCAGTATCCATGATTGAAAAGCCCTGTAAGGTCACTTAAAATTTCAATGCAGTCTGGTATGAAACTATCACAGGGATTGCACATGTGGCATTGGGAATTAATGCCCCAACTGTGAGCAGCCACTGTGCATGGTTTTCTTTTGGTTAACATTGCAGTACTTCAAGAATATCTCAATTGTTCATGATAATTTAGACTTAATGTTGCGGACTTTTTCATAAATATTAGCAATAGTTGGCAGAGGGGCTGGGAATTAGCATTTGATTAGAGCCACTTTGGAAATAAATGTTAGTTGGTGGCCCCTCACTTTGCCTTTCAGCATAAGTTTATTTTGCATTCAAATAACCAGTATGGAAGTGATGGGCTTCTAGGTTTCAAATGATTTTCAGTAATTAAAGCAAAGAAAGAGGACTTGCTGCAGTGCACCCTGCTCCAGCTTTATGAGGACATTTATCACTTATCTACCTTTCTACAGGTACCAGCTGAGCAGGGCTGTGGGGACACAGTAGATCTCAAAGCCTTTCAGGCATCTTGGTTGGCTCTGATGCAGAAATCAATCTGCCAGGAGCTCCTTGTGCTGCAGATGGAAATGAGAGGCTCAATTTCAATTTACTAAGCAAGAAAAGTTGCACAGGAGGGGGTTGGTTAGGAAGGGAAAATCAGAATTCCTCAGCATGGCCTTTGAGCTGGGAGATGCTGTGTGCTGAGCCAGGAATAGCTCTGGCACCAGCCCGGGGGGCTGCCAGAAACTTTGCTGTCTGTCCATCCACAACATGCAGCAGGTCAGAATTAGAAGAGTGAATTGGAAGAAGAGAGAAAGAAGACAAGTTCAGGGCTTGTTTCTCATTCTTTTCTGTTCTTTGGCAGTTGGTTGGGTTATTTTTCCTGTGCCATTGGATCCCATTCTAATTATTATTACAATTTTTGTACGGCACACTAAATATTTTTCTAAGCTTGTGACAAAAGTGTCAGCATAAAGTAGTACCAGAGTTCTGCCAGACATGGTAAATGATACTCAGTGATCAGAACTGAACAGCAAAGCAGAATCTGTGTCAGAGGGAATACCCACAAAACAAGGGAGGAATACACACATTAATGAGCCTGATATAAAACATTTTTAAAGCATTTTTATAGTTGCTATAGAAACACCTTGGCCTTCACTCTTGCTAATTAGTTGGATTTTGCACATTTTATATTTGAAAATGCAAATTGGATTTCATAAATTATTACTTATTTTTCATTTATATTTACAGTACTGTTATCCAGATACATGCAGGAAGTCTGAGATATTAATTAGTTATATAACACAAATAAACGTGACATTTATGGTCACAGGACATCTCTTGTTTCAAATATTCATCTGGTAAATGCTTGGAGGAATTGTGCAAAGATTAATGCTTTTGGAGGAGAATTAGGTAAATATAAATGAATGGGGCCTAATGAGTTTTTAATAAAGTGCATTTTTTGTGCAGTAGAACTATAATGATTTTGGTCAAAGGAATGCAAGTTTGTCACTAAGTAGTTATGCAGGGCTAAGAATGTTGCTCAGATTTTTCTCTTCTTCACCCCTGACAGAGGTGAGTCCCATGAGGTCCCCCAGATGGGGTGGAGCGCAAAATGACACTGAAAAGCCACATTTTTAATCCTGTCTGCTTTACTTTCTCCAGTCTTGTTTGAAGAGTTGTGCTAATCAATGCACCCTTCCCATGTTGTATGCAGTAGTCCAGGAAATACTCCAAATTCTTCCAGCGTACACACGGTGCCCTTCTCTCAACTTTTCCTGTAGTAAATGCTCTGTTTGAGTTAGGTGGTGAGGGCTGAGCTGAGGATCAGCCTGCAAAGATCAGGCTGTGTCTCTGTGGGCAGATTTCCCTGTTCACTGTGGATATGTGTTTGGAGGCACTCTGAAAATTCAGTTCTTCTTGTCCTTGTTTGATCTGTGGTTTTAATAACTGAGCAAAAGCCTTTTTGCTTTGGTGGTCCAGTGGATTATCTATTGCACTTTACTAATTTTTCTGCAGTGTTCTAGTGATAAGCAAAAATATCCTGTTTTCCTGCATCTGTAGCTCCATGTTAATACGTATTTTTCCACGTGCAGGATGCTAAATAGTTTTAGGAAGGCACTTGAATAAAAAATCTCAAAAATGTGGCCTGTTCATATGTTATCTTGTTAATCAGTGACTTCCGTAGGTGCATGTGTTCTGGACAGCACTCACCACAGTTTAAATCAGTTTATTAGCTGAGAATAGGAGCAGCTTGTTGGAATCCAGTCCCTTTAAACCATATAAATAAAATGCTAAACAGATTTACTTTATGTGTTGCAATGAAAGGAACAAAAGTTTGGAAAAGGCTTTGGAAATTGAAAGTGAAGTGCGCAGGGAGTGCTTGCCCACGAGATCCAGAGTGGGAATGCCATGGCCAGCAGCTATCGGGGCGCCGCAGACAATGCTAATGGAACAGCTCCCAGGTCGGAAAACATTTTTGTTGGCTATTTGATACTCGAAATGCCAGCAGACAGCCAATCTGAAAAGGGAAAAAATTACATTCCTGATATGTTACATTGTGTTAAATTGGATTCTGTTGTCATGCCATGTACTGCTGTGTCATTTCATGTATTGACTTTTAACCGGCTGGAACCGTGTCGTTCTTGGAGATTGCAACCTGACAAAATCCAACCTGTGTTATTGAACGAGCAGCCGCTATTTCTCTTCTGGGGTTCTGGAGACCAGAGGAGGAATTCTCTCCTAAGCATTTACAGAGTGAGGCCTATGAATATGGAGCACATTTTTATGCTGATTACTGTCTTTCCTGCCAAACCAAAGAGCTGTGCCTGTGGAAGTGAGGTGGGCAGAGGGCTGCTCATAAAGAGGACCAGATCTTGCAAAGTTAAATGATATCGAGGACTGGGGAGTGGTTTTCTGCTGAATGGTCCACAGGGTTGAACAAAACTCGATGTGAGCTGTGAAAATTTTTGCCCCATATTCTTCTTGCAGCTTTTGCTGTCACACAGCATTCATCTGGTAGAAAGGAAAGTACCTGGGTAGATCATGTGCACCCCAAAGTGTGATGTTGATCACTCTGATGGGTGGCTGAGCATCTGCTGAGGCAGCTGGCTCAGCTTCCTGGGGCTTGGGGAGTGGGCTAAAATGGGGAGAATAATTTGATCCCTTGTAATGAGCTCCCAATTAAGTGTCACTGCATAGGAATAACAATAAGGCCATCAGAAATGCTTAGGTAGACAATGACACATTTTAACACCTCAATACCTGCAAAAAATAAAAATAAATTTATTTATTTATGTAAATAAAAGTTCTGTAACTTCTGTATAACTGAGGTAGGAGAAAATATTTGCAGAAGTGGAACTTGGCCCTCTGTGAGCAACGTGCGTGAAATGTGGTAATGCTGAATGTAAACAAAAAAGAGTTAAAACATGAAATTTAAGGCACAGTTCAGTGAAAAGTCAAGGAGGACAGTGTGCACCCGTCCTCAGCCCAACACATGGGCCACTTTGCCAGGATGTTGCTGCACTGGTAATTATCTCTGGAGCAGACAAGCTGTTCCCTGTAGCAGGGCCGGCATTTCGGCTCCAAACTGGGAGAAGGGGCAAATGGACAGTTCTTATTTTGTTGTTTTCTTTTTATGGACATCACCTCTTCTGCTCTCCAAGTCCTAAAAATGTTTTTGGTTTTTTTTAGGACGGATTAAGCAAACATTGTTGCTTTTTTCTTTTCTTTTCTTTTTTTTTTCTGCTTCTCCCCCAATACTTCTTTGTAGAAGGAGGGTAGGAGACAAAATGAAGTAAAATGCAGAAGTTTTGCTTTCCAATTTCTTTGCCAAAATGGAGGTAATGAAATCAGTAATCCTCTTGAGATTTCTCTCTCTCCCTAACTCAAATTTTTTGGTATTTGTGACATTTGCTCCTCATATGAGGAAATGCTCCTAAAAAGTCCCACACTGCAAATGTCAATAAACAAAGCAATAAAAGAAGGCGGGATCGGTAACAAAAAGTCATTGTTTTTCGGTATGTGGTGAACAACAGCAGCACCAACCTCTCAAAATAGACTCCATCCTCCAGGACGAGGCCCCCATCCCGCTCCTGCCGAGGATAAATGAAACACCGAGGCATTTGCCGGTCCCCAACCCCACCAAAGCAAACAAGCCCTTGAATTCAGGGCTGTCATCGGCACCGGGAAGGCCCTTGCAGGATCACAAAACAAATCGAGCAGCGGAGGGTTTCCGGGCAGGCAGCTAACAAAAATATACTGTCAGAGGATGCAGCGCACGGAGCTCTGTGTCCGACCCAGCAGTGGGGCTGCAGAGCCGGCCTTCCGCTGCCGCGCTTCGCCCACATCTGCCGGCGCTGCCACCAGCGGCCCCGCGCCGCTTCAGAAATCAGATACTCGGGGTATCAGGAAGTTGATTCGACTTCCACTTCCTTAGCAAAACACGCATTAATATTTAAGGTTTTCTTTTATAAAGCCGTGTTCTGTCTCTGGGCGCTGGGTGAAAATTATGCGCTGGGAAAATTCGCTGGGATGGAGCTGGGAGCGTTCAGGGAGCCCAGGCCGTTTTCTAAAAAGCTCAGGCTAATTGAATCCTGCTGGTTTGTTAGTGCTTTTTGACAGCTTTATATAAGTACTAAATAATATTTATAAAAAAATGGAAAAATGTGTCCGCGCAGGCATACACACACCTACAAAAAGGAGGAAAAAAAATCTGTGAAACATTTCCACACTCAGTTAGAAAAGAAATCATGTTTATTATACTCAGTTCTGCGCTGTGTTCAGCATCTTTCTTCAATTAGATGGCCAGATGACACAGATCTTCCTGTTACTTTCAGTAAGCACAAGCTTTTCTATCAAGGTTGGACCTTTTGCTTTTCCTTTCTTGAAAGACAATTTCCCTTTAAAAAATGCCCCATATTTTATTGTAACAGATTAATAGGGTGCCACAAAACTGATAACGCAATCTTGAATGCTGTGTGGAATTCCACTTCTAATCCAAAAGTCTCATTTTTCATACATTAAAACATGTTTTTTGCTTAGGAAAGTTCACTTTTTTTTCCCTTTTAAATGTTGCTGGGATAAAAACCTAACAGAAAAATAGTTCTTTAAGAGCTTTACTGATTCTGAGTAAATAATCTACTTTTTGGAATAAACAGCCTGTATATTTAAATGTTGGTTATCTGAAGTTTTGTGGTCAACAGATGTCCAGTAAAATCATATGCAAAGGTTTAAATTCAGATGCTGAATGTTCTTTCACGGAAAATTTGCCTTGTGGATCCAGACATCTTGTCTTTTTAGAAACACTAAATACCTTTTCCCCCTTTTTAATCAGAAATTAATGTAAATGCACCCAATATCCTCCCGTACACCAATATTTAAAACAACAAGCACAACTTTTGACAGCTCTTTACCCATCTGCGGCTAAAACACAACAGTCAAACCTCTGTCTCTCCCCGAAAATTGGGCTTAGGCAAATAGCAGAGACTTAAACCCAACAAACTCGGTCTCTGCAGGGCCGATGGTAAAAGAGCATTCCAGAGCCTGGAGTCATGTATCAGCCGTGGCCTGTTTCCCATCCCGGCTTGCTCGGAGCTGGGAACAATTAACAAGAGGGCCACAGCTGATCCCGAATGATGGGCTGACAGATTGGGAGTGAAAGTGATCTCCAAGGTGCTTAGCCTCAAACCACAGCCCCGGGGATCTCTGGCCGAGATTCGCAGGGATGCAGGGGGAGGCAGCAGCAGCTGCCGGGGCTGGGCTCGGGATGCTGGAGGTGCCAGCCCTGGGGTCACATCCCGAGCCAGCGACAGGGACAGGGGATTCTGCCTGTGGGAGCAGTGGCTCTTCTCTTCCAGGTGGTCTCAAATTAATATTGGAAAAAGGGATTTTGTTGGTATTTAGGGTATTTAATTAATAAGCTGCCAGAGAGGGAAAACAGATTTGAAAGTTGGCATGGCTTTCTTGCAATACAAGCTGGATTACTGTCCCCCTTCAGCTCATGTTTAGCCATTCTGATTGTTGCCTGTTCCTCTTGGTGTGAGGAATCTGGATCACAAAAGCTTTGTTTTCAGCATCCATCTGTCTGCCCATCCTCAGACAGGGACCTTCTCAGCTTTTTGTTTTATCAGCCCCGGCTTATCTGAGTGTGTGCTGCAGCGGGAGCGGCTGGGGCGGGCTCAGACAAGGTGTGTGGGTGGCTCAGCACGGGCAGAGCTCCCCAGCCACTGCAGATCCCTCCTGGAGCATCTCTGTGCAAGGACTGCAAATAGTCCCTGTACCAGCCCCTCAGCTGAGACCCATCAGCCACAAACAAGGGGCAGTTGGCAGTGCTTAAAATTTATAATTTTTTCCCATGGGAAGCAGCTGACATGCAAACCTACCTACAGAGCCTGGGCTTGCTGCTGCTGCTGCTCTACCTGGATGCTGAACTGGGCTTTTAATTGGTTTCCCCAGCCTGTTTTCCAAGTGTAATAACTGGCTTTGGGTCCTGAGCAAGTGTGTGTGTTGTTATTGTTGGGGACATGGCTGTGATTTTCTGAGGAGGCTGAAGGGGTGAGGTGCCCAGGTCCTTTGAAGTGTCAGCCTCAGCCCATTGTGCTCCCAAGCTGTAAATCAGTAACTGATAAAATAGTGTCTGTGTGTGTGTGACCCCTCGTGTGTGTCCCTGTGAGCAGGCTGAATCTTTAATGCAACGGAGAGGAAGGGGCTTTCTGCAGGTGAATATAAAAGAAATGTTGAGGTTCTTTAGAGGTGGCATCCTGGAGATAGTTATATGGGAAAAGTCAGACACAGCCTAGGGGTGCATCTTTATTTTATTTATTTGTTCATTTGGCCTGGAGCTGGACTCATCCTATGATTGCAGCTGCTGTAAAACTTGTGTAAGGGCCAGTACACTGTAGGACTGAGTGCCTTTTTGTGAATTCTCTGAGCATTCAGAGAACAATTTAATAAATAGACTGAGAAAGCCATCACTTCTTAGGTTTCCAAAATAATATCTTTCCCTATCATTTTTCCCTTAACTGTTTTCTATTAAAATTTTTTGAGAGTGAAGTTAGGAGCACTGAATAATTTCAATTTTAAAAGATGGGAGCCATTTTAATAGATAAAGTGATGGTTCTGGAGTGGTTTGTGCATTACAGAATTTGCTTTTTCTTTAAATCTGATTCTTATGCCTTCACTGTGGAATGTTTATATGAGTGATTCTTTGCTGGCAGGGGACAAGAGATGAGACATGGGATTGTCACTCTGGAGATGTCAGCTAATTCCTGCTTTAGTTTTCTGCTAGGCTTCAGGTGATTACCCCTGGTTTTCCCGAGAAAAACTCAGCATTTTGGATGCCAAGTTTTTCTGAAAAGGGGAAGAACTGAAAGTATTGAGAATTGCTGAAGGCCTGAGGTAGCTGTCATGCCTGAGCACTTGGAAACCTGTCCTTGCATTTGTCCCTCCATCCGGGGTGATCTCCTGGAGCGAGACAACTCCAGCTGCTTTCCAGAGAAGTTGGGTCTCCTGGCCAGGTCCCCATCTCTGTCCTTCAGCCCCTTGCCCAGACAGACACTTGTGTCTCAGCCAGTTTTCTCCTTACAAACCAGGACTGCTACAGTTCAAAGTTTAAGCCAACATGAAATACTTGATTCCCAGCTGTGTTCACATTGCAGAAATGTTACCTTCTAAGTTAGGATGTCCCCAGCATCCTTACTTAATGAAATAAACTTTTTTGTTGCTAAAACGGAGATCTTTTTTTCTCATTGGAGTGTATTTTTTTCTTAAAGGTACAAATGTTTCCTTTTATGCTCCTTCTGCATTTTTTTTTTCCTCTAACCCGAACTCCCTTGGGTACCCATGCAATGGCCATTTGGTCATTCAGGGGGAAAAACACATTTAACAAATGCTTTTCTGACCCATATCTTGCTTCGAGATGTGCAGAAGATGGATAGCCCTAATATGTTCTGCTCTCTTCCTTAGACAAAGCTACCTAAATTTCATAGGCAGAATGCATGTTTTCCATGATGCAAAGTTGCAAACTGTATTTTCATCCAGATTATTGATGTTATTTTTGAGGTGTTGTAAATATAAGCATGGAACTGTGCAATCTGTTTCTAAGAGAATGCAAAATACCCCTTTAAATTATCAATATTCAGCATGAAAAGTTCTGTCACATTTCTTAAGAGGCTGCTGACGAATAGGTTTGTGCTGGGAAATGGCCTCCTAAGCATGTTTGGTTTTGTATGCATGTTTCTGTGTGAAAATGGGGATATTTTATTTTAGAAGGATTCCTGAGAGTTCTGTGTGTGTCTTGTGGAACAAACCTCTGCTCACTGGTGATTTCTGTGATGATGAGTCCAATGTCACTTTGTCTCATTGATGAGGTTGTGTTTAGTGGCCTCTTTGCTTGGGTTTTATGATTACCTGGGAACTGTATTGACACCTAATAATTTCAGAGCCTGTTACCCTCCAAAACTAAAATACACTTGATAAAAACAGCATCAGTGTTATGCCATGTGCAGAGGTTTCTCCATGGCACTGGAGTCTGAAGAGCTGTAACTTTGCAGAGATGCACAAAGGCTGTGAGAAATCTGCATTTGCTGCTCCTTTTTCCTGGTTATTAAAAAGTAAGGAAGAGCCCAACTTGGATAATTTTTTTTCATCATTAATTTTCAATGAGAATGTGATTATGCTTTAATTGATGAGCTCTCCTGTGAAATCGCATGGCACAGATAATAAAGTTAACAGGTATTTTCCTGACCTGGGGAAAGAACAGACTTTCCCTCTGTATAACCACAGTGGTAATGATGCTTAATAGAGAACATCATTTCACCTTTTTCTTTTCATTTTTTAGTTCTCCCCCATCACTCACTGAGGACCACAATGTCAGCAAATGTGTACAGCTTCATATATTTTTCAAGATATGCTTGCTACCTGTGTGATAAAGCCTCATTTTATGCCCCATATTAGGCCCTCTTCCAGTCTGGGGTTATGTGTTCCCTGGGTTTGGATTATCTTGGAGCAGGAACTTCTGTGATGCTGGGATTTGATGATTATTGTTCTTGACATTTTCCTGTGTGGAAAAAGAGGAAAACTTCCTTGTGACTGCATTTTGCTGTTCCAGGTGTATGCACCACACAGCATCTTTACCATCTACTGATACCCCCCTTTCTGAGGTTAATCTATTGTAAAATTAGATTGTAAAAATGGACACAGTTTCCACATTTACATGCCAGCACTGAAGGACTCGTGGAATAATTCAAGTACTGCACAATTCTTTTTGCAGAAATCACTGCAAAATTCATTTGTAAGTGTAAACCATGGAAATTAGCATGGATTCTTCCTCAGTTCAATTCATCTTTCAGAGGCTGTTACCCTTCCCAATCTGATTGCCTTAAGAACACAGATTGTCTTCTCTTGATGGTGAAACTGCTTTAATCCCCTTTTCCAAAGGTCAACTAATCTCCAGTCTTAAGTGCAATAGATGCAAATACAGTTCTCTTGCCATGTTCCTTCTAATTTAATTCTCTCCTAAGCTTTCATGTATAAACCTAGTAATGGATCAAGTTTGGAAGGGGTCAAAAGGTTTCTGTTCCAGTAAAATTTAAATTGACATCGCATACTGATAATGGTTTGCTCTACTTTACTATAAACACCAGCTACTACTCTATTGGGATATCATTTTGTGCAAGAAGGCAGTGTTCCAAACAGCAGCAGAACATATTCTTTGTTTTTCTGCAGAAGATGATGACTGCAACTTGTGATACAAGAGAACCAAAAATGAATAATTTTAAATTCACAGTTGTTGTGCAGCATCTTTGACGAACTTGTTTAATTCCATCACCCCTAATTGCATTTATAATGAAAAAAAATGATGCAGATTGCACAGAAATATAAAATTAACAATTAATTACCTGCCCATTGCTGAGACATAAATAAAGGCCAAAATGTGATTATTTTATAATTACTAGAAAAAAAGGCTCAGTATTAACTACCTGTATGTAGCTGCTTTTCTTTCTTGGTCTTTGGTGTAGAACCCCCCCATTTTTAAAAGACTGAACACAGTGCAGCATCTGAGAATGGCAAGTGAATTCTGCAATATTGACAGGGCTGTTTTCATGGGTGGAACAAGCCCGTGATGTCTCACCGAGCTGGATCACTCTTTGTTGTTAAATTGGAGAAAGGGCTGGTGTGTTATCAGCCAGGGACACTTAGGGGATTTGATTGATAAATTTACTGCTCTTGTGGATTACCTCGTCCTTTTGTGCAGGACTGGCAGAGTGTCAGGACTGGGTCTTGACAGACACCAGAACATGTGTCCCTCCTAATTTACAGTGAGCACCAGGGAGCCAGGACGTCGTCAGACACCAGCCCACCCTGACGTGGAGGGGAAGGCCTGGGTTTTGTTGGATGGCACTTTTTCCTCCTCCAAGACAGCCCTTCCTAGAACTGCTCTCCATGATCTCTTGATGCACTGAAAGTGCTGCGTGATCATTAACGGAGTGCGCGGAGGGGCACAGCAATAAACGATGGGGTTATTGATCAGCTTGTCTTTTAAAACAAATGGTTCTACAGAGCTTATAGCTTCATGCAAGGAACTTAAAATAATTTTTGTTCTAACCTTGTAGGAGTTTCTGGGCTGCCTTTATGCTGCAGGGAAGCATGGAAGGTGTGTTGGTGTTGCACCCATACCAGTCCCTGGTTGTGCTGGTGGGCTGCCCACACTCTCTAGGAAACCCTAAATGAGTATTTTTGAAACAAATCACTGCAGGGTATTGGATTCTAGCTCAATGATAATTTGGGTGTACATTTTTCCCTGAAGTAGGTAAGGGCAAAAAGATAAACAAGGCATTCCATAATTGAAAGGCATTTTAATTTTCAGGACAGGGGCAGCGGTGGAAGCTGCTGGAGGCTCTGGTCCCCCTGCTCTGCCCTCCCAGGTGGGCTCCCACCACTGGAGCTTGCTGGAGCAAGGACTGCATGGCTCTGCTCTTTGTTCCCTGGCTGCCTGAGGGAAATGGCCAGGGAACTTCAGTGAGCACCTTTCTTTAGGTTTGCAAAAAGGGAAAGAAAAGAAAAAAAAAGGGAGGGAAAGAGAAAGAGAGGAGCAATCCATATGTGCCCTGCTAGCCTGAAATAGCTCGCCACAGGTTTGAAATCCATTTCCCACAATGGTAAGAATTAAAAAGCCACAAAAGCCGACCTGTACATTTGTGCTATATGAGGATTGCTGATACACAGCAGAGCTGTCATTTTAGGAGGAAATCATCCATCATCTGCCTGATAGTCCCCAATAATCACCTTCTATTACAGTCAGATTGAATCTTCAATCGGTGGCGTAATGCCAGTTTTTCCACAGTTCTCAGTTTCCTGTTCTTTACAGAGGTATTCAAAATAATTTGCCATTCAACTCTACAAATGTAGCACTTGTGGAGAATATTATTATTGTTAGCATGTTGCTTCTAAAGCAAATCCATGCCGCAGCATAATCTGCTGAATTAATCATTGGTCACCCATTGAATTAATCTCCCCATTTTTTGCCCCCACACCCAGTTAGGATTTTGTAATCGTTGTTGTTGTTGTTGTGTTTTGTCCACACTGATGCAATGTACAATTTGAAAAAGATGTTGAGCAATGACCCTTTTGCTGATGATAAGAGCAATGACTTGATTAGGAAGACTCCATCAAGCAGAAAGCCAAGTGTGCCTGCGCAAGGAGGACTCACAGGAGTAAAATGACCAGTGAAAGTGGAAAATGTTAAAGAGTTTAGGATGAGTTTTATGGCATCTCCCTCTCTTTTAATTGTTGGTGTGTGGGGATGCAGCAAAGACAACGAGGTTGTCCAAGCCTCAAAGATTGCTGATCAGGCATTGTGAGGAGTGTTTTGGGGGCACTGGGGACCAACAAAACTTACCCATCTTTTAAATACTTCAATGTATGTGAATTTTCACATCTCTTTCCCCCCTTCTCTCTGGTGTGAATTAAGATGCAGCCTTGTACTAAATTGAATCTCTGCCTATCTTTTGCCGTGCTTGTGATTGCCTCTGCTTTTCACATGTCATTTTAGTCTTCACCAAATAGATTTCTTTTAGCTTTTTGTGCAAAATTGAAGTACTGTATTAAAGCAGAAGCCTTTAGGGCATACCGTTGTTTTTTTTTTTCTTTTGGAAAATAAATAATAGTAAAATTTAATTACTGTACCTACTACTTAAGTAAAGTTTTGGTTCCTCAATCCAAAGTCCAATTTCCTACTCTGTGGTTAAAGCTCCGGTATGTTTTGAGGGCAGTGTACTGTTACATGCCTGAATGCAGCAAAGGAAAATAGGAAATAATTCACTCTGGCTTGAAAAGGGTGGGGATTTCTTTGTTTCTTTTTATATTTATTCAGGAAAAGCTGACAATCGTCCCACATTAATGAACAACACCATCAATCAAAGTGCTGACAATGAGCGGAAAAGCGAGGTAGATGTCAGACTGACGGCATATTGCTTTTTTCAGCGAGGCCAGGGCTGTTTATAGCACTTTTCACTGGCAAAACTCTGGCTGCAGCTCGACAGGAATAGAAAGCAGAATCAGAAATTGTGTGTAGAAAGTGGCTCCTGTGTTTTATAATTTGAAATTAGCATTGAAATCCAGTCACTGCTGCGTCATTTTCATGGGTTTGCTTTGCAAGGTGGCAGAGTTTTTCCTGGTGAAGTGATGATGAACCTTGCTGCAGTAGACAAGAGACAGCTCAGCCAAGGGCTGCAGCACCTTGTGAATAGAGCAGAGATAAAAACATAACATGGATTATAATCCAGCCTCACCCTGGAGTCCCCTGCTCTGTGAAAGCTGCAAACCCCTGTGGGCACTTTCTCTCTCCTTTCTTTTCTTTCTGGGCCATTTGCTGGCAGCAAGGAGAAGGTGCCAGGTTCCCTCTCCTGTTGGCCACTCATGTGCTCAACAGGGCTGCTGGTGCCATTCACTTTTCTGCCCTGCTTGTCTGTGTGAGAAGGGTGATAAGCCACCCAGCTGCTGGAGGATGGAGGGCTGGGAATGCCCAAATCTGCGTGGCCACATGCCACAGCACCTGGACCTCAGTGGAAATAAAAGTTCTGACATAGCAGAAAAAGAGTATTTTGTCCAACCTCTCAATTTTTCTTCATCCTCACTTCTTCCTGGAAGATGTGGGTAGCATCCATCAGCCCTGAAATACCCACCTAAATGCTTATTTGAGGAGTGTCCCTCATTTATTCAGGATCTGTAGTTTAAAACACGTGTCTCCATTCCCCCTCTCCTCCCTTCCCAGCTGAACCAAGGCCAGTTTTGCTGCAGCCCTTGGCCTGCCACTGCACCCTGCACCTCCTCCGTGCTGTCAGGGCTGTGTTATTCCACACAGCAGCAGCAGTGCAGGGCACTGAATCGTTTCTTCAAAGCCTTTTCAGGAACAAATGTGTTGTTGGAAACCACTTGAGTCACTGTCCCAGTGCACGACCTCAGACAAGTCATTTCCCCTCCTGAGCCACCATTTCAGCCCTCAGCCCGCATTTGTCTGGTCGCTATAAACTGTAAGATCACCAGGGCAGGGCTCTGAATCTCTGAGATGCACACAAGTATGAAAGCAAGATAAAACAGGGACTGCTGGCTCAAAAAATTGGGGAGGGAATGGTGAACACAAACCCCAGGAATGTTTTGGTGATTTCTGCTTTGAGAATTTAATAAGAAAACAGTTTTTCCTACTTCTCTGCCGATGTGGCACTTCTGTGTGAATGTGTGAGAAAACTTTTGTTAAACTTTTTTCATATTTGAAACATCTGAGAGTTTTGAATTTCCCTTAATTGTCTCTTTCCCACCCTCACTCAGCACAGAGAAAGAGGAGGAAAATGGGGAAAAATGATTAAACTGAAAAATAATGTCGGAGGGCGTTAGAACTTAAATGTTTCCTTTTAATGCTTTGGAACTTTCCAAAGACAAGGAAGTCATGAAAGGTTGGAGCAGCAATTAAAAACAAATTAAAAAAAAAATAAAGGAAAGAATCCCATACAAGGCATTTCACAGTAGGCTCTGAAGCTTCAGGAGCTTTAAATAGGAGATTTTTACAGCTGTTTCCCTTCCTCTGCTCTTTCAGTGGAAGGACATAGCAGAACCTCAGGGTAGGAGGTGCCTCCTGTGACCAGAGAGAATCCCAGCAGGGTTGGCATGGTCCAGATGGGAGGGTTTTAGTCCCTCCTCTCTCTCTCTAATAAATCCTGTAGGTCTCAGGTGCATACTCTGATCTTCTCTGCCACAGGAGAGGATCATCCTGCGTTGCTGTTTAGGATTATGGAACACAGCAGATTTATGTGTAAGCACAAAGGGCTGGTTGTGTGTAAGGAGGAGCCTCCCAACACAGGTTCCAGTGGGTGAGCCCCAAAAACCAGCCTGGCACAACCTTGTCTGGTCTCGAGGGGCTGGGATAACCCCCCTCCTCTGCTGCATGTTCTGGGCACATCCCTGAAGGTCCCTCCACATCCCTGATGGTCCCTCCACATCCCTGATGGTCCCTGCCACCCCAGGAACGTGCTGGTGTCACAGCTCTCCAGGGTGGGGCTCAGGGCTGGGGACATTGGGGATGGTTGGGTGCTCAGGCAGTGCAGAAAAGAGAGTGTAGAAGGTGTCTGTCTGGGAATCCCATCTCAGACAGATGGGAACAACAGCAAGAGAAGGATGTCCATTAAACTTGTAGTTTAAACTTGTCCCTTCACTCCTGGTTTTATTGCTACAGCAGCCTCACCCCCCTGCAGTTGCACTCCTGGGGACAAACCCCATCAGAGAGGCTCTCATTTCTCCTAGCAGCCCCCAGTGGCCATGGGAGAGAGCCTGAAGCAGGGAGTGGTGTCAGTGAGGGTTTGTGGCGTGCAGGGTGCCCCGTGGCAGAGCTCTGGCTGTTTTGGGGTGTCCCTGGAATGCATTTCCCACCACACAGCCTCCTCTGGCTGCCCGTGACCTCCCAGCAGCAGCACACATGATTCAGCCCAGTGCAAATCTGTGTGGTATTTGGCTTTCCTGAGCCACATAACTTCATTTTACTGCTGTCCAGAGGGATCTGCCTCAGAGCAGCCCTGCAGATCACCTCCAGAACCTTACTCCTTCTCTCTCCTTGCTCCTTCTCTCTCCTCTGAGCAGGGCCAGCTGCAGGTACCAGTTTACAGAGGTGTAAAAGAGGTGATATTCCAGGAGGATGGATGTACAAACAAGATGTCTTGTACAAGGAAAAGCTCATAGTGGGGTGGAAGTGGGTGGAAACACTGTGGAGCTGAGGGAAACAGCCGCCCTCACATCTCCTTCATCATCTGAAACAAATGAAAACCGGGCTGATGAAATTCGTGGTGCTGTTCCCAGCTGTTTCGTTGTAAGGAAAAGTTTCCTTACGTGGAAAGTAACTGAAAACTAGAGATGTAATTGCTGCAAAATGTAACAGTATCCAGCAAAAATTACAGCTACTCGATGAAATATATATTTTCTCGGCATCAGCATAAAAGAAAGAACATTCTCATCCAGAAATGGTATGTAAATAAATAAACTCTAATTGGTTTGACAATGCCCCTTTTCCTGGCAGTGCCAAGAAAACTAGCATTGTAATTACACAGTTCTGGGCAGACATGTGGTTTCCATTAAGAAAGACTTGTGATTGACTGAGTTCATGAGGCATGTCAGAAAAAACACATCAATGTCTTTGTAACATGAAAAAATAGATCCAAATTTACTTCCAACTTCATGAGAAATGTGCATTTGTAAATGCTCTTGAACACGCTACAATGAATGGAAGTAAGGCAAGTGGCTATCAGGAAAATTTGCCAAATTCATTCTAAAATATAACCTTAGGTAACTAAATGCACTTATTTCTTTTTGTAAGGAGAGTTCCTTGCACTTTTGGTGGGCATTTAAAATGTTCCTAACTTTTTTCCCCAGTTGTTTCTGCTCAGCAGTGTAGTAATCAAAAATGTTTCCAATGAAAATGAAAACGATATTTAAAGTCTCCCACATTTTCTTTTACCTACACCATGCAAGAGAACTTAGAGCTAGAACTCAAGCTTTAAATAAAAAACCTGCATGCAGGATTTTTTTTTAATTCTGTGAAAGAGGAAAACTGTCTAGCTAGGTAAGGGAAAATTTTATCTAAGAGGATTTGAAACTAAAATTCTAATGACTTGTTTTAATCACTTAAAGTGACTAAAATGTTGGATAGTTTGTTTTCTGCCTTAGCATAAATACTTTTAAAATGACAAACATTTTAGGATGCTGCCAAGTACTGTCATCTCTTGGCAACCTTAACATTTTATGCTAGATGTATTTTTCTTGACAACAAAACAATTCTGTCTGTTTCTCCTCTTCCCCCTCTTGAAAGACAGCAGTGGCAAATACGGGGTGTTTTTAAAATGGATTATATCTGTTATGACTTCTTCTATATATAAATACAGATTTTAAATCTACTGAGTTAAGAAAAAAAACAACATTTGGGGTCACTGACTGTGCCCTTTTACAATTGTGTTAAATAATAACATTTCTTTCTTGACCCCTCCCAAAATAAATTGAAAGAAAAATCTTAATTCTGTGACAAGAAACATTACTTTTATGGCTGGGTGACAGCACAGTGAATGTATCTGTCCTGCTGTGACTCCCTGCTCTGCCACAGGCTCCTGGCATGGACGTGGGCAAGTCATTTAAACTGTTTTGTGCCTCCACCTCATTGTTGTGAGGTTAAAATCCACAAATCA
Organism: Zonotrichia leucophrys gambelii; assembly: GCF_028769735.1. NCBI lineage: Eukaryota > Metazoa > Chordata > Aves > Passeriformes > Passerellidae > Zonotrichia > Zonotrichia leucophrys. The sequence goes on from NC_088183.1 coordinate 3,898,103, forward strand.
CTGTGAAGTGCTTGCCTGGCTCAGCAGGGAGGTCAGACACGTACCTAGAAATATATACCAAATCTGGCAAAGGATTTGCATTGTGCAGTGTGGCTACAGTGTGGCTTAATACTTTTTAAATGTAAAAAAATTATTTTTAATGCATTTTAAACTCTTCTTGAAGTAGCAGCAAAGACTATTCTGTTAAGGTAATGCTAGACAATAAGAAAAAATGGTTTAAGTTGTTAAAATGGTACAGGAATAGGAACTGAGCCATACATGCACACATTTCTTACATTATTAGAAAGATTGAGATCAAGATTTAGAACATTTAGAAACTTCTTGGGGCAAAATTTCTCGTAGGGATCCAAGTGCAAAGTTTTTGGTTTGAGAAGAGGAGCACCCTTTCACTTCCAAACACCTCTGGAGCTTGGTCAGCATCACCATGGGCTCCTTTAGCTTATTTCTTGCTCCCTACAGATAATTTGGAAGTGTGGTTTATTTACATCATTTCACCCCAAAAAGCCCAGAGACGTGACAAAAGGGCTCCTCAGATGCCTTTTGACCAACTAGTCCCTGCTATTAAATTTGCTCACAGCAGAGAACCCTCTCTTGCACAATTAGCTTTTTCTAGGTATTTTAAGGAACAACAGGAACAACAATCTTAATTTTAAAGTAGGTCCTCAGCAACAAACTTCTCAGAAAAAAATAATTATAGACTTTTCTCAAATGATCATGTCCCCTAAAAATCTGTATTCACTTTTTGGCTGTCCCTTTTGTATGCATGTATCAATAACTGCTTATGTAAAGAAGCTTTTAGGAAGTGTGCTTGGGAAATAACATTCTTTCAGGGGATGTATGCAGATTTTGGAGATCCACAGTTGGATTTCTGGTAATGGTACAGAATTTTTAAATCATGGCAATCTGCACAGAATATCTAAATGCATCTGTATTGTCTCACATCAACCTAAGAGGCATTGAAGGAGCATCTCTAGTCACTTTATTCCTTGGAATAGGCTCTGAGTGATATGAAGTGTGTGGTCAACATGAAAATAGCTTGGAAAAATCCCCATCCTCACGTTGCCAGCTGAGCTCTCTCAAAGGGGAAGAACAGCACAGGGGGGCCCAGAGGAGATGGGGAGGCTTTGAGCTCCCACCAATTGCTGCACCAGTTCTCTTCCTCAGAATATGATGAGCAGTTCCTGGAGCCATTGCATGTTTTATTAAAATGCCTTTTATAGAAAGAATATCTTGCTCATAGTTTTGATTATGCTGTGCTTTCCTGCTCTCAGTGTAGTGCTGGTATTACTGATCAGCCCTATTAGCAAGGTTTCAAAAGAACAATTGTGTCTCTGTAAAGCCTTGGTACAGCAGTTAAAAATAAACCTCCCAGACTGATTACAGAATCAGCACCATGCTGATGGCAGAGAAATGCTCCCTTTGCTGGAGTAGCTGCCTGTTTACATTTTGCTGTGGGTCTGGTGCCTGGGTTTTTGAGACAGAAGGATGTCAGGACATCAGACTCTGCTGAGGCAGTCTGCAGTTGTGATGCATAGTCCAGAAAGCCTAAATCTACTTATTTTTTCCTTAAAAATAAATCTCAGGTTAACATAATGATTCTGAGTGAAGGGGCTGGGTTAATCATGCAATTTTCTAGGTTCAATGCAAACCCTTGGCAGTGAGATTTGGTGTTTGGGACTGATGACAAGCACAGATGAGCACTGTGTCCCAGCAATCACCCAGGACACAAATTATTGCACTGAAGTCAAGGGAGGGTGAGAGGAACAATGAGAGGTTTTGCTGAAGCTTCCATGAAGGTGGCCTGCTTATTGCCCTTCTCATTGATTGTTAGATGCTCAGGAGACTTTATGACTTGACTTTATTGTAAAAGTGGAGAGTTTTTTGGTGAATCTAAAGTTTGTGTTTTGGTTTGCTTGTGGAGTGCCAGGAAAGACTGAGGTGGAATCTTTCATATACAAGGTGAAGGTCCCACCCATTAACCAAGGAGTTAATGGTACTGTAGCAAAATACATAAGAATGTTTGGGATTCTTCTACCTATAATCAAGCAGAGCTGTGAGGATGACTGTGGTTGGGAAAATGGTGTTTGATGGGATATCTAGCTGGGATATCTAGCTTTGAGCATTTGCTCTGTGTTCAGGAAGTTTGTGACATGTTGGTGGCAATGCCAGGGCCAGAGCCCTTTCTTTCCTCTTGCCTTGTCTGTGAGCAAACATGGACAAAGGCAGGGGAAAGGGGGATTACCAGCATGAAATCTGTGCACAAAATGGGGGATAACTCATAATTACCAGCAAGAATCTCTCAATCCTTGTTCTTACTCAAAGTTTCACAGGGCTTTGGGGGGACTTGGCCACCTTGGAGGCACTGCTGGGAGAAGCAGTGCTTCCCTTTGGAGTTCCTCCACATAAAAATGTGTGGAGCAGTGTTGAGTTGATCCAGGATTTCCACCCTGAGGAGCTGTGGGGGGTGCTTTTGATGCCAGACAGCTGTGTGGCTGCTGATCCAGCTGCACTGCATTTGGGGAGAGGAAATTCAGGAGTCACTACCACAGGAGCAGGCTTTTAGTAGCATCAGATGTTTGGGGCTGAGCTTCTCCCAGCCCTGCTTTACCAGGCAGCAGCACCTCCCCTGTCCATCTGTTCCCAGCTCCAGAGATGATGGATAGATGCTGAACACCCTCTTAATGAGTAACCTAACGCCAGAGTCACAAAAATCTTTCTGCTCTGTAGGAACCTGCTTTTCCATTGTTTTGAAAGGAAATTCAAGCATCCAAACTGAAGTTTAGGGATCTAAATGCTTTCATGGATCTTGGATTGAAGTGAGTCACTTAGGCAGGTTTGAATATGATATCTGTAATACATCACTTTGCTCCTTGTTTAAATATTTATGGGCAAGACTTGGGGCAAGGCAAGGGGGGTGATAAGGGTGGGTGTAAAGGGAGAGGGGACATCAGGCTCTCTCTGATGTCATTGCAGATGAGTCATTTCTCCACATTAAGGCTAATCTTACAGGGGCTTATGAGCCTTACCAGGTTAAAAAGAACCCTTTGGAAATATTTTTAAAGCCTTTAAAGTGCCTGGGCAAGTTCAGGAGAAAGCTTTTTTTTTTTTTGTTAGTATTTAGACACTGGAGGTTTTAATTTGTTGGTTGTGCCTCCAGAAATCAAAATTCCCTCATGAAAATATTTGACATTTGGTCAAATGAGAAGGATTCAGGGAGTTTAAGCTGCACGAAAACCCTCTTTGGGGGCAGATAAGAACCCCCTAAGTTTAATGGAGAAAAACTCCCGATTTGCATGATCTGAGGTTCTCTGTACACAAATTCCTTTGGAACATCCTTGGGGTTCGCCTTGGTGGGAGTCTCAGCCCTCCCACCCAAGTGCTGTGATCCATTTCCCTGGATGGCAGCTGCTGCTTCACGTTGGTCATTACCTTCAAAGGGATTGAAGATGGGTAATCTTCAAACTTGCTGCTTAATTACTTCAGCTTCCATGCAGTTGGAATCTCTCCCTGATATTGGAATCAGATACCTGATGGGATGGCCTTGGAGCAGCTGAGGTTATAGTGCAAGATAGTCTTAATAGGAATATGCAGTCAATTACACTCTCAGGAAGGCCAATAAATGATTGTACCTTTTCAGAAAGTGCATTTATATACACAAAAACTCCTTGTGTTTCCTTTTCTTTTCACTTTTTAAAAAAACCTTTCCATTTCCAGGAAACATAACCAAGTGGGAGACAAAGCTTTTTCAGTGAAAATGCCAAATAGAGTGCTTGTTTCATTTAAATTCCTGCCTTGAAAAGCAATAATCTCACATTTAGAAAAAATTACAGTGGAGGATGGAGAGTAATGAAAATGCAGAGCTGAGGTCTATTTGTCCCATCTGAGGTAAAGCAGGGTTATGGAAAATCTTCTAATGAGGTGAATATGTTCTAATGCACATTAGATTTTTTTTTTTTTTTTTTTAATACTCAAGCTATTTCTGCAGACTGCTTTAAAATATTGAATTAAGATGTGATTGTTTTCTGCCTGTTGGACTTTCCTTTCCGGCTCCAGAATGCCTTAACCTGCCCCTTTTATTGTACTCTGAACATTCTAAAGTGCCAATGCCATGCCATAGCCCATCCATAAATACATACATATTTTTTATGTGCTCAGGTGGACCTAAAAGCAATGTAAAAATGTGCTTGTGTAGGTTGTGTGTATCCTGTGAGGTTACAGAAGAGAAATAATGCAGTGTTTAATATGGAAATAGTAATACATTTGCAGGTAGTACTTGATTTTGTTATTTTCTGAGGGGATCTGGGGGCATTGTGATGCCTCTAACACATGTATATTCTAACAGTAATGTGTGCTGCAGTGGTAATCTCCTGTACCAAAACAAATAACACATACTGGAATATGGAATTCTAAATTTTTATGATTGTTAGGTAAAGTGATTTTCAAATTAGTTTTTAATGAGTTCTAATATTTTAATACAACACAAATTTTCAAGTTAGAGGTGCTTTATAGATTTTCTTTTTTTTTGTTTGTTTGTTTTAGACAATGGGATACAATATTACTTGGTGGGATAACATTTAATTAAAATATACTAATTTATGTATTTGTTTATTAGTCTTATCCCTAAAGCAGCAAAAAAATCTGCGTAATTTTTATGAAAAATGTAAATGAGGACTTTGGCATCACTAATAAAGTGGAATTAGCATACATTTAAAAAGTGGCTTGTTTCCCTTTAATAACATTTATAGCAATCACTTTAAAAGTGCTGCTTTGACTGGGAGCAGAGTGAGTTTGCACTGAGGCAGTGCGAGGGGCTTCTCTTTCCCTGGGCCAGGTTTGAGGCTGTGTTTTCTCCTCCTGCTCAGTCTGTGGGGCACTCCTGAGGTGCCCCTTGGTTTGTCCCACCCTTGTGCCTGGGGGGTGCTGCTGGTTTGGGTGGGGGATCCTGGGGGGCTGTGCCAGTGGGAATCTGGCTCCTTCAGGATGGAGGCGTCTCCAGCGTTGGCTTTGGCCGAGGCAGGATCAGACTGCTCTGGGAATAACCTTTCATTTTTCTAATTTCCTTTTTAGCTTTATTAGGTTTTACCTGATGAGGTCTTGTCAAAAGAGAAAAGTTTCCTCTTATTACTTTCAGCGTATGTAAAGTTGTAAGGAAAAAGCCCAGTCGGTCCCGAGACGGACAAAATTTCCATTGAAGTTTATAGGAATTTTGTCTGAGAAATGGCTGCTAAGACCAGACCTCAGATTTTTACCCTCTGATCTAATGCATCATTGCAAGACTAGTGGGGTTGCTGGCAATCTGCTAATGAGAGTGGTTGTGTTTGAGTTTTTTTGTTGTTTTAATCCCAAGTAAGGCTTCTGTAAGATCCTGTAAGTTGCTGTGGGCTCACTCTGTGGTATTGAGGGCCTGTGGTCAGTTCTGGCCATCAGTATGGACACAGAGAGAGGGGCCAGCTGGGCTGGCAGTCAGAAAGTCTTGGCGTTTTGGGCTTGTTTGGGAGCTTATTTGTATGCATTTATTAAAAAGAAAAAAGCACCATCCCCTCCCTCTCCTCTCCCAGTTTCTCATCTCTCTTAATTTGCTTGTAAGAATAATAAAACTGAATACAGGAAGGTAAATGGCTTCAGAAAGGTTTTGAGAGGGCAATGCCAAGCATTAATTTCTGTGGCTAAAATGCAAAGAGGCTCAAAGCTGTTTCTTAAAGCTGGGGAATGGGAGCACCTTACATCTCCCTGTGTCCCCAGCACTGAGACCCAGCCTTAGGGCTCCTTGGCTCCCTTCCCCTTTGTGTGAAACATACAGGATTGTTTTCAAGGTTTCTTTGTTTAAATCTCCCAAGGGCCTCAGATGCCCTTGAGGATCCCCATCTCCCCAATCCCACACCTTCTTCCCCTGTGGAAAATACTCCCAAATGCAGCCCAGCCCTTTCCCCTCCTCCTTCCCACTGTTACTTATTTGGGTTCACACTTCGCTTCAGGTCCTTTGCAGGCAGCCTGTGTGGGGCTGTTTGTTAACAACCTGTCAAGGAACATACGGGTTTGGGGGAAAAATATGGAGTTTTTCACACAGGCTGCTCGGGCCAGCGAGGCAGCAGGAGCTGGGGGCCAGCTCTGCCCTGGGAGGCTGGCAGGGCCTTTGGAGGCCAGAGGAGGAGGGCAGAGGGCATCAGGAGAGTCTGGAGCCGCCAGGAGGGGATGGCAGAATCCCTGGAACACGCTTGGCAATGTGGGCATGTTCCTTTGTGCAAAGTTTTCCCTTCCCTTCTTCGGTGCAGAGAAAGGGATGCTGGTTGCTGCCCATCCAGAGCAAATCTGCAGAAAACAATGATGGTTTTTGTTGTTGTTGTTGTTTTCTCTTTCTCCCTCTCAATTTTTTTTTTTTTTTGGTCACTTATCCACGTCACTGAAATGTTTTAATGAGGAAATCCTGACTGCAGGAAGGTCAGGAGATGAAAAGCAGAACTGATTTTAAAAATAACGCCCAGTTTTACTGCGTGGCCAACTCCCAACCCGTTTTTGAGATGAAAGGGAAAGAAAAGCTTCACAGTATTTAAGCAATAAAAGTACTACAAGGAAAAGCTCTTTCCTAGTCTTTGGCTGGCATGGAGGGGTGGTACGAGGTATGAGGGGAAAAATCAACTTTTCAAAGAAGTGTAAGATGTAAAAAGTCCCTCACAGAGGATTTCTATTCACTGAATAGGTGTCTATATGTGTGACTTGATATCACATATAGGTATGAGCAGATGTAGGGCCTGATTCTTCAGGCATTTTATGCAAATGAGAAACTTTTCTTATGAACAGTTGAGATGATCATAAATTGGACTGATTAAGCACATGGTTAAATCTGAGCAGGATTTAGTTCACGTACTTATTCCTATATTCCTATATTCCATCAGTGTAAAAACAAATTACCCTAATGTGACATTAATATCTATTTGCTACCATCTGGGATCTTTTAAAATGGTATTTAATTTCTTAATATTCTGAGACTTTTTCCTTAAAAATTTCATGTATCATTAAAAAAAAGTCTAGTCTAAGTCACAAATGCATCCTTTTTCTCATGTATATTTGATACCAGGCTCCAGTCTAATCTGATAAAGTGCACTTTGCCTGTGGTGTCTTACAATAAGCTGGCTGCATTAGTGCCGGGAAAAATCAATACCGATTTATAATTTACCATCGCAAAAACCTATCACTTTTTATGACCCTCCATCCTGGCTCATTAATATTACATTAAAACACACACACACCCCACTGCAACAGGGTGAAATTGTAAGCTTGTCAGGTTTGTAGTCATAAAGAAAGCTTTAATTGGTGGTAATTTGGGAATCAGCATTAGGTTTTGTTTATCTGTGTGATGAATATTTTTTAAAAATCTTCCTTACTTTCGGTGGATTTCTAAAATGCATCCTGGTAACGCATCAGTTTCTCAGCCAACATCTCCTTACAGTTTTCTTTTTTTTCTTTCCCCTCTGCACAAAGATATGGTTTTCAAACAAAGCTTCTCTCTCTAAAATTTCAGGCAGGTTAGGTAAATCACTCAGAGGCATTCCTTGTTTGGGATTTGCACTCTTGATGAAGGTAATAATGTATAATGAGGCCTATCCCTGCTTAACAGTTATGGTTCTAATTGTGGTTAGATTTTTGTTTGTTTGCTTTTCATCAGGGTTCTGTAAGACTGTTTTGGGGCAAAATATGTAAATGGAATCACTGTATGGTACATTGCTTATCTCTCTCTTGTCAAATGCCTTTGTTTCCTAAGCTGGCAATAGCAGAGGATCAGTTGGATGTTGTTGGCCCAATCCTGCAGGATACAAACGGCTCTGTGCAGTTTACAGAGCACCAACATCTCCAGCTGATTTCAGTGGGCCAATAATTTCCTTTCTTCACTGAGCGCAGAAGATGACAAGAACTATGAAGTGTAGAACCAATTGTGAATTCAGCTTTTTTCTTACATATTTTAAAAACTAAGTTAAAAAATCAAAACAAACCAAAACAATACTTCACCCCCTGCAACGAAAATTAAAACAGTTTCATACTCGCATGTTTTTAGACTCTAGAAGTCCTTATATCTAAATTCTTTCCAGATAATGTCAAAAATAATGATGTCAGTGTTTATATTGGCAACGGAAAGGTGCTCTTTATTTATTTCATACTATTCCCAAAGAGTTTCCAGGGATTTTATTTTTTTTCCCTTCTAGTTAATACTGAGGAGATTCTACCCTAACAAGACTCATGCGCTTTCCTGCTGCATAAAAGCTTAAGGAATAAATAAGTAAATAGTGTGTTAACACTGAAGTTTAAAAAAAAAAAATTAAAAAAATAAATAAAAACCCCGGGAAATTCAGTGTGTTCTCAAGTGTGCAGCGGATCCGCACCATGCAGCAAGTACATGTCGTGATTGGGTTTTTAAGAGACGTTCGCCTCCCCACTGACTGACAGGGCCTATTGATTTTTTAGGTTTCTGCCGTCATCAGTTTTCAGCCTCACAGCGGCCATATGTCGAGGTCAGGGCGCGCGGGGGCTCGGGCAGGCAGCCCTCGCCACAGCCAAAAGTGAAGGGCCGCTGAAAGAAAATCAATCATGTCATAAGTGGGAAGCATCAAAAATTTTCCCCCTGTATGGCCAGGACCCATCAGGCTGTCTCCACTCCCGGCGAAGGTTAGGCATCTGTCAAGCTGGGCTAGGTGAAAAGTATTAGAAATGCCAGTTAACCCGTGGTACGGCTGAGCGGAGCCGCGCCGCCTTTGTCTGCCCGGGGAGTATGACAAGGTTAGCGCTGGAGCTTAATTTTTGAGACAGGGGAGCTCCCTCTGCTCCCCTGGTTGATCTGCAGGATGGGCTGGAGTGGTCCAGGTTTGGGTGAAAGGTCTAAAACCCACCCTCTCGCATGGATGTGGTGCTTCCTTTGGGAAGTCAGCACAGGCTGTTCGTGAGGTTCCCAAATCTGGTTCTGGAATGAAGCAGCACCACAGGAATGTGGCTTTTTGAGTGGAATGTGTGAGTTTTCAGTGCTTTGGGTTGTTTGGGTTTTTTTCCCCCATCAATAAGGAAATTATTTGCTCCTGCCCTGTGCAGATCTGGATGTTGTTTGATTCTTGTTTCAGAATATCTTCACTGGATAGACAGTAAATATTTCCATTGTTCCGCTAATTGGGGAAAATCTATTTCATGCAGTCTGTGAAAGTATACTGCTGTGCTGTATGATTTTAATCTTTCTCCTCCTGTTCCATTTAAAATCCATACAATTAGATTGTGCAATTATGCTAAATAATCGATCTTCTGTATCTTGTTTGCCACTTACATGATGCCTCTTGCGGAGAGGAAAACATATCTGAGTATGTCCACTAAATTTGAAATACTGATTTGGTAATACACTGGGATATTTAAGATTATGTTGGCCATCTTTCAAGCTTTCTGATTGCTGATCATGTGCCCTGAGGAGTATTACAGTAGGCTATGGATAAGGGAGTGTGTGTGGATTTATTGTTAAGCAATTAGGCAAAAAGAGAAAACAAATTTATCAGGACAAGAATGGGGGCATAGCCTCTTTTATTTTTTTTTTTTTACCCTTAATTCTAGATCAAGAACAGTGAGGGCAAATTTGCTTATTTGAAAAAGCCTCCAAACATGTATTTTCTATGCTTGAAGTGATTTGTATCCCATCTCCACATGTAGGTTTTGTTAGCTTACCCAGATACAAATACCTGTTCTTTGAGTCATGCTGCTTATTGAAACTCCTGAGGAGGATTTTCCTGTGAGTGTTTTTCAGAGGGGCAGAGCAGGAGCAGAACTCACTCCAAAGCTTGTCCTGTGTGGAGCAGATGAGCCCAAGGAGATGATGGGATGGGATCTGTGATTTTGACTACAGGCTGGGCTGCAGCTCACTGCTTGAACGTTGCCTGTCACCACCTGACCTGAGCTGTATACTTCCTAATAAATATTTTAGCTCTCTACACTCCAGTGATTATGCTCTCCATTGAATACAGATAAAAAGACAAAATGTTTCTTTAATCAGTACTGTGATGTGAGACCGTTAAGGTAATAGTGCTTGAAACTATTAGAATCTTGAAGATATTGACTGGCTTGCTTTTGGCATTGCAATTATAATTGTATTTTTAGGCTGTGTTATATGGTTTTATAGTAGTTTTTCTAACACAGAAGGCTTCCCTCCTCTGTCTGAGCTGTAGGGAGATACAGAGGGGGAGGGATTTTGCAGTCCTGAGCTGCAGGTGCAGCTAGCAGATGACCTAATTGGGACTGATATAATTTGGTTTTAGAATCTGCAAGGAAATCCAGGTCATCCCTCTGGAATCCACAGTGAATAAGTGTAGACAGATTTGAGGGGAAAAAGCTGTTTGAAACCTTCCTCAAAGTGTATTTTAAGCTCTTGAAGTGCTATGGGGAAGACTGGTGACAAAAGTTATCCTTTGTGAGTTTAGGGCAGATCGACGCAAGTGGCCAAAGAAGTCTCCTCTCCAGAGACTTGTATCCCCCAGTCCCTGAGGAGTGAGGGCCTCCAGGTGCAGAGCTCTCCCAAATTCACCACTGACACCGGTTATCCTGGCCTGTAAATGCAGGGAATCTCAGTCCAGAGAGAACAGAGGTGATGCAGTCTGAGGTGCTGCTTGGCACCCACCAGGGAAGATCATCCCTTCATTGCTCCATCCAGCCTGTAACTGGGAGGCTCTCCTGGGAGGACAAGCTGGACTCCACCTGTGAATGCACATTTTCACTGACTCCAGCAGGGCCATTCTACCAGTGCAGCCTTCCTTCTCACCTGTGGCAATGCACAAACATCAAAAGAGGATCAGACACAGAAATTCTTGACAGAGTGAGTTATGGATATCTAACTCAGTAGGTATCATATATTGCATTAAAAAGTTCAAGAAGTGGCCTGTCTTTCTCTCTAAATCTCTTTTAGGCATAGATTGAAGTGATTTAAATGTGTTGTGTTCTGCATTTGTTTAGTTAAATTAATGCTCTCTGCAGTATCAGCAGACATTGTGATTTGATGATGTGTTTACATGACTTGGGACAAACCCCGTTTGCTGGCTTTTAGTTGGTACTTACTTCCAATTGTTAAGGAAAAAAAAGCAAGGATGGCTGCTAATATTTTAGAATTACCCTAGAGTTGGCTCAAAGGATGAGCCTCTGCTCTCGTCCCAGACAATTGTGGGCACTTTGCATCTGCTGCCCAAGGAGTACCTTGGTGTGGCTGAGCAGTGGAGTTTTGCATGGTGCAAGCCAGCAGCTCCTGGGAGTTTTGAATTCTGACTTTTCTAACAGAGCAAAGCTGGTTTTGCCACTGAAAATCTGCATTGAATGAGGAGTATTTCAAGTAGAGTCTGATACGCCTGTACCAAAATAGTTGACTCCTGGTCCCAGGGTATCATTCCAAGTAAAGTATTCTCTTCTCAAGTGAGAATTAGTGCTGAGATAACAAAAATCAGAAGTAATACCTGAGAGCTGTCTAGTAGCCCTGAGTGTGGCTCCTGGAAATGGAGATGAGTGTGTATGTGCTGGTGCTTGTGCACATGTAGGACTTGCTGTTTGCTGCAGCTTTTTTTGGGCAGCCACAGCTGGATGTTCACTGAGGCTCTTTGTCCCCTTCCTAATTTCCTCCTGGGGAAATGGTAGATGCATTGGTTCATGTCTCTGGCACTGCACTCTGAGGCACCATGGAAGTGGTGTTGTTAAAATTGTTCTTTATCAGCTGGAGGACGTTTCTGGAGAGTAGGAACTAGACCCTTTCTGAAGAGTGGGAACCAGATCCTTCCACGGGCTGCCTTGGTTCTCCACCCACCTGGTGTGGCTCTGAGGTGGCTTCTGACGGTTTTGCTTGGGCACAGGTGGGATGTTGGCCATGTTGCTTCACTCTGGCTGTTCCCAGGTCTCCTCTCACGTGGTTTCTCTGCAGTCAGGCCCAATGTGTGAGCTGGCTTTGCCTGATGGGCACTCAGGAGCAGACCGTAAACAGCCTGTGCTGTTGAAGCCAGGGGTGCTGCTGTAGAAGCATTTACAGTATTTACCTGGAGTTGCTGTCAGCTCTGCAGCTCCTGCTCACCCAAATCAATGTTTCCTTTCTTTCACTTTACTTCCTCCAGTGCTGGCATGTTGCAGTGCTGCAGTCTGTGGGAGCAGTGCTTTCCCTTGAGCTCAGAAATAATTTCTCCCCCCAATTTCCCAGAAATTCTAGACCTTCCCCTCACTGCATCTGCTGCAACAACTGTGCCTCTTCTGTGCCCCAGCATCTTAGCTGTGTGGGCAGTCTTCCTTCCCCTGTCTCCCTCTTCCATTTCCTTTCCTCCTTCCACTTCTACTGCCTTTTTTTCCTTTTTCCTCTTTCTCATTTTTGTCTGAAAAACATTGCTGTTGTATGTGCACATTCCATATTCCAAACTTCATTTCAGCCCTATTAAAACAATAAATCCTGATTGTTCCATAGAAGCTGTTCAAGATCTCTTGGGCCAAAAAAAAAAAATCTATAAAAAATTCTTTTTAAACAAAAAAAGTCCCTGAATACATATTTGCAAAGTACATTTCAGAATTGTTATGGTCTTCTGGGTAAATAATTTTCATTAAAAAAATCTTTATAACACATATTTTATAAGTGTTTTAAATATTATTGTTTTATAGTAGACCATGATGGATTCTAAAGAGCCATTATGGTTTACCAGGGAAATCATATACTTCTTAAAAAATTGTCTTTTAAATACTCATTCTTGAATTGTTCCAACTGTGATGCATTTCTAGCACAGGGTTTTTTTTTTCCTGGGCTATTTCCCCCTCCTATTATTAAAAAAAGGACATTTTCACATGCCTGTCTCTTTTTAAAACAGAATATGATAGTCAGGCTTAAATGATACATAGATTGAAAGCTCCACCTTTAGTGTGCAATATGCTTTTCTAAAACCATCCACTCTTTTTTTGAGACAGCCCTGTCACATCCCATGACATTACCCACCTTGCAAGGGCTTGGTGCAGCCTCATAAGCAACATCTCCCGTTTATTTTTGGCATTCATTGAGTGGAAGAGGCTGAGTAGGGGCTTTGCTGCATTGACAAATTATTCCTCATAGGACGGAGTGTGGAGAGCCCCCATGACTTTTCCCAGAGTTTGGATGTTCACCTGGGGGCTCTCCCAGCAGTTCCTTGGTGTATGCAGACCATGTTCTTCTCATACTCTGAAATCCAGGAAGATTCAGGGAATGACTGGAGGGTGCCTCTTCTCCAGCAGCCCGTTGTGAAGATCAAAGCAGGGATGGATATATCTTCTGACTGAACCAGAAAATGTGATTTGAATGCAGATTCTAGGTGTTGCTTTCATTAGAGTCAGTGTGCCAGTGGAGGGACTGGGATGAGCTGAGGGGAAATGCTCCCAGGCAATGGGGAGAGGAGGAAACCCCTGCCAGGATCTGTGTGAGATGTCCTCAATTATACAGACACCTTCAGGGCAGCCACTTCCCTTCCAGTGCTGCCATTCCCCTGTGTGAGCACCCTGGTTTTCTGGAGAGTCAGGCCTGGACCTTTGTATACCCATTTTCTTTCCTCCATCAGCTGCTTGAGGTTAGGGGGCAACCCAGAATTCTTCTAGACTCTGTGCCACATCTTCATTATCTATTTCAGTGAGGGAACGAAGGGAAAGGATCAAAGGAACTGTCAGTTTGGAACAAGTCCTTGCAGAGCTGGAGGGAAGGGGTGGTAATGCTTCCAAGTTTTGCTGGAATGAAGTGGAATTTGCAAAGAAGTTGGAGAAAGTGAAATATTGGTACTGTGGTAACACTTGGGAGCCCAGATGAGCATTATTGAGGCCCCAGTGTGGCAGATGCTGCAGGTGTCCTGGCACTGGTGACTGCTGCATCTCCCCTGGTGCCTTAATGAGGACTGCGAATTGTAAGATCAACACTCAAAAAAAATACAGAGAAACTCCATAATCTTTACCAGAATAACTCATGGGAAAACCACATTACCTTAGTTTACAAGCAACTGTCTGTGAAACGAGATGATTGCCCATTATGTAATAGATCTGTGCAATAAAGCTTAGGTATCTGCATTTGAAAGTTAATAAATGGACTTATTGCAGACTGAGATGTTGATGGTATAACAGGTAACTGGGTTAAGGGAGAGTTATTCTTAGAAGACAACTAGGGTTTTTTACTAGTTTTTTTTACAAGGATATTGCATATTTGTAAAACTACAGAATATTATTCTTTCCAAATGCAAGGACTGAGAAGAGCTGGTGAGTGAATAACTAAGGATGCAGGCACCAAAATATTTAGAAGAGAACAGAAAGATTTAATTAAAAATTAGATGTAGTTTTTCAATCAGTGTAGAAATAATCTCAAAACAACAGAAAAAAACATCTGGCATAATGTAAGAGCCACATTTCTGTAAGTTACTTAAACTAACTGCTGTCAACTTTAAAAGGACCTGTTCACAGCCATTTAGGAAACAAGAGGAGGATGCAAGCTCTGAGTTTTTATGGAATTAGAATGGAGTTTCTAAAAAGAAGTTTTGTAAAGCTGTAGATACATCAGCTGGCGCAAGGCTGGAACAGTCAGTTAAGTTTTGGAAAGCTAAACTGAACTATTGTGCAGCACAGTGAGTTAACTTTGAAATAATTGTTGAGGTGGATTTCCAGGTAAATTAACAGCAGATAATGTACGTTTCATGAATGTCTTATTTATTTCAGTAGGTTCCTTTGACAGATATGGTCAGGGTCAAGAATGGGGTCAGAAAAACCCCTGATTTTTAATTTACCCAGCTGAAAATCCAGTCTGTGTTGCCAGGTGGTTAATCTGGAGACAACAGCTTTGGTGGTGCTGTCTAAGGATTCTTTGGGACTCCTGGTAGAGCTGCGGAGCTGCAGAGAAGCTGCAGGAATGTGTGAGCCTGTGTTTCTGTGGGCACATAAGAAATTGAAAAGGAGGCGCAGTGTGGTAAAGAACACTCAAAGGGGACTCTCGTGGTAGGTGGGCATGGGCAGAGAAAGCATCTGGCAAACTTCCTACAGCAACAGCCACAGCATTTGCTCTGTGGCCCAGCACCCTGACCTCATCTTGGCATCAACCCAATGCCAACCAGATTGAGCAGGAGGCTGCTGAGCCTGCCTTGGGACCCACAAACAAAGCCTGGTAGCGTTTTTCAGGCAATGCAGGGGAAGGAGCTGGGTATGCCAGCAGATTTCCTCTGCAGAAGGGTCAGTTTGACTGTGTTCCCCACAGAGCACCATAAAACCACTTATGCTGAGTGGGGTTTGTTTCAGCCCCTGCCAGCTCTGTTCCCTGGAGCTGTGGGAGTCACTTTAACTGGTATCAGGGGGTGTAAAGGGTGGGGAATGGCATCTCTGTGAGGTCAGTAGCAGCAGCAGCACTTCTCATGGTGTGTTCTTGGACCCCAAATCTCCTTCCACCGGGAATGGGCAACCTGGATTTCACTGGCTGCGTTCTCCCTTCCCACGGGACCTCTCTGAGGGAGGCAGCAGTCAAACCACAGAGCTCTTTATGTACCTGACAGAGTTTCCATCTGGGAAATGCTCATGAAAGTAACTTCCTAAAACACCGCCCGCGTCATCGGCAGCGACCGCGGCGGCTGGAACGCAGAGCAGCCACACTCCAAAGGGCTTTTATGAGCTACTCCTGTCTCAGCAGACTAAACTATCACAATAAAATGTGAGGCAGGTAATTAATAATTGTGCCAGTGACCTTGAAAATTAATATTGTTTGTTATTCCTGTAAACAAACTGAGTTTCCTTTCCTTATTATATTTTGTATGGTAATTTGGCATAAACACTCCTTTTCACATAATTTCCCCAGTTGACTTTTGTCTCCTTGGTAATTTCCGGCTTTAATAAAGAAAACCTAATTAAGAAGGAGCTGTTGATTGGTTTGCTAGTGTAATTAACACAGGTGATGCTAATGAGTTTCAATGAAACCAATAGTTTATAGGGAAAAATAAAGAGTTGTGCTGCATATGGTGTGAGTGATATCTGCACTTTGGGAAGATATTATTGTGATTTTCAAGCCTCATGTGAGTGGTTTGTGAACATGGGCGGGGGAGATAAAATGTTTTATAAGATTCATTAGTGGTGTTAGACCAAGTTGAATAAGCTTCACGGCTCGGGTATATTAAAAATCAGATTTTTCTGACCCCATTAATAGCATGGAAAGTTTTATCTTCCCGTGGGAAGGAAGAAATGTGAACTTTCTGTGTTTTGTCTGTGGTAAATCTGCAGTACAACTGCTGCAGTGTGTGTTGGGCTCTGGCTTGGGGGGCTGAGCAGGTCACCAGCACCCTGAGAGTTGGGGTGCCTGAGCCCCACTGCCCCTCTTATCTCCCTACACAAAATAGAGAAGGCTGGGGATAAGGCTGTGCAAGGAGCCCTCTTCTGATTTCCTTGTTGTCACCTCAGGCAATTTCTCTCTCTTTTTTTTTTTTTTCTTCCTGACAATGAGAGCAGGACTTTGCCTCACATATTTAAGTCAATGCAAAATGTGAAATCTTTGTTAGTGTGGTTAAGTGAGATATTCTGAATTTCTGCTAGAGATATAAATGCTGCAACATCATGCTGCTGTTGTTTTTGTGTGGCAGTTTCTTCAGGAGGAGATGTTTACTTTTGTAATAACATTGACATTTTGTCAAACATTGATAACATTTTATAGTTGGTCAATGTTTCTAAGGGGCATTTGTTGATCTCTGATTTACATAGCTTTCTGTTCTGCAAGGTGAAATTCAGTTATGTTTTGTATTCCAAAGGTATGCTCTTTTGTTTATTCCAGCCCTGCCTTTACATCTCCCTTTTATTTGGCCTGCCTTTTTTTTTTCCTCTCTTTTTCTTTTCATTTTTCTCTCATTTTTCACCATGATGTAGTTAATTCTTTTTTTCAGCTCATGCTACACTTTGTCTTGTCTATTGCTATGTGACAGAAAAGCCAGAGACATTCCATGTCTGGCAGTACACCTCCAGGGACATCTTTTGAACTCTCATAATTTGTATTTATTGCCACCCACTTTGTAAGTTCACAGTTTAATTTGCCAGCAGTGGCAGTGTTAGGCCGACACAGTAAAACAAGATAACGTTAAAATGTCAGAACGAGAGGGGGCATGAATGATGCATTACTCACTGCTAGAACTTGCACTTGTCATGCCTTTCCACCAAAGTGATGTTAACTACCTTTTGAGAGCCTTATCTGACTGGTATTACTCAGAAATAGGATCATTAGTTCACTGCTCTGATTAGAAGGTTGCTATGGTTGATTAACTCTTCTGGAACTGGGATCACGGTGGGAACATAACATGAATCACACTGGATTATGCATCTAGAACTAATTTTATAATTATTTTTTGCATTTTTATAGTTGTTTACATATGTATTTCCTTAATTCACTAGTGAGCTGACAGGAATGAGAGCAGAGGGGAAAAATGGAGCACATTTTAATGGAAACATTCAAGGTAGATTTCGGTTGAGCTGTTTCTCCTTCAGCACAGTGTGCTAACAGTGACCTATTATGCAAATTGGAATAAAATCAGGAAAAACTGCAATTTGATGTGGTTTCTAGAGTTGCACAGTTAAAGCCTCAGCAGAGAGTGACAGCCACAATCAGATCCTCGTGTCAGATGCAGAGAATGCATTTGCTGCAGAAGAGCCAGCCAGGGCGAGCATAGGGGAATATCTGTGAGGGGAATATCTGCAAAAGGAATGTCACAGGGGCCATCTGAGGGTTGAGACTGCTCTTCCTAAGTGCTTCTGAAGTGCTGCCTTGTGAATGATTTCCCAAATTTGCAAAATGAGCAGAAATTAATGCACTTTAAAAAATAAATTAAATAATAATAAAAGCATTTTGGCTCAGCAATATTCTCATAACCAATGTAGGAGTTTATTTCTGAATGTTCTTTTTGCTCCTTCACTGTAGGGATTCCTTGGCCATTATGACTCCTCATACCATAATGGACAACTAACATTAGTGTTATGGTAAAAAAAAAATATCCTTGTGATGTGGACATTAGCAAAGGTGCATTAGTAAGAATAATGTCTCCTAGCCCAGCAAGTACCTGGTCACAAGACAGCTCTTTATAATTTCAGTGCTTCCTTCTGTATGCAAAGAGTTCTCTGCATCAGCCTATCTTGAGCAGGCAATTTCAGACTGAGTTCAGGCAGTACACCTGAGCACCTGACTGAAATACCAAATCCTCTGCTGGCTTTATGCAAAATGGCTCTGATCCAGTCGTCTCCGTAGTCAAGGAGAGCTGGATCAGCTCCTAAAGGATGAAGGGCCAAGAAGGATACAATTTAATTGAGTGAGTAGCATGACTGATTCCTACAGTTACACATCTGAGTAAAACAAGGAGGCTTTGGACAGCAATTAGCTGGAAAATGTGGTCTGAAAAAATACAATCACACTGTTGACAGTGACTTTGGAGGGTAGATTTTGGTTCCTGAGGAAGAGATTTTGCTTTAATGATAAGAAATAAAGATTCCTTTGTAGCAGAAACATGTTTTAATGAAGCTCAGACATCTTGAGGCAGAATTTAGTTGCCTTCTGCCATAGACTGTGTGTGGGCACATTAGGGGTAAGTCCAAATTTTATGTCCCTTACTCAGTTCATCCTCAGACAGTGATGAAAGAATTACTCAGACTTTGGTCGTGACTTCATGGGGATTGTTTACCAGAGCACAGGGCTCAGAAATGGATCATAGTTGCCAGTTAACTTTTTCACAGATAAGTACCCAACACTATCCTTTTCTTGCTGGGTTTAAAATACAGCTTTGGCCTGGATTGTGAGTTGCTGGTTCTTTTTTGGCTGCATCAAAATCAATCACAGTGTAAATCAATGTTGTATGTCTGCAAAGGAGCTGCTGTTCTGCAGGGTTTGTCTCACTAACACAAGCTGGAGAGATGGAAAAGCAGATGAAACTTCTACCTGTTGCTAAGTAGAAAGTCACAATTAAGGTGTGGTGCAGCTCATATTTTTAAGTGTTGTACTGAGAGCAGAGATGGAGGATGGCCCTGGGTTATAACCCTGGCACTTCTAGTTTGAAAATACTATTAGGAGCTTTTTCACTCCATTTGAGCTGGAGTGTCTACACCAGCTTGCATGGAACTGAGCCAATATAATGCAGTTTGAAAGTATTTTTTGTCTTTATTCTTTTTTCCCCCCTATAAATACAATAGGTTGTATTTGGCTTTAAAAATATCCAGTCTGCCTTTTGGAAATGGTGAAGTTGGCATGATCTGAAAAGACCTCTATTATTATTAAAATTAAATGAATTTCTGAATGACAGTCTCACATTTTAGATGTGTTTTAAATAAGTGTTGAGAAAAGGCTCTAAGGGCAGAGCTGATCTGTTAGGCTGACAAGGCAGACCTGAAACTTTTTCTCATTGTGACAGGAGGTTTTTCAGGGACCAGAAGACCTTTCTACCCTTGCAAAACAATTATTGCACCTGAATTACCACGCTGCTCTGCAGCCCCTCTCTCCCAGCTGCCTCTTGCTGCACTTTCTGCATTGCCCAAGAATTCTCATGTCTTGAGTCATATGGAAAATGAAAGAGAACAAAAAAGAAAGTAGCACCAGTTTTTGCCTACCTTTTTTTTGCTGTGAGCCAAGGCTTTTGCAGCACCATTAGGATGTAGATTATCATATTTAAAACCTGTGATGACACCATTGTACCCATCGGAATGATTAATCTGCTCATTAAAAGAGTGCCGATGGGCTAGTCTAATTGGAACATGGATCTTCTTAAAGGACGTTGCAGGGTCGGGAATAGGAAATATTACTCATAACATAAAGTAGGGATTAATTATGCTACTAAATACTACTGTGTGAAATTTACATATGGGTCTGGTCATTGGTGAGGGGTTAGGAAAAGTGTAAGCATCCCATTTTTATAGCCTTAAAAATGCAGGTGGTGCGTTCGTGGCAAATCTTAACCCCTTGTTGTTTCAGAGGCAGGATGTGCTGGGATGCCATGGGAGGGGCAGGAACACAGCTTCAGGTCAATTCATCACCACTGCTTGAACTGAAACCCTGTCCAACGTGCAGGTTGCAGCTGCAGTGAGATGGTTTCTAGTGAAATGCATGAAATGATGATTTCTTCCAGTGAAATGCAGCCCTTCCCCTGCTCTCTCCGAGGGCAATGAGCACGGGGGTCTCCACATGGAGCCCCTCTGGGATTGCATGGGCCATGGCAGTGCTCTGGCTCCAGTCTCAGCTTGAAAGTGGGGCTAATAATTTAATTACAGGAAACAGGCAGTGTTGCTCTGGTCTGTGATGGTAGTAAATTTTGCCTCTTTTCGAGTAGTACTGGCAACAGGCAGAATTTCTAGGTTGTGGGATGGCTTTTCCTGAGTGTTTCTGTCTATACGTGGTTGCTGTTGGGAGGCTGCTTTAGCTGGACTGGAAAAGCCAACTGTGGAGCTCTGCTATTCCTGACCTATCCTAGGCCAATGTGCTACCCTGTTCAGGGTCAGCAATCTCTCATAGCTGTGGCAGCCTTCATGCTCTTTCTGAATTAGCAGATGTCTTTATCCTGGAGTTATACTGCCAAGGTGATTTTAATAGCAGTCTGGGTAGAGATTTAAGAATGAAAGGAGTTTGGATAGGCTGAAAATCAGGAAAAGGAAAAGAGTATCATGGATGAAACCCCTGTTATTTCCAGTCTATCTGAGATATTTTAATGGATTATATCCCTTCTGAAGTAATGATATGCTTTTTCTTGAGATTTTACAGGAGAGATGAAAACAATTCTCCAAAGAAGTCTGGGAGAATTTAAGCTGGGGAATCTTTTCTACATCCCATATCTTCTAAATCACTGTGCAGTTCCCTCCCCATTAGATTTTCCTCTCTGGATATTAATCAACATTGCAGCCAGTCCTTTGGAAATTTTTTCCAAGTTGTTATTTCTTAAATCTCACAGGATCATTCTGTGAGAATGGTCATGAATATCTAATAAAGACTTCATATGCATCTGAAAAAAGGGAGGAAAACCAATATGGTTTGTTTTCTTAGTGAAAAGGCCCTTGAATTGAAGTTAAGGAACTAATTCCTCTGAACTTAGATCTGAGCCTCATTGTAATGAAAGAATTTTTGTATTTCCCATTAGTGAAAACATGATAGAATTTTTTTCTTTTGCTCTTGCTAATTTTAACCATGGTACTCAATGTCCTTCAAGAAGTAAAGATCTAGAAAACCTTTGCTGAAGGGAAATTTCATTGAAATTCAAAGGGTCTACTTAGTGTGTTATGTGGAAGATCTGGATGTATGTAGTTAAATGTACAAGCACCTCTGTATAATTCATCATCTCAATATCTGGATAAACATCCAATCTATACAAGACAGTGTTCTCAAGGGTGAAACTCAGGATGACTTTCCCAGTTTTCCAGCTGGAGGGAATGAAACCTGGCAGGGCAGGGCTCAAATCCCTTGTCCGAGGTTACAGATGAGCCCATGGCAGAGCTGTGGAAAGTGACTGGCTATCAAGCATCTGTGCATATTTGGTGAGCTGCCTTCCCTCTCTAGAGCCACATGAGCATTTAAGTGTTTTGTTGGATAGGGGCCTAGATGCTTTTAGGGATTGTTTTGAAAGCTGTTGTTTATTTTAAAGCACTTTCCCCAGCCAATTTGCAGGTCTCTTCTTGAGGCCTACTGTGGTGAGTCCCACCTTATGGAAAGGGATTCTGTATATTATGAGATGCTGGAGGACCTTTGGGATCCCCTTTCTGATAAAAGCTCTTGAGGATGGAGCAGAGGAATGGGCCACTTGTCAATCAGCACAGGCAGCCTATCCCCTAAAATGCTCCT
Source organism: Zonotrichia leucophrys gambelii (assembly GCF_028769735.1). Taxonomy (NCBI): domain Eukaryota; kingdom Metazoa; phylum Chordata; class Aves; order Passeriformes; family Passerellidae; genus Zonotrichia; species Zonotrichia leucophrys. Next base: position 3,919,902 of record NC_088183.1, read on the forward strand.
TGCCTGTGCCCAGATCCTCCAGGGGCAGGTTCTGCCTGGAGATACAGATCCTGGAGCAGGGACCCAGCCAGCTCACCAGATGGCCAGGAGTCACTGAGCATGTTTGTGGTGCACAGCCTCCAAAGTCTCTGGCAGCCTGCCACTGGATATATATATATATATATATATAGCAATTTACTTAGGGGATGGAGACGGGGGAATACCAAACTGCTTATTGGCCATCAGAGTGGGAGCTGTTAAAAAGTATTGGATCCATAATTGCATTTGGTCTCCCCAGTGACCAAGGCTGCAATCCCGGTGGAAGCTGTTTTCAGTTTTTAATTTTTTTTTCTTCAATAGAAGAGCCATTAGAAGAAAAAAATGATAGTTTTTCTTTAAAAATGGGGTCTGCTGAGATGCTGTAAGTGATCATTGGCAGAACAATCCTTGTATGCCAGGATTCTTCTGTAAGTAATGAGATCACTTGGATCAGCATGAGAAAATGGGATAATCCACTTCTATAGAAAGTGAAAGCTCTCATACAAAGCATGAGTGAGCTTGTGAAGCATGTCACTGTATGTTTAGCCTCTGTGTCTATAATAACCTTGTACTTGCTTCCTAATAGTTGTAAAGAATACAGTAATGCTAAAAACAAGTGTTGCTGACACATTTGTCAGTGTTTCAGTGAACCCTGATGCTATATGTCATTGATTTGTGGCTACAGACAAAGAAACTTTTTTATTTTTTTTCCCTTTTCTGCCTGCCTTCCTTTCTGATTTTCTAAATTATTATATTTTTTAAATTTTAATAATGACTGTGTGAGATGGAGGCTGCATTTATTGATGGGCAATGTTGTTGACAATGTTGTTTACTTATTTGGAATGACGCCGCCCCTCAAGCTGCTACAAGCTTATCAAATCACTTTAACTAACTCCCATGTTACCATCAACACTGGTCCAAATCTGTCACAACTGGCAGCCTTCAGAGTTTGTTTGAAAAGATGGTTAACAGGTTTGAGCATTGTCAGAGTTGCAAGGCATGAGCAAATAAGATCATTGCTCAGAGTGTGTTGTTAGGTTGATCACACAGGGCAAGGATTAAATTCTTGGAATGTTTTACTATTAATTATACTCCCACGTGCTTTTGGGTTTTCAGGAAAATGAGGTTCAGAACTTTCTGAATGGAAAGATGTCTATGTGGAAAACAGAAATAACTAACACATTTTCCAGTATAAATGAAAATCTCCACTTTTTCAGCACCGTGAAGACAAAAGTTTCACTGCAGAAAAGGGATAAAATAAGTTAGGCTAGGGTTAAATAAAAAATAGTGTATCCTTGTCGAGGACCCAATTTAAAGTGAAAAGTTTAACCCCCATACTGCACTGAACCCAGACAAAATAGCTTCCATGGCCTTTGTGTGACGTGGAAGGTGAACATAGAGCATCTTCTGTGATATTGCCCTCTTTGGCTTACAAAGTGTATTAAGTTACGTGAATGGGGAAAGTTTTGAAACAGGCCTTAGAGTTTGACATAATATCTCTCAGTTGGAACCGGTGCTTATTACAGTGAATACCTTTTTTTTTTTTTCTCCTTTTTTTTTTTTTTTTTTCATGTCCATAAAAGCGATTGGGTGACTGTTAGGGAAGCCGTGATATTGGCAGTCTGTGCCTTGACCTGGGATCTGATACTCTTCCCAGGGGTTCTAGCTTAGGAATGCTTACAGCAGCAATGCTGCTAATCACAAACGAGGAGGCAAAACACCACTGCCTTTTGTCTCGATGTTAATCAAAAAGTAGTCTGGAGGGCTGCATGGACTGCCTTGTCCCAGAATGGTGGGGAAGTCATCTGTCGTGGCATTAAAAATGTTGGCAACATGAAGGTGATCTGAACTCTGTGTGATGTAGCCATCATCCCGTAGCTGATCTCTGAATTTAAAGGTGTGGCAAAGCAATCGGTGCCACAAATTAGAGTCATCCCATTTGCATAGATTAACGAGGGAAGGTCGTAGCCTGGTGACAGGTCAGGGGTGCCCCCAGGGATTGGAAGAAAAACTTTGATTCTTCCTTTTTTTCCTTTCCATGAAGTAATCGTGCTGTTCTATTGTAAAAGGAGCTCTGTTACTTATAAAGGAAAGCTTGTCATTTAAATTCATCCAAGTTAGGACACCACTGAGCACTGTCAGATGTCAATCACAATACAGCAGGGAAATGTTTTTCAACAGATTTTTACCTTCATTTTTCCATAACACAGAGCGGTGGCATAAAGGGGGTCTCTGAATGTACTTCTTAAGGTTAGATTTTATTTCTTTTCATCTGCAAAGGACTGTTTTTGAAGGTATGTAGTAAAGAATCATGGTCATTTCTGTGACAGGGAGGGAGGAGAGTGAGGTGAATGTTGTTTATAATATCTTTTCCATTTGGGAGATGTTAGGGAAGGATTTTTGTGTGTGCTGAAGCCGACATTCTTTCTCACTGGAATTGTTGATTGTGTCTTCTCGGCAGAAGTTGCTTTGAAATATTTTGGCTGGAGACTTGGGATCTGTTCTTTTCACCAAACCTCTTTCACCTCTGTGCTGCTGTCCTACATTTTTGTCCAAGCCTTGTGGAGATTGAATGTTCGCCCTACCTGACATCTGCTCAGGAATGAGATTTTGTACTCTGGCCAGTTCTGGCAGAAGCATCAATTTGATGCCCTTGTCATCAGTTTCATAGAGAAGCTGGGGACTGCGTGACTTTTAGCACTGAGCTGCAGCTCCCTGCCAAGGCTAACTGCTGGTGCATGGGTCTGGTGGATTTGGGAGCACAGGATTTAAGGGATGAGAACAGAGTGATTGCTTCTTTTTGCACTCTTCACTTTTGCATATCCTCAGTAAGTTTATTTCGATCTGGCTTTTCCGCATATCTGTAATCACACAAAATCACAACAATACTTACTGAGGGAAATTTCTCTTTGCGCTGCCACATGCTCTAAAAATTGTTATCATGGTTTGCCAAGCCTGCTGTTCCTTAAGATCCTGGTTTGTCTGATGGCCACTGTGTAGGTCAGGGCTTTTTCTCTTGGAAGTGACATAAGACCACGCTGGCATCTGCCCCCAGGAATGAGAGAGGAGGACTGTGTCCATACGGCTCCCAGTCATGTTAAGCAAAGAACAGATGCTGGACTTGTGAGCAGCTTGGTGGCTGCAGACCAACTCCAGGGGAGCTCCTGGCAGCTCCTGGGGCTGGCAGTGCCAGTGGGCGTCACTGCTGTCAGTCAATGGCACTTTCTGCAGGGCTCCACCATTCACTGGTGGCACTTTCTGCTCCAAGAGTCCCTAAGAGAAACCCATTCCTGGTAAGCAGTAAATAGAGACACACATAAACGTTACCCGTTGTTTAAAGTTTTATCATAAGTGTATGTGTGGTTTTTGTTTTTAAATTATCATTTTTTTTAACCCAGCTGATTCCTTCCAGATTCTGCCCAAATTTTTTTTTTTTTTTTGGCCTTGAGTAAACCTATATGTTTATTTAGATATGGGAGGATTTTAGGCTTGCAAGGCTGGGAATCAACTGTGCATTGATCTAAACATTTACTGAGTAGCAGGCAGTTGGACACAGAATACCCTGAGAAAATGATGTTTAATCATGTGGAAAATTTTGCCATTTGCATCAGCACAATGATACATAGATAAGTGTGCTTTCAGTTCCTCAAACAAACTCAATGCTGTAACTAAATGCTTTATGAAGTTGAACATCATATTGTACGCATCTTCACTGTAAAGCCATTACAAAAAAACCACTGTGAAAATCCCCTATTATGCAAAAAGGTGCATGCAGTATTTCCTGAGTAAAATGAGACACAGTAAGAGGTATAACTTTATGGCTCTTATTTTTTTTTCCATTAGCTTTTTGTTTACAGAAATTAGGTGAAGTACCCAAGCATAAATCTGCTTGGAAATGAAGCAGCACTTGGAATCAATATATGTAAGCAGGGACTTTAAGTTTAAACAGGTGAGTGGTCTCCTTGGCTCACAGGGTGTGTCTTAATAATTATGTGTCCAACATTACAATTCAAGCCCTGTTATCCAGACCGGTGCAATCTAAGCTCTTTTGCAACTTTTTGTGGTGGGCTGGTAGCTTTTAATGTATTTTATTTCAGGGACCAACTTCTAAAAGAAAAGTTTATGAAAAGATGAAGAATCACATTTGCATGCTGCAATGGTAGCTTGGGAACACTGGGAAGAGATTTGTTTTTCCAGAGTATCTTTGTAGGGACAAATTCTGCTCCATGGAGAAAACCTGCTTTGACACTGTCAGAGAAAAGTGCCGTCTCTATTAAAATAATAGTGTTGAATCAGTGTTAGGAAGAGTAGCATTGAGTCATAAAAACTAATTATCACTGTTCAAAACATTCTCAAATACACTTAAGTGGAGGTTTGTTGCATAAACATACAATTAAAGAAGGAATTTGTGATGGATGCAGGGATCCGCGGCGCACAGGCTCCCTGTTTACTGGTGCAGCTAACAGATGGGTAGGCCAACTGATTCACAGATGTGCAGCTTATAAATATAAACTAACGTCTTACTACTGATGTATATCTGCAAGTGGCAACAAATTACTTTCTCTTTAGCTCTTGGCTGTATAGTGGGGTAGATTTTAATAATAAAGTAACTGTCATTAGAGCCAGTGACAAATGATCAACAAAAATACACTGCACTTGCTCAGACTTGGGGTTCACTGCTGCAAAGTGCCAGCAGGATTAGTTTTCAATGTTTTTTTGGCTTTTGTTTGTTAGATTTTTTTTTCCAGGAAATGTACAAATCTTATGTTTTGAAGCACATCTTAGATATTTAAACTCATAGATGCCAAGCAATCCTAGTCCTAGTAAGGACTACATCATTTTTTGTCTTCATGTTCCTTTGAGGGGATGAGGGCAGAGAAACAGGAAGGGAAAGTGGAATCTTTACATGTTCCAAAATATTATTTTTCTCATAGTTAATAATCCCCAAATTCATCTCCAAACCAATGCACTGGTGAAAATACAGAGTTAAGGAAAGGGGGGAGCTGCATTCCATTGTTATATTTGCTCTTTAAATAATTTAGTTGCAAAAAAATCTGAAGGCTGTTTTAGCAGTAATTAATTATTCATTAATGACATGCTAATTGCATGGTACCTTTGAATATTTAACAAAATGCAAAAAAAAAAAACAAGCACTGTAGTTATGTTTTTAATGTAGGAAGAGAATTTTTTACTATATTACCTCTTTTGTGGAAAAAATAGACCTCTTTTTCGATGGACTAGGGAAAGTCATAGTAGTGGCCTACTTTCTATTCACTATCTTCAGTCACTCTTTGTACAGTGGAATATAATGTCCTTATCTAGACTTAACAATTGACAGGGTGGCAATCCCTTGACTTTTGTCCAAATGATTTCTCAACAAAAATGGGTTAATTATCGCTCTCCGTAGCTTTTTGAATAACAAAAGGCCACGGTTCCTTTTCTTCTTTTCTTTCCTATTTACTGTATGGAAGCCTTTGAAATGCGATAGTTTAATCGGTGACACCTTCTAACCGGGGATTTCTGAGTGCTGGAGCTCTCTGCAATGAGCTCATATTGCTGTGTGTGAACATTACCATGATTAGGAGATATGACCTTTATTATGCCAAAGCCACCCTGGACTTTAAGGATGAAAATAAAACCTCTCCAAACCACTCCATGCGCTGAAGTAGGTTTGGATTGTTTCACCTCATAAAAGCCAAGCAGTGTGCTAACAATGCCCTTTTAATACACAGACTCACTGAGCTACACTCTCTTGACCAGCTTGTTAAAAATATTAATTGTTAGCTACAACTTGCACCAGCTCTCTGCTGAGTGTGTTTAGATCAGGACTTTTCAGGTCTTCCTCTCAGTTAGAGAACTAGCTTAGATATTTTTGTGATGATGCAATAGACTTTAATAACCTGGCTGGATATTTCCCTTCGAGTGTTTTGTTTTGTTGTGGGTTCAAGGGTGTAAAATGTAAGGCAAATAATCAACAGAATTTAGAGCCACTGTCCTTGATATTGCTCTACTCTGTAATTCCTCAGCGGGAAGATAAGTGACACAGCCACTACTCTAATTTGCATCCTATAGCCTAGATTTTGTTCTCCTTTCTAATTAGTTGGTAACTCTCATTAACGTTAATAGTACTTACAAATATGCATCAGTGAGAGAATAGATCCCAGTAAATCTGAGCATTATTAGGGCAATACAAAATTAGCATGTAGTATACTTCAAGCTCATGCTGAATTTTATAGCTTGGCTGGCTATAAAGGAGTAGAAATGCATTCAGTGACAAGATGAGGGGAAAGCAGGAGTACTTAACTAGAAGAAATAGGAATGCTCATGCATCCCACATGTGATTGTCTTCCCAAGTACTCCCTCAATTGAAGTAATGTAATTGTTTCAGAACTGGCTCAGGTCTCTCTCCCTCTTTGTTCTGCTGCTCAGAGAATTCTTCTGGCATTCTTCAGTAGCAAAACTTGTAACTGCAGACAAGGCTGGGCGGAGACTGTGTAAATCTGACTCTGAACTTGCTTTTTTGTACTCCTGCTATGGAGAAGAAGAAGAGGCCAGTCAGACTCTTCTCAGATGTTCTTTTTGCATTTGTGAGATTGAATCCAATGGCTGGGAAGTAATACAATTACTTGGGTATTCTTTATTCAGTCTTCTGGGCGAAGAATTTGCCCTGAAAGCATGTGGATTAAAAAGTCAGGAGATATATGGCAAAGAGATGGGAGGGAAGGTTTGGTTGTGTTTAGGAACTTTGACAGGTACTGTGGGTACCACCTGCAGCATCTGCTCTGCAGCTGGGGTGATGTGATTCAGTGAAACATTAACTTGAGATCCAAGATGTCCTTGCACAGCTCCTGCTGCCTGGTGCGAAGGCCTGGTCTCTTATTTTAGTGCTCAATAGAGGCATCAAACCCCAAAATGCTGCTCTTAACATAGAAGCAAAATACAGGGTTTTAATTTGAAAATAACTGAAAATTTGCCCCTCTGTGAAGATCTTAATGCAAAAGTGTCAGAGGAAGGGCCATTTATTTGCCTCAGATCTGCTTGCTGCAAGACATGAGCCATTCACGGAGTAACAAGGACAAATACTGTCAGGTCTGGGATGGAATGTAGATCCAGTCAAAGGGACATGTGTTCTGGGGAGTAGTTTCCTATTCTTTATTTTTTAATTAGAGGTACCTAATTTTGACTGCAAAAAACCAGCTCCTATGTCATATTTCTTCACCCTGTGGTTAGTGGTCAAAATGTTAGCATAATGCATATAAAACATGCTGGAAATTTATGCAGATAGATTGGGGTCATGGTAGAGAGAGCATGGATGCATTACCCCAGACAAAGTATTCCCAGTCTGCCCTATTGTTATTATTTATTATTTGACATCACCAAAGATACATTTTTTATGCTGTTTGGGCACTTCACAATGCAGATAAAGATATGATCCCTGCTTGAGATGGAGGAGAACAAATTGATTTCAGACAGGACGAAGTGAGGAGGAAGGATGCACGATGGGGAGAGGAATAAATGCTAGAGGTAGTCTGAAGCCTGTGCAGGGCATGAACAGTGGGGTTTTTAACACGGAATATTGAACAGGGGAAACTGAGAACAGCACAGAGGGCAGGAGTGTCCTTTAGGGCCAGTGTAGGAGGGTCCATGTTGCTGATGTGCTGTGGGTGGGCTAATGGCACGTGCTGGTCAGTGCCACTGTGGGATGCACCACAAAGACTCACACAGCCAAACCTGGGCTCGTGGGGAGCACATTTCCCTCAGCTCCTGCTCTCTCCCTGACACTGGGTCAGGCCTCGTGCTGGGGGAGTGTCACAGAGTTATTTTGGACACAAATGAGGGTGGTGCCCCTCTCTGCTAGGAATGGCACTGTGCCCCTCAAGGGGGTGAATGGCCCTCGTGTTGCTGTGCCATCCCTGCCCTGCCTCTCCCACCCACTTCTGGTTTCTGAGTGAGTGATCCATGTGTAATTTACAATGATGTCCTGCTATGGAGCTACTCTGGTCCTCCAACAGCACATTTCCACCATCAGCTTGAAGGTTTGAGGCCAAGGAGGGTTTGGGTTGCGTAGGGGCAAAGGAAAAGGGAACTTGGTCAACTTTACCTTGTAAGGACACTTGTTGCAAATGTGACTTTTAATACCAAAAGGCAATTAAATGTCAAGCTTGGGTTCCTGACTGCAATTAGTGTTTGGATTATAAATTCATATTTGAGAGACTTTTTGGCATTAAATATACTAAATTAAGTGAGGGGGAAGGAGTAGGAAATGAGGGGGGGAAAAGGTCCTGCTGAAACACAGTCACACATGACATTTCCTCATGTCGATAACCATCAAGGGCTTTGCTTCTCCATCCATAAAGACAAGAATGCCACCTGTCAATCAAAGGGAGAGTCACAACAAAAGATCAAGAAAGAATGAAACAAAAAAAGTCTTCTTCCTTTGGATAAGCATTGGCTGGTTTTTTTTGTTGGTTTTGGTTTTTTTCTTTTTTTTTTGCATCTGATAATATTTATAATGTGAGCACAAGGTATATATAGGTGGTAGTTTATATTACAATGCTTCATTTCCTTTTAAAATTGTGTTCACCCAGAAGGAGAAATTATACAAATAAGGCATTTCAAGGTACTAAAGCATGACCTGTAATTGTAAGAACTATTTTAAAATGCTAGGTTCTTACTTTTGGTGCCCTCTGTCAGACAGAGCACCTTTACTCTGCATTGAATGTTCAGTTTAAAATAAAATCTAATTTTTGTTAAACCACAAAAATGAAGTTTGGCTGCAATGTTACCAATCCTTATTTACAAAAGAGTTTCTATTCCTTATAGTTCATAAAATAATATTGGAAATTGTTATTTACTATTAGAAGAGTCTCCTGCAAGCTTTCCCTAGTTTTTAAAACCACCTTGTTATGGACTGTTTGCACAGTACATTTGGAACCTGAGGTGTGGGGATTAGTAACACAGCTGCATTAAGTAGATAATCAATAGAAGCTATTAATACATTTTTCTTTGTCTTACATATGGTAAGGTTAATATAAGTGGCAGTTGTGGAACCTGGTTATGACATAAGTGCAATACAGATCTTGAAGTCTGAAAAAATTAACAAAGAATAAAACATATACTGAATGCATAATAACATATGTTCCATATTTGAAAACTTTTGCCATCTAGAGTACCATCTAAAGTATTTTGAATTTTTTGTGTTGCTGTCCTTAAATAGCCAGATTAAATTCTATATTCCTGGCCTGTGGCTTTTCCAACATGGAAACCAAATGCAAGAGAGGGATGAACATCATCTTGTCTTATAAGCTTCAGCTTTCCATGTCAGCCCAGTGTTGATAATGGCAAAATAATGTCCAATGATGTAACTTTACCAGTTCAGTAAAAATCTTCTGGTAGTTTGTGAATGCAAATGGTATCCTGTCGTTTGCAAGCTGAGAACACATAACAGGAAGCTGAGAGAAAACAAATCACAGAAGTGAAGAACAGGAAATCAAGACAAGAAGCAATTAAATGGGAGCCAATCATGCACTTGTATGGCCTGAGACTGGACTGTGACATTGTCTGCATGGGTGGGTCTGGGCAGCAGAAAAGACTCATTGGCCATGTTTTTTGAAAGCTGTGTGATTTTGAGCCTATCTCTTGTACTGTTGGGGGTCATAAGAGTTTCACCAGGAACTGAGGAATTATTGGTTCCAGAGGTCCTTGGGAGGCTGAACCCAGCTGTAAGGGTTCAGTAGTGCTGACTGAAAACCAAGAATTCCACTCTGCAAAAAATGTGAAGCTTTCCCATTTAATTTTCTAGTCTTTGCAATATCTAAGAATAAGGATTTCAGTCCAGGTTTAAAATATTTTGACCAGAGTCCTCGATTCAGTAGCTCTCTTAGAGTCCTCTTTTTTGCTTTGAAGTTCTACTTTCTGTTGAAGGTGCACAAAAATTTTGCAGAAATATTTATAAGAAGGGACACTGCAGAGAAACTTTCATTTGTCAGTGTAAAATGTGCTGCTGAAAACCTATCACTGATCACTTGAGACTCTGTCCCTGACCTGCATTTTGAGTATCTGGAGCGTGTTGAATGAGAGCTGGCAGTCACCTGACTTCAGCAGGACTGTGGCTCAAACGTGAGGCAATTCTGTGCCCTGCCTGGGTTTCTGTGTCCACAGCACAGATATTTTCTATGTGTATGTCAGAATAAAACCTCAACACTCATTGATTTCCTATGGGCAAGGGGAGGAGTGACACAGAATGCTTCTGCAGGTCTTTAATCTTGACGACTGAGGGACAAGGAGTGTGGGCTACATCTTGCCACAGCTGGGATGTGGGCAGTGGCCATCCTGAGAGCAAGGCTGCAGCATGTGTCAGCTCTGCAGTGCTGCACAGCCACTGAACTGCAGTCAGATAAGGATAAACTTATTGCAGCCTTTCTCTGGGAACTTCTCTGTGCAGCTCCACTGCTGCCCAAGAGTTCATTTATTGATTCTACCACCCTCATGAAACTGCTGCTTTATGGTTGCGTTTTATTTTTTTAATTGTAAAAGAAGCCTAAAAATTCAATTATTACCACCAGAAAATAAATGCATGCCTACGAGTCTGTGGCTTATCTGGTACTTTACTTTATCTATTTTTCCCCTGAATGTCACTGAAAATTTTTGTCGCTTTTCTCTTATCTCCCTCTAATTTGCCAATATTTCTTGTCTAATCTCGCTGTCTGGAAAACACAGAGCTGTAGGTGCGTCCCCAGCAGTGCCATTTGATCATCACAAGCCACCTTCGTACATCTGGCTCCAGCTCACTGATCATTTTGCAGCTATGTCACATTTTTAATTTGCTGTCCACCAGCCGTACAGTGATCTTATGGCATCTCAGAAGTTCTCTGGAAGTCATCACATTGACAGTCATTCTGGGTAGGGATGTCTGGGTGCACGCATGCATCAACTGCCTTTCAGAAATGTCATTATACCTCACATCTGGGATGTATTTACTGGCTGCTATCAACTGCTGCCACAGAAAGCCTTGAGTTACTGGTATCGTGATCTGTGATCTCTTTGTGGTACTTACTTTTCCATGTCCACCTCAGTATTGTAATTTCTAAATGCTGCTAATACAAATCAGGTACTTTTCAGGAGGGTACAGTCATGAATTGGGATCAATTGGGTGCTGAGAATTTGTATTGAGCCTCTTCCCATTGTTGTCATTATCTCTTGTGTTACAGTACATGGTGTAAGCTTCCATTTGAGACTGCTAGTGGTCAAATATAAGCTAGGGAAAGAATAGAACCAGAATTGGTGGTCTTTGATTTTTTGCCACAGAGGTGGATCCACTCATATGAGCACAGTGATGTGCTGGAAGTCAGCTACAAATAACTAAACTTCTGCCTTTGAAAATGTGGTCTGGACACCCCAGTGATGCTGCTTCTAGTGGTGCTTTCCTTCCTGTAGTGACTAAACAGAGTGTCATTTTTCTCAGAGAATCTCAATGTGCCTGTAATCACATGGGAAAAAAAAACCCCACAGGGCATTTTCTTGGTCCACATCTCGTGTTTGCATTCAGGCTGAAATCCTGCCTCCTCAATGACCCACGTTACTCTGTGTGTGGGCGAGGAGCTAACCATGGTGAAGGCAGCTCTGTGCTGCACAGTGATGCTTTCCTCCTTTCTCAGCAGAGCAGAGGCAGGGCTGGAGGGAACTCAGCCCTTCAGAGTCATTGAAGCTCTCTGGAGTGTTTGTGGGTGTCTATACCTTTGCCTCCACCAGGTTTTGTGCCATGTGACAAAGGGATCCCTTCTCTGGACTTTACCTGAGAGGCTGAATAGATGATTTTAGTACAATAAACAAGTTTACATCACAGAGTTTTAAAAACACTTTAGTGACTTGGAGATATTCTTGAAACATGTCTGTGAACAACATTGTCCTTATTGCTTCTATCACAAGCATCCTGCAGTGGAGCAGCTCAGCACCTGCTCTGAGGAAGGGCATGATTTGGACTGAGCAGGCACCCAAGGGTTTCCCTGAAATATTTTGTCTCGTCCTCTGTTGAAGAGTCTGGGTCTTTCCCCCTTTCCAGGGTTTTCTACCTTGAAGGCTGAGCTCATCAATAATTTTTATGGCAGGGAGGCCACATGTATTTGTGGAGGTGGAGGAAAGTTGCTGAGAGCTATAAAGCTGCTGGTTACTTGAGAGATTCTTCCTCAAAGTCCTGGCTTGCCAGAATAACTTATTTTACAAAGTTTCTTTGGGCCTTACCTTCTTATCACTTAAAAGGGATGAGTAGCTCTTCCTTACTCCTTCCAATCTATTAAATTGGCAGGGCTTGTATGAAAAATTTTAGTACTGTGGACAGAGCAGGTGGGTGCATCTTTCAGCTTTCCATAAAAATAACTCAGAGCTCAGAAATAAAGGTACTTGTTCCCCTGAGGATACCTTCAGTCTTTATTTGTAGAGGACAGATAAAGATGGGATGTCCTCTTCCACTTGGAACACTGACGCCTGGATGAGCCCCTTCAGATGACAGAAGGAAAATGCAGCTCTGTGCCTGGGTCACTGATAGGAGACAACATTTTGTGAAGCCGGTAGAAACCTTCTGGAGATGCAAACTGTCAGCTTCTACACACAGCTCCTCCCCTAGCCCTTTGTGCTAGTTGGAATGAAGTTTTATGTCAGTTTTTATATTTCTGGAGAAACTGGGCTTTTGGATGAGAAGGTGCCTGTGATTTCAGACAAAATATAGATCCTCAAGTGGCTAATCTGCAGAAAGAAACTAATGCCTGCTTTAAAAAGCTACAATTTAGGCAACCCAACCTATTGACCTTCTAACTTTGGACTGCCAAGACTGCTTGCTCAGTACATCTGTTTTTCTATGGTATTGCCTGTAATTATGTTGTCCTCTGCAGTTACGATAGTGGTTTATCCTGCTTCAAAAATGTTATGTTTTGAGGTTAACTTTCCCAGGGGGTATGTTTCTTTCTTTCTTTTTTTCCCTTTCTTCTTTTTGTCAAAGCAAACAAAACACAAAATCCCACTCGGGATACAGGAGTCAGGAAGAAACCTATTAGAAAGAGTTAAAGTACCTTGTACTGTGGGGACGCGTCTGTCAATGGGAAGTACTGTATAATGGGGTTACTTGAAAATGGCAAATAGTCCTGCATCTTATTGAATGAAAAAGGACAAATGTCACAGAGCTTGATGGAAAAATAAAGATAAGGTTAGGGGTCATGTGACCCAGACGTGTCCCCTGCTGTCCACATGAAGGGCGGCCCTCCCTGCATCTTCCTGTGATTCCTGCTTTTTGCTCGGTGTGGACAAAATGATGATTTATGGCTCCTGCCGTGGGGATGGGTGGGTGAGTTTGCAGGCAATTTCTAATTCCCTGCTCCTGCCTGTAAAGCAAAAATTCTTTTCATGTCTTATCCAGCCATCACAGCTTGTTTGTGGTGCCACTGTAACTATTATTTGTAAAAATCACTTTGGGAACTGTTTATTTCTCATTAAAGGTCCAGCTCTGCCCCAGTGAAATTGATAGGAGTCTTGCCATTGACTTCAGGGAGGAAGGATGAGACTCTTTTATTTCCAGTACATTCTGATGTGTCCCTGCAGCGTTAGCAACTGTAAGGGGTGACAGCTGGGGGAAATGAGTGGCTTTGCACTGTAAAACACAATTCATATTACCAGAATGGAGCATCCCCTTGCAATATCAGGTCAGGCAATGCTGTGTTCTTTGGGTTCTCCAGAGGGCTGGACCGACAAATCCCAATGTCCCTGGCCATCATTGTCATGGACCAAAGGACAAGGTGAATTTGGTGTCTGTACATTGTTTGAGTTGGAGAGAGTTCTCCTTCCAGCCAGATGGAAAACCATGCAGGATGGGCCAGGTGTTTAAAGTGGGATCTGACTAAGACCAAATCTTTGAAAACCAGCTCTAAATTTGAACTGTAAGTAAAGATTTCCAGTATTAAGCCCACATATGCCATGTTGTATTTCACTTAGCAATTGAGCAGTGTCCAATTGCTATTTATTGAAAACACTGGACTTTTGCCACTGAAAAATATTTGTGGTGTTTTGGTATTCTGAATAACTTGTAGTTTTTTTGGTTTTGCCTCATCTGACTTTAAAAAAAAAATTACTGGAAAGAAACAGAGTTTTTAAAAATTAATTTGATGCAAACCAAAACAAATTATTGCCTCCATTCTTCAGGGAAGAAAAGAGAGACTTTTCCCATAGAGCGTATTTCTCTAGTTTTTTTCGTTTCACATTATTCTAAATAAGGAAAACTTCACAATCTCAGAACTGTAATAGTTTAAAAAAGTACAATTAAAATATGAACTATATTTTTACTCTCCTTGGTGTTCACATGTACCTAGTTCCTTATTTTCTTTTAGCATACAAGGGCAGAAAAGCAACCCTTTGACGTTCTTAATCATATGAGTGAAATTTGGTTTTGAAGTGGGTTGTCAGGAAGTACTGTGGGCTGTATTTTGTTCTGAGTTAAGCTGAATGTCCATGTCTTTAACCTACTGCGAGGTGTCAGGAGAGGTGAACCCCATTTATGTCTGCTTAATGCTTCCTTAGCATGTTCAGATTTGTACTTCAGGGTCAGCTTCTGATTGAACATAGTTCTGCAAAGTGAATTTAAGATTAGTATTAATTAAAAAAAAAATTGAAACGTATTTGTCAAGGAATCAAACAACTTGAGGATTGATCAGACCAGATGCCGCATCCATGCAAACATTGTTTCTCCAACAAGGACTGTCTTGTCCCAAACATTTGGGATCCTTTGTGAACTTTTAGCCTCCCCTCATGCCAAATCTATAGACATGAATGTATCTCTTCATTAGCTCTGCTTGTAGGATCAGTGGGTTTTGTGTGTATGTTTGGAGGAGCCATAGCTTACAAAACATCTCTAAGGTTTTTTTTCCTGTGCAAATGTGGGGTCAAACAAAGGTTATTTCTGTATGGCCAAATCCCCAGCAAGGAACAGAGCAGTAGAGGCTTATAAATGCTCACAACTACTCCTGTTTCAAATCTGAACCTTCAAATCTGAATCTCCTGATTCAGCTATGAAGAGTGTGCTTCTCCCACCTTGTTCAGCTGGTCTATGAGAGGACAACCTCCTCTCCCAAAACACATTTGGCGTCTTCATCATGCATCTACATCTTCAGCCTATCATGATTTCTTTGATTTTCAAAATCTTGGTATTCTTCATACTCTACAGCTCCTTTGCAAACTGGAAATAATTCATTCCAACTGATTATGACTTGCAGAACAGGCTACAGCCAAGAGAATTTCAAAGTGTGCTTGTGAAGGGGTTGGCAGCTCTAAAAGCAGGGCTCCAGTGATCACACCCAAGCAGGTTGCTCACAGCTTAGCTATTGCTGAACAAAAAGCCCCTTACAGCTACAGCTCATGCTACATTTCCTTTCCAAGGGATAGTTTTAGATGCAAATTCATTTACAGAGGTAGATGAGATGAAATGTGCAACAGACACACCTGACTAACTCGCATTTTGTATCTCTAACACTCAAAAGTACAATGCTTATGGTAATGAATTTTATCTATTACAAGGGAAAACAATCACCTTTGATGACATTATAGAATAAACACATTTAACAGCATGCTGAATTGCTGAAGTATCATTTTCAACGACCTCATTAGTGTCACTTAATTAAAACTTCCTGCTCTTGACTTTGATGCTGGTGCAGGCAAAAACACAGAGAGAATTGAACAAACAACAAAAAAGGGAGGGGTATCTTCTAGTGATAAATAGCAGTAGTTGCTAATGAAACCAAATTATGTACCTTTTTCCTGCAACTCCGATAAAATAATATGAAACACACAGCAACTTTGCATCAAACAAATTAATCAGCCGTCAGCAGATTCGCCTGATAATAATCTCCTGCCCTTATTGATAATTTAAGGAAAAAAAAGTTGTTTTTTTCTGTACACAATCATTAGGTTGGTGATAATTAAAGCTTCAGCTTCAGAAATGCCATAATAACCGTTAATTAGCAGGATGCTATTTTCAACATAATTTGCTAATTAGGGAGGGAACTTATATAGTGTACGTTCCTAATTATGAAAGGGTCTTGTGCTGTAGACTCATGTGACTGGAGTGTAAATGACACCATTATGGGGGTCTTGGCAAATTTTAATTATTATTTTAAAGTATATTTTACTCAGAAATATTTAGCCATTGCAGGAATATTAAGCATGCAGAATAACTGCTTTCCCTCCAAATCCCATTCCCTGCACTGGCACATTTTGTCTATCAAATGCAAGATGCCAAATATTTTGTTGGATAAACTCCACTAATTTCAATAAAATTAAGCTGGCAGCAAATTTAGCTCAATATATTTCTTTCATGTGGTTAGAGGACAGAGGCCAAATATTGCACTGATTGCTGTGTTCTGATGTTTTAATTTCAGGGCAGAAATTGGGTACCTGCTGTTTGAGAAGGATAAATTTCTGTTTCTTTCTCAGACTCAGTTTTTAGTACATGACAAAAACAACACCCACCCTTTCCATCCCCATTTAATGAAGGTGCTTGAGGGCCAGGTGCAAGTCTTTTTTTTTTATTGAAAAGAAATAAAATATAATATATTTTCTGAACTAGAACCTGGTTGAATACATTATTTAAAAGACTGAACTGCTAGTATATGAAAAAGGATGCTAAGATAACAGGCATATATAGCCTTAAAACTAAACCTATGTTTAGTTTTGAGACTTAAACTCATAAATGTTTCAGATACATTTAATCTGTACCTTCATTTCTAATTTTCTCAATATGTTTTTCCATATCTGTATACATACATATATACATAAACTATATATTTGTATATTTCTACTATAAGTACATATATTATTTTAAAATTTATCATTACAGCAATAGAAAAGCAAGATGCCACCATCACCCACTGATATATATTGCTACTTCCTAAATTGTAATAGTTGATTCCTTTGAACTGTTTTACCTTGTTTCGAATAAAACTATATTTCTCTTTCCCTTTAAAAGAAATGAAAACTTAATTCAATAATAAATGAGCTCCAGCTCGGCATAAGAGTCACTTAACTTAAATCTTTTTGTAGAGGTTCCCACTTAAGCAGCTTGAAAGACAGTAAATCACGTTGGGGAACGGACATCCCAGCTTCATTGCCACGCTGTGGAGCACTGAATTAATGGCCACCTCTTTAGAATGTATGGATGTGCCTCCCAGCTGCTGGGCCTGACAGTGTTATAGCTCAATTAATGTGATTTTGATGTAATTGCAGATAGGGAACATAGCGCCTAAAAATTATATTTTGCCATAAGAATTATATTTTATCATCCAGATGTGGGGATGAATATTTTAAGTAATGGGGTTTCTTTCTGTTTTTTTATTTTCTGGTAACTTACTTAACAGAGAATTGTGTGGTTTATTTGCTGCCAGTGGCAACTGCTTGAAGGTCTTCATAGGACGCAAAACATTGTTCGGGTCTGCTTGTGGCAAATATCTCTGATTTTGTGCTAAATTTTGTGCTCATGAAATGCTGTAGGAATGTCTTCTTGTCTGAGAACAAGCAGGTAGATGTAGAGGTGGTTTTGTTCTATATGCAAGAATTAATTACTGGGATTCTGCAGTATTCACTTGTTGACCACAACAAATCTTTGCTTCCCTTTGAATCACTAAAAAGGAAGACAGGGAAGCACTTGAGATTATTTCTTAAAGCATGAGTGGCAAAGAAGTGGAGGAGGAAGATGCAGAAAGGGTTACTGTGGTGAGGTTGTGTGGGACAAAGCTTTTTAGACTGTGAGCCCTGTGGGGCAGAGGTTATCTTTGCTGTGCCCAGACAGGAAGGTTACAGGAAGTTACAGGGATAAGTGATAGTTGATTCCGGGATCACCACCCTATTGCTCTGGAGGTAGAGAAAAGGTAAAGTGAATTTGTAATCACAGAAATCTAGTTTGGTGGTTTTTTGTTTGATTTTTTTTTTTAGCATTTCTTAATTAAAAAATAAATAAAATAAAGAACAAACCAACACATAAACACATTTATTTGCATTGAGGAGATAGAGCACACACAGAATCAACAGAGGAATGGTTAAAAGCTAGACTGAATGGCAGGCATTATAACAGATTGACAAAAGTAAATGGTAATGCAATTCAGGCTTTAGCCTTCAGGTGAGTTCTGAGCTGATCAGTAATGCTCCTGCTGCTTGGTTATGAAGGCTGCTCTAGATGCACGTCACCCTCTCTGACCTCAGTAAAATAACTACAAAGATCTCCTTATCCTTTTATTACAAAGTGGAATAACACGGACTCAGACAGGTATGAAAACTAATGGAAGCTGACCTGTTGGGTGTTTCCTCCTTTCCCACAGCTCCTCCGCTATTTGGTTTATTTGCTGTAATTTCCAACGGTGTCATTAGTGTTGTACTCGAGGGCAGCCCTGGTACTTTGCGTCTCAGGCAGCGTTCACACGTCAGCACACGGGGGTTTGCAGAGCACCTACAATTTGTTGTCAGTAACTGTTGTGACTGTAAATCCCCGGGCTCTGATCAGCCACTCTGGTGCCTCGGCTCCTATAGGCGCCAGGACTTTGATTTCTTGTGATGTCTACAGCAAATGCCTTGAAAGGGCTGGCTTCTCATCCACCTCAGCGAAGACAAATCCCCTGATGTACCCTTGAAACATGATTTTCAAGGTACTTAACCACCTAGTACTTTCAGAAGGTTTCCCATTTTAGATGGGTTCTGTGCTTAATACAAGCAGAGACTTTAGAGTGTGTCTGATATTGCACCGAGCTTTCATGGGAGATGGACCAAGCTTTCACTTTCCTGTTTTTGGTGTGCTGCTTTTACATGCTGTAATGGAAACAGAGTTATGGATATTTTGGGGGGAAAACCAGTATTTTTGGGGATGATAAAAAAAAAGCACATAAAAGGAATGAGATTGTAGACCTTAAAAGTTGGCAAGGAGTCAAACGGTAAATCCCGAAACCTCATTTCATGAGTGCACTCTTAAGCTGACTGGATTGCATCTCGCCTAGGTCCTTTTACTTTCCAATTTGCCCATTGTAAATTAACATGGAAAAAACCTTCTCGCTCACATCCCAACCCCTGGGCAGCTTTTAATGGATGGTGCCCGGTTTTCAATGCATTTATTAAGAGATTAACAATAACGCGGCAATATTTTAGCTCATTAACGCCGCCACCTCATGTTATTAGCCTTGGGCCTTGCACCGCCAGGTACCCCCAGGCCTCATGGCTGGACGTGTGCGAGGGAGCTGGCGCACGCCCATCTTTGTGGTGTTTCCCCACGGAGGTGACAAAAATTAGATTTTTTTGGGGGGGAGGAAAAACAAAATTTACGGGTTTTTGAGAGACAAAAATTAGGGGGTTTTCGGAAGAGATCGGGGATGGGTGCAGTGCGCGGCGGCCGCCGCCAGGTGGCAGCGCAGCGCGGGCCGGTGCCGCGCGTGCCCCATTGGCCGCGGCGCCATGTTGTGGCAGCCCCTCTGCGCTGCGGGCCCGCTGCTCGCTGGGTTTGGTCCCCTTTCCCTCCCCTCCTTGGGCGGTTTAATCCCTTGGAATAAAACACAAACACCCAGCAGAGCCCACAGCCCACGGCAGGGTTGAGGGAAGCTGCCTGGCACAGGGCGCAGGCAGGGCCGGCAGCCAGCGCACCCCGGCGAGCCGTCACCTGTTGTGGATGGACTCGCTCAAAAGTCAATTCATAAAATTCCTCACTTGGGCGAGCACAGATGATGCAGAGGGGAGGTATCAGGTGTAGACCACAACAGCGGTGTGATGCTGGCCTTGAGTTTCAGAACCTGGCTGAGTTGTTCAGAAAGAAATAAATCTGAGCTTGCACAGCTGCCGTGAAATGTGTCAGGTTGTCCTTGGCTGGGCTGTCCTGGCACATGGGGATGGGTAACCAGGTAGGATGTACCTGCCAAGATGCTCCTGTCACCTGAGCATCCCCAGCTGGCCCCATCCATGGCTTTTTTGGCCGTGTTTTTGTTGTCTGAACGCATGGAGTTGGCATGTTGGAAGTACAAGCTGGATCCAGCAGGAGCTCTTTCTCTGGGGCTTTTCTTTGCTGCTGCACTCTGACAACAGCAGAGAGATTTCACATTGTGTTAATGCTGTGGGTAAAGAAATTGATCCTGGTAGAGTTTAGTAGTGTGATCTGTGGCCATAAATCAAATCAGAGCCCAAAACTTCAGATTTGATACTCCACCAGACCATGTTGGAGTATTTAAGGACTTGTGCAGTCATTTCTGTCACAACAGCAACAACAAAACAATGGTTGTTTACTTACCATTCCTCCTATCACAGATTTTTAAAAATTCTGAGTTTTCTCAAATCTGGTTGTATTTTCTTCAACCAGTTCTTTGGAATGAAAAGAAGGCATGACATGTTTTACCTAAGGCTGTTTTGGGACAGTTGTAACGCACAGAAAATAGTCTCGCATGAGCATTGCTTAAGCCTGGATTACACACAGTGCTTCCAGTTACACTGTGGGCTCTGCCAGATGAAATATTTAAACCGACAAAAGCCAGAAAATGGCCATTTCAAAAGTTTTCATTTCTGAGCTATTAGCAATTTGCATAGGATGACAGGAAGAAAAAATGATACCTATCATGAAAACAAAACTAGGTCGTCTCCAGAGACCTTGATACATTTCACGATTTACTCAGCTGCAAGTTTTCTCTTTTTCTCCACAACTTTCCATGGGCGCATGCCACCCAACTTCACATTTCTCAGCCTTCTTCTCTGACTGGTTGTTGTACCTAGTGTAATATATGTATGCAAGTTATTTTAGAACTTCAGTAATTTTCATAGTTCCTTCAATCCCTTTCTGTTTCAAGACAATATTTTACCCTGAGCCTTTTGTTAAGAGATTTGAAGCTGCTATTTGTTGTTGTGTGGTAATATTTGTCATTATTATCCATCTTGTGTGGCATATATTTAGAAGGCCAAACTGTGGGCTCTGTATCTGTTTCCATAATAACTGAAGAGGTGATCCATTTTCTGTAAAAGTGGTTCGAAGTGTTTTTTTGACAGGGAACTGGATAAAAACTTGTTTTTTGGGGGAATTCCAGCAAAGAGTTGATTGTGACCTCTGATGCTCTGTAGTGTCAAGGACAGATGGGAAGATGGTATGAATCAATATATGTCAACTGCACAGATGGTACAGTCATGCCGTGTCCATATCCTGATCTCCTATCCCTTTGAAACAGAAATTAATAATCCCTTCATTATAGGCAATAGCTGCCAACCAGCTGAAAGATCAGACTGTGACTTGGGGTGAAATTCTCTGCAAGGTTTCTGTGCAGCAAGGAGGCTTGACTGAATGTTGATTTTTAAAAAGTGGCCTTGGGTTTGGTGTTGACCTATCTTAGGGCACAGAGGGACCCTAAATGTTGTAGGGGTGTGGGGCAGGCAGCTGTGGGGAACAGCACCAGCCATGGAGCACCAGGGCAGGGCGAGATTTGGGGCATAGAAACATGTGGAGAAAAACATGAGACCAACCCCCCTTCTGCCCCCAGAGGGATCCTCAGGGCTGAGGAGAGCAGCTCTGCTGTGTGCAGGTGTACAGGATGATAGTGGCACATCACTTTTGGAAATAAAATCTGGGAAACTTGGGACATTTGCCTGGTAACCAGATCCTCTCTGAAAACTGTTAGTAGTGCTCTTGCTTCATTGTGCTTTCTAAAGGCCCTGCTTTTGTAGACATGAGGTCACTAGAGAATTGCAGTTAATTACTGCTTATGCCTGTCTGTTTTTAAAGCTTGTAATCCCCACAGCTATGGAGAAAACCAACCAACCAGCTAACAAAAAAATATAATGAAATACATCAGAACTACTCTTTAGGCTCAGACAAGCAGGAGACAGGTAAGCCCAGTTTCTGAACTTTCCACTTGTCTCCTGAGTTGAGTACAATCCAGCAATGGTGTTGGTTGTGGATGTGCTGAATGGCAGTGTCTGGATGCAGAATCCAAATGAATGAGCTGAGGTGGCTCCTTGCACTCTCGGAGAATTCCTGATATGCAGGTTTCCTATGTTGCACTGTTCCGAGTGAAAGTATTCGTTTGTCCTTGTCTTTGCTTTTAGCAGGAAACAAGGCCCAGTATTAAAGGCCACAGTTTGAAGGAGAATATGTAATATAATCAGCTACTGCAACCCACCAAAACGAGTATTGGCACGCCTGCACAGGCTTCACTGGTAATGATGAATTCAGTATTCACCACATGGACTAATTAATGCACTAGAACATCTCCCAGTGCAATTTGCAAGTCACAGATTGCATTAGGTGATACAAATGACTCATTTGTGAACCTGAAGGATGACCTTTGGCAGGACTAACTTCTGACCTCAGAAATATTAAAGAAAGGTTATTTCACCTTGCCATTGTCTCCAAATGCCAAAATAGCCCAATTAAAAACCTTGACATGGAACCATAGGAGCAGATGCGAGTCCTAAAGGGCATTAATTATTTTCAGTGTCAGCTGGTTGTATAACTGAGGCCAAATGAGAGTTTGGAAAGCTATTAAGCCCCTGTCTTACATGGATTGGGTCTAAGGTTTGAATTGAAAATAGCGTGTGGTTTGCATTTGGGTAAGAAGCACTGAGTGGAAGGGCAGGTTGTCCCAGAGAGAGGTGTGAGCTACCTTCCTATACAATGAATGTTAGCTGATCTTTAAAAATGCACCCCTTCAGTAATAAGAACCCATCCCAGCTTCAGAATTTATGAAATAATCATTAGTCACCATGCTGCGAGGTCAAAATCCTGTGCATATGTTCAGCATTGTTTCCTTGTGTGCTGTTCTCACCCTCCCTCCCTGGCCACTGATCTTGTGTGTGTGCTTTTTTCCCAAATGCAGTGACAGATGAAGATATTGCACCAAAACTAAGTTCCCATATGGCTAATTTCTACATTTGTTTTAACAACACACAGATTTAAAACAAATGAAAACACAAAGACTTGAGTAATCTTGGCGTTCTTTCCAGTGCTCTGTAATTTCTTCCTCCAGGTGGGCTTTTATTGACACATACTGAAATGCCTTGATGTGTCTTAAAAAAGAAACTAGTCAGACCATAATTCAGTCAAAGATTTTCATTTGTTTGGGGCAAAGCCTTGTATAACACTCACCTTCTTCCAACGTTCCCTTCCTAGCCTCAACAGTTTGAAAATAATTTTTCTTTGCTCAGTAAACTGAAAAAAACCCCCATATCTATGTATTTTTAAGGCGTCTGAATAAATAAGCTTGTTATTTACATCCATATCCAGAAGGGTTTATGTCACTAAAATCTACATTGGAGTTAGTTTAAAATTTATTTTCTGTTTCCTCTTGCCATGGTTGTTTCAGCATTTGTCACCAAGAATAGCAAATGATAATGTCTCTTGAATGTCATGATCATAGGAATAAGATAAGAATAGATACCTTCAATTCAACTGAATGGTTAGTGATAATACCCAAGGGAAGAACTTCCAAATTTTGGTTATTTTCCAAACATACTTTTTCTCACCTGCTGGGGATTGCCCCTTGCCTTCACAGTTCTGAAGTTCTGCCAGGGGAATATAATATTTATGTTTCCCATTCACATGATGGAGAATTAAATAGAGGCATTTTTCTGTCCAACATCTTGGTGTGTCCTTCAGCTGCCTCTCAGTGTTGTTGTTTGTTATTTAGTGGATGGTTCAGTCTTACCCTGCTATAGAACTGAGTTACTTGAAACTCTCCTGCGTTGTGTGAATGAATGAAATAAGAGATTTCACCAGAACCTTTAGCTGTGCTTTAACTGAAGTGTTTCCTCAGTAAGTTAGGTCATTATCACTCCTATGGAATCCCAAAGAATTCACTGTGATGATATGTAGAAAGAGATACCACAAATTCAGAACAGGAGATTTTCCCAGTTGTTTTGCTTAGGCTACATTTACTCATTCTGGTTCAATCTTTACATGTCCAAATGGATAATGCTAGTTGATCCCTTGCTTGTAGAAGAGTAGATTTACGGGGGAAAGGGAAGTACAGTCTCATGGTCTATTCACAGGGCTTTTTAACTTTGCTATTTGCATTGTAGAATTAATCTTTCTGTAGTTGCATGGTGAGTTACAGGCATCTTACTGCCACACTTAACCTGTTCCTAAATTCAGGTAATAAAGCTCCTTAAAATGGTTGCTGGATTCTTAAAGGACGTCTCTTCTTAAGAAAATTGGGGCAAATGTTTATGAAAGTTGAAAGACGGTGAGAAGGGCCATGACACAATTGCACATAATTTCCACCTTCTATTAATGCGTGAAGTCAGAACATAGACATAACCTTTCTTATGTTCAATTGTCACTGATAATTTAAGTGTTTTCTTAAGTAGGTCTTCTATTCTTTTTCTGCTTGTAGAAAATGCTTTTCCATAGCCACAATGAAAGCAGCAAGAAAAAAAATTTTGTAGTTCAAAAGGGCGGTAAAGGGAAGGGAAAAGCAGAGATACAAAAAAAAAAAAAAAGTATAGCTTTGTTGAAGTAAGAGTTTGTTCCATGAGCAGTGAAACTAATGAAACTAAACCCTGTTTTTCCACAGATTTGTATTGTTTCCTGTGCTCCTTTATCACAATAACTCCATTCATCATGTCTGCTTGTCACCATAATATTCTTTGATCACTGACATAACCTTTGTAGCCCTCACTCCAATATTCTCTGTACTTCCCTATGAACCTGAGTTCCGCTGCAAACATCCAGTGCTCTCCTGCCTTCCTTTAGAACTGTCCCTGAACTGTGATCCTCGTGTCTTGTGCTCCCTTCCACTTGGGCTGCACAAGGATGCATTTTCTGCTTGCCTGGCTGAGTTGTACCTGTCTTCCCTTTTGTGGCAGAACTTTTTCTGTCAAGGTATTGGCATGAAAATATCAAAACTTTACTTTTTTGAGACTTAGGTAGAGAATGGACAAAGGGTTAAAACTGTTAGGGGGGAGAGACTCATGAGCAGACAATGTGATCTCGCAGATCCTGGTTTCCTTAGGAAATGAGACTTAAAAAAAGGCCTGATTGCCTCAGGGGAAGAAGACAGGAAACTGCCCCACTGGCCAATTATGGCATTGTTTTCTTGTAATGTGGTTTATTTGCCATACTGATGAGCGCTGTCCCAAGATCTGAGCTCAGAAGTGTTTGGGTGTCTCTGATGCTGCTCAGTGTTGCACTAAAAGTACATTTTCTTGTGCAAACAAGCTAAAATGGCTACATAAGAATGTAGGGCAGGGTTACTGAAGTGAACTAATTTCTGGCTTTGCAAATTCTCATAATGTCTACCTATAACAACACACCTGTGGTTTGGGGCATTTCAGTTCCAAAAAGCCTTTTCCAGATGCTTGTACTTTTGACAAATGTTACCTCCCGTGTTGAAATGTTCTGCATTAGGCAAGATGTGAACATTATCAGAATTTTTGATTTAAAAATGAGGTATTGTTCTTGCATCTGTGAATGCTTACCTCCTACTCAAAGTTGTGGCCTTCCTGTAGGTAGTGCCAATGGTTTGGTGCTCAGAGTGTCTGAACCTGGAATTCAGCAGGGATTTGGTCCCTGGGTTGCAGAAGTGTCTTTTAGTGATTAGTTGAAAATCTGGTTTGAGTTCTCAGTTCTCTAATGGTTTAAAAACCTTGCTCATGCACCCTGGCTTTTGTTATATAATAGCAGGTTTTTCCAAATGATCTCCCAGCATCCCCTGGCTCTGTGCCTGTGCTCAGCTGAAGGGGAGGCTCGTTCAGCAGGCGATTTTGCCATTTTCAACTTGCTGTTTGCAAAATTTAAAAGGCCGGATTGCATTGGATTCCATTTATACTGTGTGGGTGTATCCAGGATGTGCTTTATCAGGATGTTTGGAAAGAGATCTCACTCTGAAGTTGCATTCAGAATTGTTCTGTTGGTTTTGTGATGGTGATATGGGATAATTGCATGCACTAAATGCCACGTGCAATGTATAAAAACAGCAGTTTCATAAGAGAGGTGAATGATGTGTATGGAGTCAAGCATGGTTTTAGAGGAATGTCTTCTTAAGAAGACACACTGAATGGAAAAGAAAAAAATACCCTTCTAATTTCACCATATTCTATTTTGTGGCAGGATAACATATCCAGCTGAACTTTTCATTCAAAAACTAAACTGATTTGGGAAACTTAATATCCTCAGACTTTTGCCATGGATTTGAAATTTTTACTAAGTTTCATGTATATTATTCACATTTGGGCTCATTAGGTAGATTATCAGAGTTGCAGCCTGTATGTGCTGATGGCTGTACTGATTTAAAATGCCATTACTGGCAACTTTTGCATTGGATTACATCCTCCCTGACCCTTGAAGTTAATGGAATTACAGAGGGAGTGGTGTATTAGCCCAGAGGTTTGGCCTACAGTCATCTTTCCCATTTGTGGCAGAATGGGTTGGGGGAAATGGTGAGCTCAGAGCTGGGGCTTTTCTTGGGTGTGTAGTGGCTGGTTTTCAAAATTGCTTTTCTTGTAAGACCGAAACTGATACATTAACATTCTCCTGTTTTCAATTAGCAAAAGCTCATTTTGAAAAAATATATTGGTGGCCTGTTGTGTGGTAGATGATAGGAAGAAAAAAACATGGAAAACCAGGTGTAGTGAGTGCGAGTTTTTAACCAATGGAAATACAACATAAAATAGTGGCTGTGGTGCATTATATAAACTGTGTTCCACCTGGCTTGCATTGTCCCTTTCTTACATTTATGGTGTGAACATTTTTTCCCTCTCTGGAAGCAGCTGGGAAGTGTAAATTTCAGGTTTAAGTAGGTGTGTGTTGTTGCCTGTGGATTTTTTTTTTTTCTTTTTCTTTTTTTCTCCTATGAGAATGGGTAATGGCACAACTGTATTTTGGAGAAGGCTATCATGACCAAACCAGTCCTTACCACCCCAGTGCACTGTCCCTTTAAATAAAGCATGCAGAGTTCACTTTCTGAAGTTCATTAGCTTGTGTTATCAATAATTTAGGATAATATTCCAGTGGTGCCTAAGTGCCTGGACCACCTTATTTTCCCTGTCAGCTTTCTCATACCCTAGCAGTCCAGTGAACTTGATAAGTGTCCCATCATCCTGTTAATCAAATTACTTATGAACCAAAATTGACAGTTTTCATTAATTATAAAGGATTATTCTAATTGCAATTCAAATTTATTCATTTAGAACAGACGGCATTCAGTAATATTTCAGGAAATTTGCATATTAAATGGAGAGGGTCGTCCATTAAGTATGGTAATGTATGCATATTTCCTTATTTTTAACTTCTGGGCCATATGCACTGCTGCTACTTCAGCAGGTGAAAAACCAGAACGTGCTTAATTTGTTCAACAAACACAGGGGCCATCGCACATCTTTTGGCACTAACCACCATTGTCCTTCTTCCTTTTTATTCCTCCCTCTCTGTCCCCCAAAATAACTTGTATCCTTCGAAGAAACTTCTGATAAGGCCGTTTTTAAATAAATATGTCATTTTTTTAATTTATATTTTTTAAATGGTAGGCACAGCTGGTTGGGGTTGATTGAAATGTTTTGCCATCGAAGCTGTGTTCATTAATTTCTTCAAGATGCTGAAGCAGGCATTAAGGATGCCTGCTGGAGTCCTTCCCAGTGTCATGTGGAACAGCGAGGGGGCTAATCGTCAGCCTTGTAACATCAACTGGTTACCCCCCTCGTGCGAGATGAACCTTTCCCCTCCAGTGAAAAATGAACCTGTCTCAGACAAAAGCACAAACTATGCATGCAATGAGACAATGTCATTATTCAAACCTATATAAGGCTCTGCTCCCACATGATTAAGAATCATATCTTCATGATATTAATAAGGACCTACCTTAAATCTGTTGCTAAAGTTACACACAGGTATATTTATATCTGTCCTTTTATTGATGGTGTTCTAGATTGGGGATGGGAAGGCTGGGGCACAGGATACTCACATGATTGACTTTCAAACTGGTAAACTGCTTCTGCACCGAATGTGAAAACTCTGTTGTCATGCATCACATGATCCAGCTAGCAGTGGGTTAGTTAACATACCCAGAAATTATTGCCATCTTGCCTTAATGGTTTTAGTAAAACATCTGTCAACTCATTCATCTTAAAAAAAAACCCCAAAACAAAAAAAACTTTTCTTGGAAAAATACATTACTCATTTAACTTGTTTATAAGCAGGTTTCTTTAATTTTCTAGAGTGAAATGAAACTCTTTGGTGTTTCTATTTGCAAATATTTTGTTTTTGTTGGATTCATTTGCTCCAGGCTGTTTATGTATCATGTTAAATAATTTTTTAAGCTGTCACATTGATTGAAAGTTACTCAGAATAGCAGTGTGGAAATTACAATTGTGTTTTTTGAGCAGGAAGTGAAATTCAAATGAAAAGAATGTGTACTGCAAATGTTAATTATCTTGTGTTGCCCTTCTTCTGCACTTCTAAATGAAGTCAGGAAAAGCACCACATAGCAGTGCTTCTTGAACAATTCTAGAACAAAGTCTAAAGCACATGCTTAAATACTTTGCTGCACTGGGATCATGAGCAGGAAATGAAAATAGTATTGAGAAGCTATTAACTTTGATTTTCTGGATGAACTCTGAAACTCACAAGCGGGTATATTGTGTAAATAGCTCTTTATTAGTGGTGGGGCATCTGACAGAGGTGTTTTCAGGGGCTCTGGATTAAAAGAGAAATGGAAAAAAACCCTGCAACCCATTTGAGAGCTTTCAGGGTATGGACTTGACTCCTTGATTCTGGAGAATTTTAGCCATCATGGGAAGTACTCCTGAGTATTGGCCTGTTGCCTTTTGTCAGACTAAAGTTTCTTTAAACAAATCTCAGATTTTGTTGCCACTTCTGTGCCCTGGATTTTCCATAGCATGGGGAGGAAATGTCTTCAGCTTTGGGATGAGAATTTCTGGAAGAGGGACTGCACTGAAACAAAGTGTCTTGAACTCAGGGGTCGAGGTTATTCTTTACAATGTGTACATGGGCCAGTGCTTCACCATATGGGAAATCCATATGCCCCATTTGCTTTTCCTGATTTTTATGTGGCTGTTGTTGGTATTCCTTGGTAAAGGCCACACCTTCCCTGGGTTCAGCCTTCCTGTGTGTGACAAGGGAAGGGGAAGGGGGCACAGTTTGTGCACAGGGCAGCTTCATGCAGGATCAGCAGTTGCGGTGTGTTGGTTCTGATGAACTTAGACCTGGCTGTGAGCTGTTTGTCTGTCCCAGAGCCTCTGATTGCAACATTGAGTCTTGGCCTTATCCGCAGTTCTCTAGGCCAAATGCTCCTTCTGATCACTTCATGTCAGGCCTGATTTGCCTTTTCTAAATGCACAAAGGACATGGCATCAGCATTGTGCAACTCTCATCTTTGCTCGGGTTTTGTGCTTGCTGGGTCTTTCTTAGTTAAGTGCAATTTCCCAGCTGTAAATGTAAGCAAAAATACCCAGAAAAAAAAAATCTTTGGACTGGCATGACAAATTCCCATTGACAGAAAGAACTTAAAAATGTAGTGGATTTCTTCAAAGTTCTCTGTTTATTTAATCTGAAAATCCGTGAAAAACGCTATCCTTGATGAGCATTTGTGAATCTTCAACTGAGTTGTCATCATTATTGACAGTTGACTGTTTTGCAAATAACAAATCTGTTAAAAATATTTCTTTCCTTTCTGTTTGTATTCTGATTTCACTCTTTGATATTTGGTAATGTATTCACAATTATTAGAACTTAATTTAATTAAAAGTCTGCAGGCCTGGGAAGCACACAATCCTAGCATTTATCCTCTGGCTGCCAGTTTTTTCTCTGCATGTACAAGACATTTGTAAATTGGTCTTTACACTTTCCAGCCCAGAGGTGGATTTCCATATTCACTCAGGAAAAAAAAAAAAAAAATCTGAAATGTGCAGTAACCTCAAGGCAAAATGGACTTCTTGTGTTATTTACATGCATTCTTCTCTTCATCCCCCTCTTCTCTTCATGTATGTGCTCTTTTTTGTTTGCATGGCATGTATATAAAACTTGTAAAGTGGCAGGAGGTAGGTATCCTGCTACAAGTACGGGAAGAAGGATGGAATAAGTCAGGAAAATTTGGTATTTGTGTTGTTTCATTTTCTTTGGAAGTGAAAATCTTGTGTGCTGTAAACCTCTGTGTCTAGGGGTCAAAACTTTCTTAAGTTTTTTTTTTATCTAAATTTTTTAGAAGCCAGAAGAATATTTTACATTTGATTGTAATGGAAATGGTTTTTCCAATTAGCTGTATTTAGGCAACCACAGTCTGCCCCCCAAAACATCAGGATTCACAGGCTATGCCACAAACTGGCTTAGATTTTTCCTTAAAAGAGTAGATGGTTACTGAAAGGAATATGTAAACCTTTGCTGGTACATACCTCTTCCAGGAGCCAGGTTCTTGCCTTGCAACCAGGATCACATCTTATTCTGAACACCTTACAGAGACCAGAACCACTTTGATGCTCCCTTTTGGTGCAGCAGACTTGTGCATTATGTATGTCCCTGTGTGCATCTCGTGAGCAGCCCCTTCAGGGGAAGAGGGGCTCTGTCCCTGCCTAGTGGTGCATATAAGTTGTGGTTTTAGCAGAGTGTCAGGAGAGGTGCAAATTATGATAGGGTTCCACAATTGTTCTGGCATGTTGGAATTTTTAGAAGAGCTCAGTAAGGAACAAAAACAATATGTGAAGCTGGTAAAAATCTGTTTGTGCCTCATTTTTCCATAAGAATTAGAGTTTCTCTGATTAGTGTCTAAAAAAAACCCTCCTGTGTGGTCAGCTTTTGGTTTTCCATATTATAAAAGGGGCATTAAATGAACAGATCTTGAGAAAGCAGATTTGGGTTCTCAAATGAGGAACAGGACCTTACTCACACTCATACACCTGTGCACATGACATGTGAGAAGACCCAAGACCATTTGTTCTAAGAAATATTTAAAGATATGGGAAAATTACCAGGTATTGCTGAGATTAGTCAGAAAGTACATATTAATACATTTTTTATTATGAAAAGGAAATCATACTTGAATAAAATATATGGTTTTGAAAAAGTCATATCTGCCTCAGTGATTAAACATATATGTCTTTACTCCTCTGATTTCATCAAGGTAGTTGAAGCTCACATGACTTTTGAGACTGGTGTTAGGAAGCAGAGACAGCAAGTTTTTCATTTTGCCTTTGCCTTTTTTCTATTTTCCTCCTCCCCTTCTCCTTCCCTTCTCTTCCTCTTCTCTTAATTTCTCTTTTATTTCATTTTTTGGAGGGATAAATTATTGACAGATTGCATGCAAAACACACATCTGAGCAAAATATGTGTGGGTAATATTTTGAATCTTTAATGACCACATTTATGACGTAGTAAATTCTGTGTTCCTAATTCAGACCTTGAATCTATATACCTATATATAGTCTTATGTACTACTGACATCAATGTGTATGAAGCTGGAGAAAAGATTATAGAAATCACATATATGTGTATGTTCTTCCTTCAAACTGAAGCTCTGCCTGTGGGATTTGTGAGGAAAATCCTTGCTTACCTGTGTGGCAATCTGATTATTCCCTGAAGCTTAGGCTGTTTGTGCCTATTTTTAGCATGAAGCATCACAACAGATTTTGTGAGTCATTAATATTAGCCAACCCTTTCTAAAATCTCGAGTTAGGGCTTTGTGCTCTTTTGTGGCACACAAACATTTGTTGATGAAATGATTGTGCTGGCTCTGTCAGTGCAGAGGATTTTGGAGAAGAGGAATCATGTGGTGTGGGGTTACTGGATGGGTCTCAGGAGAGTCCTGTGCTCAGGCATAGATTGCTCAGGCATTTCTGGAGAAGCCATTTTGCATCTCTCAGTTCTGACTCTTGATGCTCCTCCTGTGTTGGTTGTGTCTCTCTCCATTCTCCGCCCTCAATATCTCTGTTAAGTTCTTTAGGCAAGAATTCTCTGTATTTGTGTTTTTGCATGGCACTGAGCTTTTACTGTTTGCAGTGACTGTGGGTTCTCCTGTATCACCTTTAGCAGGGGCAGCCCCACATGAGGCACAGCTCCTTGTGCAGGTGACACATTAGAGGGCACAACTTTTTGGGTATGTTTAAGTGTTCAGTGTCAGGTATGACAAGAAGCATCATGTTTCACTCTGTCGTTTGGTTTGCTGCTACTGATGAGTTTTCTTTCCTAATGTGGCATAATATTAATGTTTCTGCCTGACAACTTCCAAGCCTGGGGGTCAGAGCTCATGTTTCAGCACACGAGACACCCAGCTATAAATCTTTTTAAATAATACAGAAGGCAAGATGGGGTCACTGCAGAAAAAGCCAGCCAGTCTGAACGAAGTGGCATTGATGCATGGAAGAAAGTGTGTGGATTTGGTTGGCATTGCATAGGCACCATTCTGAAGTTGTTCTCTTGGAAAAATGTTTTTCTGCTGAAACATTTCTAGTCTTGATTCCGGTCAAAGTTTATTAAGTCAGCTTGACTGTGCCTTTGTTATTTTTTTTGTGTGTTCAGAATACTGCAAGTGGGGTACAGGACATACATCTGTAACACCCACTGTATGTAATTGCTGAGAGCTGAGAGCAAGCAGTTGATTACTGGCAGCTGAAAATTAATTCATGGAGTAACTGCATGTTGTGTTTCTAATAGGAAAATCCAAAGGGAAAAATCAGCATCCACTGCATTAGTAAATATGGCAGAAGCTGATCCCATACACTGTCTGAAGATGCAAAACTGTCACAAATTGCTTCTTGTGTTTGTGCAGCAGCTTCAGGATTTGCAGCATGGAATGACATTAGATCTGTGTTTTTCTCCCTTCCCACTATTGTATTTATGCTGCGTCTTATCTTTGCAAGATGGATGTAATATGTATCTGTCCTTAATATTATATGAGCAGCACATGGTAGATTTTGCTGCTTTAGATGTTTGCATATAGGATCCCCACAAGACTGTGTGGACCAAGCAAGGCATAAAACCACCAATGCACTTCTAAATTTTTATTTGTCAGACAGTAGCTTTTATGATTGTATATTCTCTAAATTAAATGGAAATTGTTGAGTCCTCTTGTATTGTAATGACAATAAAAATAACCATCTTTTCGTGGCATGATTGCAATTATTCATGGCATATGCTACATGTATGGGACAGGATGAAAAAACAGAACCACATTCTTTAAGAGAAGCCACTGCATTGGATGCTGAGGATGTCATGAAGGTTCTGGCTTTTGTCCTCTCTTAAGGAAAGCTGTAATACTTAGAACTAATGACTGAGTTATGGGAGTTTTCCAGACAAATGGCAATTAAAACTTACGGGATGAAACTGCCCGTTCCGCTCCTGTATGCACACACACCATTGAATTTAATGCCCCTTCTTTGTGTGTGCTTTTGTCCTCTGTAATTTTCTGCAAGTAACTGGGTGCAGGAGTCAATCTTTCAGGTTTGGCTGCAAATGCTCCATGGAAAAAAATGTGTTGTTTTGTTGTCTAGATGACCATTATCCAACCTGTGCCTTTTCCTGATGGGTGCAACAAACACCGGGTAACTGCCCCCTGTAAAAAGTGTTTAATGAAGGGAAATTCATTGACAGGAGGAAACAGCTTATGAGGCAGCATGGTGGTAAGAACATGGTGGCTTAAAGGACAACATTTGTTTGATAAAAGGGGAACTAGGATGGAGCACAAAGATAAATCTATTTAGACTGATAGCCAGCAGCTTTAGTTAATTGTTACTGTAATCGGTTTTGCGTAGTGGGTGAGGAGAGGTGCTGTTCTGTCATCTTCAGCGGTGGCTGAGGAAAGTGTGACATCCTAATTTTGGGACAAATCAAGCAAGGAAAAAAGGGGTGTCAAGCTGAGGTACAGCAGGGGAGAATGGTAGAGAGCACTTGGTAATTCTGGCTCTGTTAGCCTGGGATCTGAAAGCAGGGCTGCTCAGGCAGCTGCATAAAGTAGGTGCTGAGGATAAAAGGGAATCTAAACCATACCTTTGTTCAAAAACTCAGAAGCCCTTAGGTTTATTTTAATGTCTCTTTTCCCATCATTTCTTGCCTCTTCTCTCTGTTTTTCATGGGAGGTGACTGCCTCATCAGACCCTCAGCTTGGTTGTTGGTTGTTTGGGTCTTGACCCTGTAATCTTCTCCTGCGTGGAATGCTGTGTGTCCCAGCAGCATTCCAGAGAAAAACCAGATGGAGAATCCCATGTTGGTACAGGGATGCAGTTTGGATAATGAGGGGATGCAGAGCTCTGGCCTTCACTTTGGATTTTTGGTCTCTTTCTGGTTAGTCTCTCACTTAGAATATAAATCACAATTGTTCTGCATGTAAAGAAAGTATTTGCATAATCCTTTCCATGGAAAACAACCCTTAAAACCTAAGTAATTATTATTACGATCAGCTCTTGGTCTAACATAGTTCTGAAGATGAAATGAGAAACTTTCATAAAAGCAGCTCCTTTCCCCCTTACCCCATTTGTTCAAATTAATTAACATTATGACAATGCTGTTTTCTGCCTACGCACTTAATAACCTCTGGAGAATAGATTAGTCTAATATTATTTGCTTACAAAGATCAGTTTTGATAGGATTTTAAGTGCAAACACTCTTGCTTGTAATCAACAACTCCTGCTACTCCGAATTTTTGCATCTTCAACTAAAACATCTATTACGCAGGCCACCTGTGGTGATAAGTGAATCTTGTCTGTGAAATTATTTTAAACACTCTCAATTCACTAAAAATGTGTATTTATTCTCTGCATTTGTAAGCTGCACACATCATTCCTCCTTTCCCTGTACTTGGTTGCTCTGTAATATCAAATTACTCTTAAACCACTTGTGTATAAAATGTCTGCTTTAGAAAAAGAGGTTCATAATTGGAAGTCACCTTTTTGTATTTCCTCTTCTCCATCTCTTTTGTTCCCGTTCCTGTGCAGCACTTTTATGTATTTCATAGTGCAGGTGGTGGTAAACACCAGGCAGGTGTAGAGCTCCAAGGATATGTTGTAGCTGGGGTAGTGAAGATCTCATTTATGGTCTGAAATGAAGCACAAGAGCTCTTGGTGAGGAAGTGGTGTTTAGAGATGTGGCTACTGAAAAGTAAAACCCTGTAATCTGCAGTGATGTGGCAAATGTGGATGCCATGGGTGTTAAACTGTGCATTTCTGTTGGTGTTGGAGGGGGTTTTTGCCAGGAGGTGCAGTCAGTGATGCTCCTGTGTGTTGCTGTGTTGGGGAGTGTGGGTGTGGTAAATCATCCTGAAATGTGCAGGCTCTGTGCTCAGCCTGGGCTCAGCCCTTCTGGAGCCAGATGTTGTTGGCTGGGCTGGCAAGACAAACCCATTTCAGCAAGAGGTGTTGCCTGAGCTGAGCATTCCATGTGGGAAAACCTGATTGTTGTGGGAATGTGGAAGCGAGGTGAGCAGGGAGTTTCTGTTTGCTTGTTTCTGAGGACTTGTCTCCCTGTTATCCCAACTGGGCTGGAAAGGTTTGGTCCAAACATCCCCTCTGGTCCTGCAGTCCTGGCTGTGTTCACGTGGTGCTGCTGGGTGCTGAGGGATGATGGCATTTGCTGTGTGCAGGCAGCCCTCCAGAAGGCCAACGTGTGTGTGGCAGTGGCCTGGCCTGTTTCAGTACCAAGTGAAAAAAATGAGTTTATAGTTGTTTAATAAAGCAGGAGACAAATGTTGGCCCTGTGCAGAGAGGCTGAATTACGTACTTCATGAACCAAATTAGTATCACAATGCTTTGCTTTGTTCAAGAGGTGATATGCATTTGCGGGCCCATTTTTCAGCAAGATAAATATGACATACGCCAAGACTTCCCTGAAGTAAATAGTGTAAATAATAAAAGACTCTGCCAAGGAAAGCTGAGAAATGACTTAATCCTCACCCATTTATACTGTAATGCCAAAATGCCACTGACCAAATTGTAGAACAAACTGCCCATTTAATCAGCTCTCTCTAATGTTACAGAGTACGTTGTCTTCCTTTCTAATGATTCTCAGTATTCTTTCATTTGGTTATTAAGCCTTTGAATTTAAGCATTTATCCAGACTGGACTGTTTGAAAGCATTGGAGTACTGCTTTATTGCTAGCTGTTTTTTGACTATTAGCTTTCTTTGGGGGGTTAAAAATGTGAATTATTTTACCCTTTAATTCATTAAAGGAGGTGTTTTACCTTAGATAGTATTTTTCCTTATTTTTATTTCTGCTTTGTTAAATCCTTTTCTTCTTTTTCTGGCACCCAGGGCCTGCCAGCCTGGACAGAAATGATTAAAAGACTGTGTAAACATGTAGGATGGGATTTTCAAAAGTGTTCAATATTGCCCTAGCTGGGGAGCATTGCCATTGAACAGTTGTGTGAATGCTGAGTGCTTTTGAAAATCCCACTCTTAAAGTATCAGTGTTTTAACAGAGAACCTCTTTTGACACGGTTGCTCATCACAGGGCACACTCTGCATGTGTGACATCTTTAGTTACTGACAGTCAAGCCTGTAACAATGAGACGTGGTCTTTGTTGGAACCCCACTGTGGTTTGCTTTTAAAATAGTCTAATAAGGGGATTGGAAAGCTGAATGTGGGGAACTTTAGATGGCAATTTGGGATTTAATCGGGAGAAGGGTGATTGCCTTTGGTTTCCAGACACTAACTTTTGTGGCTTGAGTTAAGCCTTTAGAGGTTGGGGAAAGATAGCCAAGAGAAGGCAGCCAGCTCTTTTTAGGATTGGAGCATGAGCTCTGACCAGAATAGGAATAATTTGCTTCCCAGGAAGAGTTGTAATTTAAACTATGTCCAGAAAATCAGAAATACCTCAGAAAACTCTTTGCTCATATGAAGTGGAAATGTTCCTATTGATAAGAATTTACCTGATCGAAGAGTTGGGGAATTGAATTTGTAATCATATCAAAGTGTTAATATAACCCACACTTCTCAACCAATCAATTATTTTCTTGAAAATGTCTCATGCACTCACAGAGCTCTGGAGAGGCCCAGTGCCAGCTGACAAAGACAGCTCAGTTCATGGGGGTGATTCAGTCACAATAAAACAGCCTCAATCTCTGTGTGTGCCAGTGAGGACCACACACAGGAGCAAGAAAAAGATGTGCTTGCTCCTAATGTCTTGTGGTGTCAGTGAACAGAAGTGATGGGGAGGTCAGGGGTGGTATAAATCTGTATAAGGACAGAAATGAGCTTAGTCATGGATCAGATCAAGAAAAAAACAAACCAGTCCTTCAGTACCCATAAGTGTAAAAAAACCCCAAACCTGAATTTGGGGATGGATTCTGTTTCTGGCCTTTGGAAAGGAAGGAAAGGCCATTTGCAATATCAGCATGTGCTGAACTGAGGGCTCAAGGCTGCTGTGAGGAGAACGGTGTTCTCAACTCAGCATCTGATTGCTGAGATCTTCTCCTGTGAAGAGTGGTTTATTTACTTTTTTTCCCATAAATTGAATTTTTTTCTTCAGACTGAAGTAAATGGAAATAAGAACTTATGATATACCAGCAGAACAAGCAGTCTTAATAGATGCTTATGGTATGGAAATTTCTCTCTGAATCCTCTTATCTTCTGTTTGTAAACAGGGATGAACATGGTTCTGTGCAAACATTCACAGTAGGTGCCCTCTGACAGCTTCACAATTTTCCTAACCTGATGAATAAATCACTGTTGCACCTGGTATAATTCAAGGATGTAAATTTTGTTTGTTATTGTAGATAACAGGCTTGTGCTGGGGAAAACATGATTAAGTGCAGTCCTTTCCCTGGAAAGCTTTTACCTTAGTTCCATGTTCCTATGTTGGGAGCCTGATACTGATGCAGAAAAATTACAATTTGAAAGAAATTCAAATTTTGGCAGTATCACAGTGCCAGATCAGGGCCCAGGACCTACAAGGCACAACCAAGTATGGGGTAAAAAAAAAAAAAAAAAAAAAAAGGGAATTCTCATGTTGCCTCAGCTTTGTGTTCACATCTTTCTGTAGAAATTTGGTCTGCAGTCTGGAGGATGTAGGAAAAGGGAAGCAACGCATTATTCCCCCTCTCCCACTGCAGAAGCCCTGCTTTGTGTCACAATAATGTGGATGAGGGATGCTCCATGCTGTAACGTGTCTGGAAAAAGGGCAAAGTGCTTGTGTTTAATTTGTACCTTCAGTGTTCTGTCTAACAACACTGTGACAATCAGTGCTGATAGTTGCAATTGGATTTTCATCAGTGATGAAACATCTGTAGCACTGAGGGTGATAAGTTCTGGGTTGTCTCTGGGTTGAAAAGTAGAGAAATCCTAAAAATGCTACCCAGCTGAAGGTGCTTTTATCTGCACAGCTGGGATTAGAACCTCATGGTAACAAAATTCCAGTGAATTGGTTGGTAGTATTTGCATAAAATATCTGTTGGATGTGGAGTACTTGTTCGTGTTAAATAGTTCTCTGATGCAGAGTGTCTGCCCGTGTTCCTGGAAGCAAACCCTGCTCAGTGCATTGCCGCCAAATTCATAGATTTAACCTGAGATCTCTGCAGAGGGGTTGTTTTGGGGAGAGCTGTTCTAAGCCAGAAAGCTGAGGTGCAGAATTTGTGCTGTGCCTAAAGGAGCTTTGTTGTGTGAATACAGAAATTACCAGGGTTTCAGTGGCCTTGGATTTGCCTGAATTTCAGTGGAATCAGCCAGAACCCAGAGTATATAAAGATTTTACTGAGCTCTTTCTTCGACAAACAGAGCTCCTTCATTTGATATAATGGAAAAAATATATTTTTCTTTCTCACACTGAGATGTACAGACATGCTCATTCACATGCAAATTTTTAGGAATACAGGCTGAGATAACTTTTCTGCCTTATTTTTCTTCTTTCTTTCTCACTGTACCTCTTCTGGAATTTGTAGTGCTGTTTCGTTCCACCACAAAACCCAATAAATTAAACAAGCCCCCCTGAAAAGAAAGAGACAACATAAAACATCTGTACATCACTTTTCTGGAAATCCAAACGTGACCATCAACATAAAATGTTAATAAGTTTCATAGCTATATTTTGGTCATTTTCCTAATTTTACATCCAGATATCTTTGAGTCTGTTTATAATGAACATCTTTTCTTGTTTTTTTGTTGGGTTTTTTTTTTGTAGTGACACATGCCTCCAATCACAGGAGATGTATTAGCAGAACTCTGAAGGACACACAATGTCTGTAACATTTCTCAGATAATATTGTCATATCCTTGGAGCAGCAGGCCCATTTTGAAACAGTAATTTGGTCCCTAAAGAGCTCTTTAGCCTCTGCCTTGCCTGCCCACCCTGGCCAAGCTGTCGAAGAGAGCAGCCCAAGATAGATGGTCTGGATTTGTGTAGAGTAATTTAAAGCATCCTGCTTTTTTATCCTGCTTCGTTTTCTTTCCTGGTGGAGAATTTACTTGGGAATATTCTTTATCTGCAGTATTGCTTGCTTATACTGCAGCAATAGTATGTTGCTCCTTCATTTTTTTGTTTTGGCTTACTTTTACTAAAACCTTTATTAGAATGCAGATGAACCCTGACCTCAGCTGAGGATTAAGTGAACAGATTCTTTAAGTAATAAATCTAAAGGCATATTACAAGCAAGAAAAAGGGATTTCCCTTGTGTTTTTGGATTTATAAGTGCCAGAGGCTAAACAACTTACAAGGGCTCTAAGATTGCTCCTTTTTTCTAACCTGGGACATGTTCTAATATTGTGACATAGCGAAGAATTAAGCTGGCTTACTAAGTAGAAAACATGTAGAGTAATTGAAAATGCATCATACAGACAGGAATGCTCAATGCAACGACGTCCTGTTACAAAGATTACACTGATTTATAGGGGATGTCTTAACTCCTAATCCCAGGGACACAAGATCACATCGACCATGTATTCTTTCATAAGCAGCAAAATAAAAAAGGTGGTTAATAATATATATGCTTGAGATGGAAAATGAGGGAGAGGGGGCTGGGGCAGCCTTGACTTTCACGTTAAAAGAATTTAACGGTGTCAATACTTTCATTAGGTTTTTGTGTTTGTCTCATTAGGGAAGTGCAGCTATTTTGTGTTTTTTTAGCTGAGAGAAGTAACCACATGGAGCAAGAATGAATTAGGGCTAAATATTGTTTGGTATAAGCTGTTCTGAAGAGCTCAGAGAGGAAATGGCTGGGGGTGGGGCAGGGAGGAAAGGTCACATGGACCGTGGATGTAAAGCAGGGTGTGGAAACAGCTGGAGCCCAATCACCGTGTCTTGAAATTAAAAGAGAAGATGGTGAAAACAGTTATTTTCTTTTGACCATCCAGAGGGGAAGACTTCAGGGAGAACAATGGTGCTGCTTTGCAGAGCTCACGTCACCCACGGTGACCTCACCCCACACAAGTTCAAGGACCTCTTCCCCGTTAACCATGTGCAGAATAATCACACGTACTCTTTCCTGATCTGTTCATTTTCTCCCAGCTGTTGGTTCCTGCTCTGATCAGTGTTTTGTCTTATTTGGTAACACCTCTCCAAAGGTCTGCTGGAGACTGGAAGAGCTGTTTCTCCTTGGAGTCATCCTCTTTCCTTCCTGCTTCTTATTCTCCACTGTAGTTTGGGTTGCTTCATCAAGTTCATGTTTTCAGCTGCTTCAGCTCTGCCAAGAGAACACAAATCTATTATTTCAATCTTACCTTCTCTAGGTTGAAATTTTCTGCCTCCCGTGTCCCTTGTGATTGCATTTCCCAGGTTGCAGAATATCCTCCTTTCACATTTTCCTCTGTCGCTGGTTCTCAAATTGATAGGGACAACTCTTGTGCCCCTGAGTGAGCAGAAAGGGGTGCAAAGCTGTTTTGGTGGAGTTTGCCAGGAGTTTGAAACAAAAGTCTGTGGAAGTTTGTCCTATTTAGCTCAACATTTGACTCAACCCTAGAGATGGCATTGTGACTGGCAGTGTTGTTTATGTTTTGCTGCTTGTCATTGGAAAAGAAGCGTCATATTTCATTTCACACAACTTCAAGCCATCTCCTCTGCTTTCCTTGTTGTGGCCAGCTTTGCTGCAGCTTCTCCTGGTACAAATAGTTTCTTCCTGTGCCAAAAACCCCGGCCTGTGAGGAATGGGAAATTTATGGACAGCAGGAAATACTTCAATGGCAAAGCAGTTGACAGAAAACCTTTTTGAGTTACAAGTATTAAAATCCTTGTTATGGTTTCAGTTTTACTTGAGATTTTTAGAGGTGGTTTTTTTGTTGATTCACAGATTTGCCTGATACCTTATGACTGTTACATCATGCTAAAGTCTGTTGTGAGAGAAAATTAGAGAGAATAATTTCTGAGTGTTGACATTATGCAAAGAATTTATTTTGGAGTGCAGGGTACTTGGATAGTTGTGCTACCTGACTAGAGAGTCTATAATGCTACATTGAACATTTATAAATTTGGGGGAAATTTGCAATATTTGAAGATGCATATTAGGGAGACTCTTGAGTAACAGGAATTCTTAACACTTTAATGCCTGCAAAAATGTATGGCCCATTCAGGGAGGGTCCTGTGGGTTTTGTCCCCATCTTGTGGCTGTCCAGATGTGGCATTTGTAAGTCTTAATCTTTTGGGAGAAGCTGTTCAAGGTCTGTTGTCAGCCAAAGAGGAATTATTTGTGCATGCTCCTGTTTAATCGATACACTAAGCATAAAAAAGGCAATAGAAATAAGCAAGAGAATTAAAAGTCTGGAAGGAAACCTGAAGGCTGCAAAGTGGCAGCTGAGACTGCAGAATGCACTAGGGGGAAGTTTTGGAATGGTATGAGCATGAGTGGTAAAGGAACTTTCTGTACAGAAAATCCCCCAAAGCCCCCACAGTCAGAAATATTTCACATCCAAAAGAAGAAACTTTTAAGGAGGAAGCAGGATGCTCTGATAGACGACAAGGAATTTCTTGACAGAAGACCAAGAGGTTGCTATAAAGCATTCAAAGGTATCTTTGCCCCTTGCAGTTGACAAAAGAAAGTCCTGGAGAGATGCCATTGACTGATATGCTTCTACTATACATAGAGTAACAAAAATAGGAAGGACTTTTGCGAGTCATGGAAAGAGTAGGTGAAGCTTTGGACAAGTCAAATGGTGTCCCTGAAGTCTGAAAGGTAGAAAATGCTGTGAAGTTGCTCATTTATCACAATCCAGGAAAAGGAGCTCCAGGTGACTGCACCTGGCAAGCTCTGAAATCTGCAGCAGGGAAATGCTCACAATGGTCTTCATGGGGAAAAAATGAAAACTGAGCTGGAGTCTCTGAAAGAAGCAGAGGGACACATTAGGGGACAGCTGTGAATCTCACTGCAAGGCTCTGGAGCAGCCAAAGTCCTGTAGCTCAGAGCCAGTACTTGGATGCTGTTCCCCATTTACTCCGGGTGAGATGATATCAATTCAAAAAGCTCAAGGAAAGAAAGGGAGCACCACTTATTGTATTATAGGAGGGAAATGGAAAGTTAGCAAGATGTGTAAATACCTTGCTTGATAAACTCTGGACTCCAGGGACTATGAAACTGCATTTTGCAGAAACTTGTCTTCTGTGGACCTACCATTCTCTCAGCATTTTCTGTTAGTTGGTGATTTTGTAATGCCTATAGTGAAATTTTGGAAATATTATATTTGGTTGGATTTGCTGTTTTGTTTGTTTTTTAAGAAAAATTTCTAGCAGTTAGGATCAGTTTTGAGGGAAGGGATCGCATTTTTAGAAAATATTTTATTCTCCAGATTCTTACAAAGTGAAATCTTACAGAAACAAATCAGAAAATAAGTAGTACAAAGAGTTGTGTGAACAAAACATTTACTGATGTGATTCCTCCAGCTTCTGCTTTTTCACTTCCAAGCATCTTAATCAGAAGAACAAAAACAAGTGAAGGAAGTTGGTATCTTTGGGGGTTGGGGATGGGTTAAGAGGTGGGAAGAGGTATAGTCAGGATTGTAGAATGATATATGAGAAGAGATTGTAGAGACTTGAAGTCTTTAGGGTGAAAGATGAGTGGGAAAAGATATGATCAAGACTATGAAATTATCAAAGGGAATATGGAATGAATATTCACAATTCCCAACACAAGGAGTAAAAAATTCCCTGTTAAATGGTCAGATAGCAGGTTTAACACAAACAAAGGAAGTACTTTTTCACACAATGCATAATTAAATTGTGGAGCCCATTGCAACAGGATGTTGTGGAGGTCAGAACTGTAAATGAGTTCAAAGAGAGACAAGTTCAAGGAGGATAGAGCTGACAAAGCCTGTTAAATATGAGGGCTCAGATACAATCTCTGGGCTTGGAGAGCCCTGAAACTTTCATTGCTGGAAGCTGGGAGAGTGCAGTCAGATACACTTTCCATGTTCCTATTTTCTCCTTTCACACAGCTTGTATTGGCCACTGTCAGAGAGATACTTGGCTCAGTGTCTGCCTTTGTGGAAGACATTATTGGTATTGTACTTTGGAAGACTTCCATTTGTCTTTGGAATGAGTTTGTTCCAGATCTGAAATATCTTCTGTCTCCTTGGGATTTTGGTTCTCTCAGGTTGGGGGTGTGACAACCCAAGGTACTCCAACACTACTTCCCTCCAGAATAATGAGATTGGATAAGAAATGAGATTTTTAAATATAGCAGTACTTGTTTCTCTGCTTTTGGAGTCTTGCATGATGGAAAATAAAGGGGCGACATTGCAGTTTATGAATTTTCTGGTTTTCCTAGTGCCATACGAAAACAAGAAATCAACCTCCACTAAAAACTAGCATGATAAAATCCTCCTAAAAATCACAGGTAAATGAGCCATTGTTGTGAGAATTTCAATAATGCTAGTCAGGATTAGAATTAATACTTGGAGTGTTGCTGGAGACAAATGGGGAGCCAGGGCAGGCTCAAATTACTCTTCCTAAGTCAGCTCATGAACACTGTTCAGTGTCAGAGAGCTGTTCCCATGAGGAGATGGGTCCCAAAATGCACAGTGTGCCAGCTGGGATTGAATGGTGATACACAAACAGATATATGGACAGGCATGCTGTTATTATTTAATTGTGAAGTAGCTTTAGCAAAAGTCAGGATGCTAAATAACATTTTCTGTGCACAGCAGAAACCAATCCCTGTTCTCAGACATCCTCACTGTACATAAGCAGCCAAAGATGGGCAGCAGCAGGGAAGGGAGAACAGGGAGGCACAACAGGATAAAGTGATTAGCCCAAACTCACACAAAAGATCAGTGGCAAAGCCAAAAACAAGCCCAGGGTTTCTGGGGCAGAGCTGATGGGATCACATGCTGCACAAATCCATTACAGAGAGATGTAGTAGCTTTGTGGTCTGAGCTGTAAGTTCAATGTTCATCCACTCCAAAAATATAATGTATGGAGAGTTGAGTGTATTTTAAGAGTTGTTCCTTTATCCTCACAGCAACTGGAAAGGATGGCAGCCTGCCCTGAAATAGTAACTATCAATATATGATGCCTTTTGCAGCTTTCCTTCCTGATCAAATAAATAATTTGTAAGGTTTTGATGACAAAAGGATGTATCCTCTGCTCAGCTATCACCTGCCAGCACTACTCTGTGCAATCAGATTTAGAGATTTAAGCATAGAAATCGTCCTTTCTGCTGTTTCCCCTGGA
Organism: Zonotrichia leucophrys gambelii; assembly: GCF_028769735.1. Lineage (NCBI taxonomy): Eukaryota > Metazoa > Chordata > Aves > Passeriformes > Passerellidae > Zonotrichia > Zonotrichia leucophrys. Next base: position 3,964,479 of record NC_088183.1, read on the forward strand.
AACAGGGAGCCCAGCAGAGAGGTTAATCATTTGGGTTTGCAATTCAGAGTCGGCAAAATCCAAAATAATTCCCCGTCTTCTGAGTTTTAAAGATGCTGCTAGACTTCAAACTTTCAAAGGCAGTGGTGTTGCTTGTTCCCTGATATTGTTTAAAAAAACATAATTTAGACGATTATATACCCCAGAAGGGTTTACATTAGAGTGGAGCTCCCTTTGCTTTGCTGTGGTACAGTCATGCTTGGGAGAGAGCAGAAATAACCCACAGCTTCCCCTTGGGTTTGTGGAATATTCTGTATAGCAATAGCTGTGCCAGCTCCCCAGTATGGGGAATATATCCCAGTAAAAGTGGATTCATTGTGGGTGGAGGCTGAGCTGGGAGCTGAGGCATCACTGGAGCTTGGAGGAGCCCTGGCCAGTGCTCCTGTCCTGGGGGCTGCTGCCAGCCCTTTGTGGGGTGGGTGGGCACAGCACAGTCCTGTCTGCAGGGTCACCCTGTGCCCACCCCACTCTGCAGTGATCCCATCACAAAGGGGCTGCTTGTGCCACGGTGAAGTGGGAAGAGGAGGAAAAAGGGAGCAAGGGAGGGAGATTGGAAGCTGGGGAGGGACCTGTGAAGTGGTGAGTGGCAGAGGAGAAAATTCATTGGTTTCACGGAGTTAATGGATCCAGCACTAGCTCATCCCCATATAAGCTGCAGCTGAAACTCAGATTGCAGGGGGCGGTTTGCATGTTCTTCATTGAGGTTGATCACCTCCACCCTGCACACCATGCAGAGTACCCTTTGGAGCCTAAGGCTAGGAAATATTCTGTATCTCTCCACTTTTCTACCAGCCTATTGCAACATCTGCTGTATGTGATGTGCAAGGGCATGAACTGGCAGTGTCCAGGCATGAGGATAAGCCACAGCTTCAGTTCAACTTCTCTGTGCCTTGGCTGTGTGGGATTAAGTAAAGCCAATCTCAAAGTACTGGTGCTGCATGCTGTATTTCCTGCTTGAGAAAGCTCTTGAAAAAAATCTTTAAAACAATGACAAAACCAGAGGGTTAAGAGGGAAAAAAAAAAAAAAAGAAAAAGGCTTTCTCTGATGTCTTGACCATTGGGGTCAAAACCCAGTAGGCTGAACTGGAGACATTATAATTTCCATTATTAGGCTTCTGAGGGAGCCATGACTATAAGCACATTTTCCTGGGCTTTCAGTAGTGTTCAAATATATTGTAATGTTTCCTGCAGGAAAATAGGGGTAATTGCTGTCACTATACTCTGGGGGCTAACATTCTCAAAAGATATAACTAGTCACTGCAGAGGGGTTGTACCTGAAATGAATTTGACCCATAATATATTGCAAAAATACTGTGTGCATCTTGGGATCTCAGCACTCTGCATGCTTTGGAGGTGGGTCAATTAAAAGGCTATAATTTAGGGTCTACATGAAAGTCTTTGGGAATAAGAAAGCCTGAATTCCATAATGAAAATCCATAAGGTTGTTTTCACTGTATTGGTGTGTTTGTATCTGTAGTCTGTGTGGTGATAAAAACATATTATCTCATTTGTGTGAGATGTGTAAAAGTTAGATAAAAATATGCACATAAATAGTGTGTGCACAGGCATGTACATGTGTGGAGAACATCCATGTGCACCCACCCCTGCCCCCCACACCTCTGTGTTAATGAGCTTTTCCTCTGGAGAGGACAAGTCGAAAGGAGCCAGTCCTTCCAGCCAAAAAAATCAATTGCTTCTTCATGAATTATTGAGATGTTTGCCATCAGTTTCTTTACAAAAAAAAAAAAAATCCAGTCATTGTTCGATGTTTCCTCCCCCAGCACACTCTTTGCTTTTACTTGTGATGCCATGATATGAAGACACAAATTCTCAGATATTAAAAGTTTTCATTCTTTTAATGACACAAATATTGCAGTATTTGGGTATCTTTTTCTTCTCTCCAGTTCTAGCTGTATTTGTGCACATAGACACTTTTCACATACAGCAACTGTCATCTTCCTCCCAGCACTTAGCTAAGGAAGGGACCCTGCAAGTAAGAAAAAAAAAGAGATTTCATAGCAGAAATACTAATATTTCCTCTGTGCCAAGTGCAGTATTGATGTACTGGAGCTCAGACACTGAATCAGGGCTCTTACGTGGAACTGAGACACCACTAAACGGAGACTTTTGCCTCCTGTGTAAATAGAGAGATTAATGACGTTAAGTGAAAGCCAAGCTGCTGAAATGTTACCTTCCTTATGGTGCTTTGAATTTCCCTTATTTTTGATAAATGAACCAATCTGGCAATAAAATCCTTGCACAGTAGGTTAATAATGTCATAGCTGTACTGCAAAATAGTTATGTTTGTACTGTCTCTTTGCAAACAATAATCCTTTGAAGCCTGATGAATCTATTTTCAACCAACTTGTATGATCACTGGAACACAGAGCTTCCCTTTTGAAAAAAGAGCTTAGAAGATATTTAAAGCCCAGGAGACAATAGGCTAAGGAAGAGGGACAGTGATTTAAAAGGCAGAAATTGGGTGAACTCCTCTTTTTAATTTCACTTTTTTCTCCGTGTCTCCTTTAATAGTGTTGTAAGCATTTTAAAAAAGATTTCCTTGCTACTTTTTCTAGCCACAGACTACTTCCCCAAGGGTTTGCTGCAACATTAATTTATCACTTACAAAAGTAGCTTTTCCCCTCAATCACTTGTGAAGAGAACTGGAAAAGCAGGGGCTGAGTGTAATCAGAAACTTTGCTTGCTAAATCAGGTCTGAGATTGAGCTGACTTTGGAGGGTGACTTTCTCATGGTGACACTGGTTTTGTTCTTGTGCTCTGGGAGGAGCTCTTATTTGTATTTATATGGAGTTTATCATATTTATGTATCAACCAGAATATCGGGCACAGTGAACTAATTTCCCAGCAGGAGTTTTTGTTGCAGCTTTACAAGACATTTTAAATGTGGACACGTGGATATACTGGCTTTGTGTACTTGCTCATGGGGGGGTTTAGGAGGTAAAAAGAAACTGCAGAAGCTGTGAGAACAAGCAAGTTAATTGAGTACAATGGGAAGAGAGCTGTGCAGGCAGCAGCAGATCCTCTGCCTGGAGAGTACTTGTCACTGTTCATATTCAGAGAGGAGCTCTTGGCCCTTCCCTCAGCGAACAGAGGTGTCACAGCAGTCCTCAAAATTCCTGTCACCTGACCCTGCAGAGGTCTAACCCTCCTCATTGCACTGAAACACAGACCTTGCACACCCCCTTTCCATTTCAGAGAGAAGCTCTGATACCAGGAGGGGATTAGGAAAGGAGAGGAGCAGGGCAGTTGTGGAGCAGGGCAGCAGGGTCCTTAAACATCCTCCTAGGCCTGGGTATCCCCTGCTTACAGACCTTTCCCCCATCCTCTCTGCCATCTCCTGAAAGATCAGCTTCCTAAGGACTGGCATGAGCAAAGGTGGTGTTCACCACACAAGGAGGAGAAATTGCACCTTGCATTTTAGGTGACTGATCAACTGTGTTGGCCCAGTTCTGCACAGAACTCTCATTGCCTCTCTCAGCAGATCACAGACCTCTAAAGGGGGTCTTTTACCAACAGAAAGACCAACTTGATTGCAGCAAATAATTCTGTTGTCTCCAGTGCTCATAAGTGCATCAGGATGTGAGCAAGTGGATTTGGTGCTCTGAGGAGCATAATGGATTGGCAGAAACTGGGAGAGGAAAGGAATCCTGAAAAACCAAAGTCTCCCATCAAATGGTTAGCAAAAAGCCAATTGTTCTATTTACAAGAGCTCTCCTGCCTGGAGGAGAGGCAAAAAAAAAAAAAAAGTATCAAGACAAGCATTTCCTCCCTGTAATGATAAGGAGCTGTTGCCTGCAGCATTCAGACTACATGGTTTCACAGATGTTTTAAAAAAACCCCAGCCAACAGTCTCGCTCTACCTTAACTAGAGCAGCAGCACAATTGTCTGTCAGTCTTTGTACAAAGCAGAGTGGAAATATTGCCCTCCTGTTTCTTTAAGTCCCAGGGACTTAGTAAAATTAACACTAAATGTTTTAAAAGAAACCCTATCAAAAATCACTGATGATTTCAAGTTATTATTGAGCATGGGTGTCTGGGTAGCTTGGGGCAGTGCACATAAACTTGACAAACAGGGTACTTTAGTGCTGCCTGCCCAGATCCACATAATAGGGCAATGAAGCTTTTATTCATTCAAAGAAAGGTTGAGTTTGATTGGCAGGTCAGCCTGCCTGAGCACCACAGTCTCTTTTCCCTAACACTTCACTGCTATCAATTACAGTTTTGAATGTGAATTGTTTCTAATGTAAAATAATGCCAACCTCTGCCTCTAACCTCAGGCCAGAAAGCTCTCCTGTGTTTTTTTTTTTTTTTAATTCATATTCACTGACTGCCTGAGGAATCTGTTTCTGCTTTGTGTTTTCTCAGTCTCTCACCAAAGTGCTGCCATCAGAAGCCAGATTCATGCACAGCCCATTATTTTCATTGTATTAATGATATCATTGGTGAGCAAAATTAAATAGAGTGATTTGTTCCCCCTTTCCCCTTCAGTGCCACAGTAGTAATGTTTGTTCTTTTAAACATGCAGGTTCAGAGACATAATTCATAATAAAGTTATAATCCATTACAAGCAAGCATGACTCTGAAATTGCTTGATTTTTATCTGGCAGTTGACTTAAATCTGTTTGCAAAACTTGCCAGATTGAAGCGAATGCAGATCTTATTTAAATCAGGTGATTTGGTTCAGCTGCCATCTGTTGGCCGGTTCATTATTATGATTTTGTGGTTACAGTAGTTACCTGTCTTCATTTATTTCAGTAAAACAGAAATTACATTTAGTAAATAGTGGGGTGTTATGTAATGTCTCTGTACCCCAGGGAGCTGGGTTTACTTGTATGCATGTGGAACTTTAACACAAAATCTCCTTTCTGTGCTGGATGACCATTTATGCTGCAAGATGCATTTCCTGTTCTTTGTGACAGACCTCAAAAATGAGTTCCTCTGCTGACTTATAAAAATGCCTCATGTGCTGCATTGTGGAAGCTTAGAAAGGTCCTACAGGATGGCATTTTTAATGGGCCCCAGAGTGGGAAATTTGGGTTTAGGACCCTCTGAATGGTGGAGTCAGTTGTAGGGAGTTCTTTTGTAGACTGAGATGCTGTTGGTTGTTTTCCTGCTCCTTCATATGATTCATGTTCCCTTACTGAGGACATTTATCCAGTTTAACAAAAGCTTCTATTCCAGCTGAATTTCCATTTCACTGTTGTTTCATCAGGATTTTCCCTCTCTCGTGTTCATGGCTCGTCTCTCCTGCTCCATTATGGACCCCTGTAGCACTGCGTGCACTCTGCCTCCAGTGACATCACTTCAGGCTTTCTCCCATCACATCCATTATTATCTTGATGGGGATATACAGGAAAGACCTACCTTTGCTCTTTCATCTCTCTTGAGACAGCCACTCTGCAGAATAACCTAGAAACAAGCCATCCCTTCTGGATGGAATTGCTTACAAAAATACAAGTTTCAGGATGAAGCAGTGCTTGTGATAACAGCTTTTTTTTTAACAAATACATCCTTAAATGGGTTTAGAATATATTTAATTTTATAGTGTGATATTGTAATGCACAGTTTGTGGTGGGAAAGGATCTCTTACTTTAGAAAAATAAGTGGATAAAAATGTTATATATGATACTTTGTATGACATGGCTGGAGACACCTCCTGCTCCTGGAGGTTTTATATTTTCCTTGTGGGCTCCTTTCTGCTATCTGAGATTTCTCCATTAGCTTCAAGGATAGGGTGGGCTGAGAATTTGAAACAGGAAAATGTGAAGTCTGGTTTTTTTTCCTGTTATCAAGTTTCACTTGGCCATGGTATATATCACAGTGTCCAGCAGACTGTCTGAGGAAATTAGAGACTTCTCAGCATATTGAGTATTTCTGTCATGCCATAAATTAGGTGATTCAAGGTATGATTTCTAGTTTTTCATAGTGTGTTGTTCTTCTATTTTGATTTCAGATGAAAATAAGTATCAACATTTCAGACTTCTAATTCAGACAAAATTCCAAACTTTGAATCATTTGACATTCAGCAAAACTCAGAACATGGCCTGGTAGCCTAGTCTTGGTCAAATGGCAATTTTTATAGCCACTTTGCCTTTTGGGCAGTGGAGGTAAAGTGGCACAGGGTCTGATTTCTGTGTTATACCAGTTTTAGAGTAGAATAACTCCACATTTTGCATATGGAATTCCTGATTTACAAGCTCAGGCTAACAGACCACTTTCACAACAAGCACGTTATGTATTTTTGGTGCAAATAAATGTGTGCTCCTCAGTAACTGCCTTGTGAGGCTCAGCCCTTTGGAGTCTGAATGCAGCATGTGTGGAAAGGAAGCTATGAGAGATGCCACCTACTCCAGCTCGTCCTCCACTTTCCAAACAAACATGGCACAAACACATTGTAAATAAAGATGACTTCAGACACAGCTCTTTTCATGGGTGAATGAGTTACACTGGGCGTTTTACTGGCAGGAGAAATGTTCCCTGGATTCCACGTTTGAATACTTGATCTGTTAGCATTGCTGGATTCTTTCGTTGCTGTGTATTGATTTAAAGTCTCTACTGCAAACAAGCCCTCAGCTGGCTGGAAGGCAGCGTTTGGGGGAGATGCTGCAGCCAGGGTTGTGTTCTCCAAGGCTCCAGGACAGTGTTTGAGGACCATCTCACTGTGCCAGCAGCCATTTCTGGCAGTTTGGCAGTGCCTGTGCTCTCGGGGCTGTAGCATTGCGCTGGCATTGCCCGGCCTGATGGGGAGGATCATGTTCACCTTCGCTGGAGTATGAAGTGGTTAAGGCTGTAATTCAAGAAAGCAATTGAGCATTTAATGTAAATCCATCCTTGTTCTGCACATGCTGAAGCATGTGTTAAACTTTGACTTTAATGAGACTTGACCCAGTGTTTGAAGGTCTATATGTACTTAAGATCAGCTGATATCGTGAAGACTTTTTAGCTGAACTTTATGCACAGTGTGGATGTTGTGGTTTAATATCAGATGAAACAAGGCCTAATAAGAAAGTTTTTTGGCAGATCAGTCTTTTGACTTTTTTTTTCCCTCATGAAATCTGTTGCAATTCATAATGCATCCTCTTTCTTTTTTTTTTTTTTTTGAAAGAACACATGAGGAATTGAATAATGTAGCTTATAATTTTATGAGGCACAAAAATTTTTGAACAGTCAGCAGAATCCTTCCTCAGTTGTTTGGAAGCTTAAGGGGTTTAGAAAGTTCTTCCTTAGAGATAAATAAGCTGTCAATTCATGATGAAGAAAATCAAACTTGTGCTGTTGATTTTGGCTGTGGTATTTGCAAAAGTATGAGAGAAATTTTTGCAGTCATAGAGCGCTCCATGTGTTAGCATTTAGCTTTCCAATGCCACATTGTGCCTCTGATAGCATTTCTAAAAGGTAAACAGAAATGTCAAAATAATGAAAATAAAAGATTAACCATTCCGATTTTTGAGAGTTAGAAATCAAATCTGTATTGCAAATTAATAGAAAGCCAGATCAAGTTTCAAAAGCTGCTTATTGCACCATTGCCTGGCTTTTTTTTTCTCCCGTCTTCTGAAGGCCTTTTTCAGACTTCACCAGATTTAGATTGTGAAATGTCTAAACAGAGGTTCTAAACAGAAACCTGGGAGGTATAGAAAGTATGCCAAGAGCAAATTAGTTTACTTAGTTCATGACTTTAATACACCCTTGCAATTAGCAGAGTATTTCCTTTGGACTGTGGTCTCAAGGTACGTGTTTCTGTTCATGATAGTTTTTTTTTTTAAATTTGCTGCCTTTAAATGAGAAAAACCAAACTCCACAGTTCTGCCCTGCTGGGTCCATATGTACCAGGAGTTTGATCACATTTGAGTCACAGTCTAACTCACAATTCAGCATCTCCAAATGCATGGGCAGGTGGGAGGAAAAAGGCTGAGTTAGGACCTGGTTGCAAACAAAAGAGAATTAGGGTGTAAAACCTGCTTGCCAGACCCCTCATTGATACACCAGTTTCTCATGGGTGTATGTCCTGAGGGGTGTGTTGTTTTTCATGTGTTCTCTTCTGCTGGAGAAAATACACCTTTTTGGCTGAGTAAAATATTGAACTCATGGTGGTAAACATTGTTGAAGGCGCCGATCCCCTTGGAGCTGCATCTTCCCCTACAGATATCCTAAACCATTCCAGCTCCTGGATGCTTTGTCTCTCTGCCATCTCCCCATTTCCATCAACTAAATTCACTTCCTTCTCACTGCCAAACCTTCTAGAAACAGCTTCATTTCTCCCTGAATCTTCCTGAGCTGCCAGCATGGTCATCTCTCCCCTCCCTGGAAAACAACTGCAACCCACCTCGGAGCTGCCAAATTGGCACCCACAATTGCAGACTCCTGACCCAGCGCGACACAACCCCTCTCCCTCAGATACTGATCCTGCCCACAAACCCCCCACAATGGCAGCCTGACCCTGGCTGACACAATTGCCCCTTGTGTTTGCCAAACCCACAAAATTATAGGGGTCGTGCAGGAAAGGGCCTGAGGTGGGTGGGTTCGTGCTCCCCGTGCTGTCTGTGACACTGTGACCCTATTCATGGGCACATCCTTGCTGCAGCACCCGGCAGCCTGTCTGCAAGGCATTGCTTTAAATTGTAGCCTTAAAAGAGCCTTTTTTAGATGCAAATGAAAGACCCAATAAGAGCTTAAAAAATAAAAAAACCTCCCTAACATGTATTAAGATTACTAAGAAATGTCTGAGCTGCTTCTGTAGTTCTATAATTTTTCTGTGTTCAGTCTAAATCTTTATTTCTCATGCATGCATGTAGACTGCCATGCACCCAAAGCCAGTCTCATCATTTATATTTGTACATGAGAAATCTTCAAGCTATCAAAGATATGTTTATATTTGGCATAGAAGAGCTATCTGATGGTCACTCAGGTTCCAGCCCAGTTTCTTTTAATAGATGGTGGTGTTTTAACTTTGTATTCCAGTTCTACCAGTGGGAGAATGGGAGAAATTATACATCCTCATTTCCAGGAGGTGATCTGTGGACTAATCAGACAGTGTTTATAACACATGTTCTAAAATGTAAATTCATATAAATAAAAGTATGTGTATTTATGTATGCTATATTTATATACAGTTTAAATATATCTAAAATATAGGTGCACATGCATATGACTGTGTACATGATAGACATGTAAAAGATTATTTTATTATTTTTCTCCTAGGGTGTTATTAATTTACTCCTGTGCCCCTGAGTGCCCTGGCTTGGGAGAAGGGTTTGGGGATCTCTTCTCCCAGCTGTGTTTCTCTGCAGGCCCCCTGGCTGTGTGCTGGGGCAGGATGCAGCAGTGCCCTGCTCCTTCCAGGGAGGTTTTCTCTGGGCTTGCTAACACAGGGAAATTTACTGGCATAATTATACCTGTATAATTATGCTGGAGTAGTTATACTGCTCTAACTCCCCTGTGAATGCTCTTGTGCTGCAATAATAGTGCCCATATGGGGAGTTACACCAGTATATCTCTACTGGAAAATATCTCCAAGTCCTTCTCTAGGGGCAGATTTTGCAGACCAAGGTACTGCACAGCCCTTGTGGACCCTTGGTTTGCGCATCGTGGTTGGCTTTTGGCAGCCACGTTTTGTGCACAGGAAAAAGTTGTTTAGAATTCCTACCAGAATCTTTGAAAGGAAACAAACATTTTCTTTCAGCAATATAGCATTTTTTTTTCTTCTGCAGTCTCTTTATTTATTTTTTTAATATCTCTTAATATCTAAAAATACAGATGTAGCTTCTGACTTTTGGGTTCAGGAATTTTCTTTTTAGATGTACTGAGGATCAGATATAAGCCATGTCTGGAAGCAATACTTGGCCAACAGCTGAGTGTGTGTGTATGTGTGTGTGTTCATCTATCCATGATTCATTCTGAGGGCTGTTTTAGCCTTCATAAAATATTCATGCTGGTTGTGCATGGTTCTATAATTGCCATCTCAGGCCTTGAATTATTTATAGGTTGTACTGTTCACATAGTCTCATTTACTGATAGAACAGATAACACTATACAAGAGGATCCCAAACACTCTAATGCCTGTTACTTTGCATTAAGTAGTGGAATTATATTACTGTAGGTGTAAAATGCTGGCCTTTTTCTCCTCTCACTTTAATATATCATTTTTGTATTTATAATATGCTAATTGTTGAGATGCTGTTAAGCCTCATAATTCCTGCCGAGTTTTGCAGAAATCAAGATGTGGTTGAAATGATTTAGCTCTTGATCCCAAAATGATTGTTCTAAATCCACCCCCCTTCCTTCCCCCGGTGTTAGCACCCAGGGTAATTTATTGAAGTGATGTATGAGTACACATGCATACCTGAGCTCCTTTGTTTTACACTATTGATCAGTTTGTGTATCTTAACTGCTACAAACATTCACAAGTCCAGCTAATGCAGACATTCACCAAGTGTATTTTCAAGTTTGTTGTAGTCAATTAAGTGTTGACTATGAATTCATCATGAAAAGTGATCTTTTTTCCATCAAATTTCCTATTCATCTCTTCTGTGATTAATTCTGTCAGCTTTTCTGACCTACTTTTGACTTTATTTTTTTACTGAATATGTGGAATTGCATCAGTTTAGCTTGGACATACAATGCACTTAGAGTTTTCTTTGCCTGTTTAGTTTTGGGCTTATTTGCTTTCTGAACCAAGTGCTAATTTTGGTAGAAAATGCAGCTGAGTTAGGATTTATTTTAATTTTTTAAATTGTTCTGCTTTTCTAATTAAAAGAAATAATTCATGGAGTAGAAATTCAGTCACTAGCAGAGCCATGCACTGGAATACTTTCTCTTCTTTTACCAAAAACTCTTGCATGTTTTTGTGAAGTCACTTATTTTCCTCCCCTCTGAAAGGAGAATATTGGCCTTTCCTTACCTTGATGACAGTGGGGACTAAGAACATAAGGAGGAAAATTTGTGTCCTTGCTGGGAGGTGCAGTGTGAACACAGGGGAAGGGATGGCTGCTGAGCTGTGGGGTGGCACTGGAACATCCCAGGATCACACAGAGCAACCCAGCCAGGGTCTCTCTGGAGCTGCTGCTGGCTGGGAAGGAGAGCTGGCTCAAGCCCTTCATTTCAGTGCAGCTCATCCCCGTTGCTCACACAGGAATGTGGAAGGATGTTCTTCCAGCTGGGTTTCTGTTTCCCCCAGGGAGGCAGTTCCTGATCTCTGCTCCAGCTGACAGGCTGGGGATGCTCCTGTCCTCTTGGGCCACCACTGTGTTCCCAGCAGGGATCAAAGGGATCCTCAGCCTGGAATTCAGGCTCGATTCTGCCTCTGGTGCAAGAGGATTTGTTCTGATATTTGGTGATGCTTTGCTCCCTTGTGTCTCCAGAGGGATCCCTGATGTTTTGGGAGGGAGGAGCCAGACAGGTGTGGTGCAAGAAGGCAGAGGTGGTTGGTGGCTTAGCAGTGATGCAGGTACAGTATCACCTGCTCAGGGGAGCTCTAGGGGCTGCAGGGGACAGAAGAGATGACAATGGAAATTTAACCTCTCTCAAAGCAAAGTGTGGGCAAAGGCAGCTCTAGAATGAAGCAAGGAAAAAATACAGCAAAAAGAAATGTTTCAGCAAAACAAACCATTTTGGCGAACAATAAATTCTTGAGGAAAATATGTCTCTGCCTGAGCCCTTATTTTTCTTTATGTTAAATCATAAAATAAAACTTGTGACATTTATCGTTCTGTACAATGGGCTGAATTGAAAAGAGCTGTGTTCTTTTCTGTATGATTTTGTGAGCCCTAAGGGTCCCTCAGAGAAGGAAACAATGTTATTGTCATGCAGATTTCTCTCCTTTTCAAGATTTCAGAGTTTCCATGAATCCCTTGCAACAGGGTAGTTCTACTTCACATGTTTTTAATGCTTTCTCCAGCAGTGCCTGTGTGGTGACTTCTTTGCAATCTCCACTTATCTTATTGAGTTTTAGAAGTTTTTAGAGCTAAATGTGTTTGCTGTGGCATGCAGACAGTACCAAGATTTCATGTTGACACTCAGCTTACTTTTTGCTTTTCCTGCCCATTTAAAGCTTAAGGAATGTAAGGAAAAACAAAAAAACCCAAAAGGTTATGAAGCTTCTTCTTATCTGTCATATGTTTTGTGGTAGTACCTGGAGATGTCTGGTAGGTCAGATTTATATAAAAATCATATTGTGCTGCCCCACAAAATTTTTGACTAAAAGGAGTAAAGATGGCAAATGAATGACAGGGAGGAGAATGGGATTAAAAGAACCCAGGTGCTGGGGGTGCTGTACAGCTGACATGATTGATTATGGTGATGCTGTTTATTTGGGCTTCACTGCTCTAATAATTTGGTTTTGGTCAGGAATAGTGGTCCCAGCTTCTGCTTGCGTAGGTGGTGTCAGAGAGTTACTTGGAGGATGGGTTTGCACCATATAATTTCTGTGTTGAGTGCTAGAAATACAATATTGCTTTTAGAGAAAATGACATGTTTTATTAGGCAATTACTAAATAAATTTTCTGCAGTGAAATTGTTAAAATGTGTTGCCCTGGGTTTTTTGGGTCTTTATGACCTCTAGCATTTTGCAAATGATGGGCTGCGGGGACACTGAGGTGTCACTGAGCCTTAACTGGTGCACTGGTCTTTCCTCTCATGGCTGGTCTCAGACTGTACTCCCAAATAGTTTCCTTCAACAAGAAGTAGTGTGTAGAGTGCAGGAGCAGTGATGCTCAAACCTTTCAACAGAATTTTACCATCTCTATTGCTCTAAAGCTATGAAGTACCAAAAAAATCCCATACACGACCTAGAAAAACAAATTGGTAAGTGTGGTTCTTTCACTGATCCAACCTATACAGAATAATTTTCTTAGAGACATTTAAAGTCTATGAAATCCTACATCGTTTCCCCTTTATATATCAGAAGTCTTTAAAAATATCTAAGATTTTTTTTTTTAAGCCAACAATACATGAGAGAATCCTAGATGTGTGTGACACCTTTTAGAAAGTGTCTTTGTCTTTATGGTACCTGTGTGCTAGAGAAGTGTCATGATCCCTATTTTAAAGATGGGAAAAGAAGACAGAGAGATTTAAAGGTAGATTTTTAAAGCTGTTTTGACTTCTGAGGATGCAGTAAAATGTGCAGGAGGACTTTTAAGAGGGCTTAATTGCAACTTTAGCAGCCTGAAAGCGACTCAGCAGCTTCCAAAGTGTAGCAAGTGCCCAAAGGAATGTAGGTCTTCTGTGTCCTGCTCTAGTACTGTAACCATGGGATGGCCCTTCCAGGGTGGACTGATTTTGGAAAATTTGTGTGACTTTCTGCTGCACTGCTCTTCAGAATTCTGCTTCAGTAGGACATGGAAGCATTGAGTCATGGCTGCTGAGATTAAGTGAAGAGCTTTCACTTATGAACTTTCTCAAGATGATGTTTTGTCACACTAGAGGTTTTCCTCTAAGAATGTTTTTTGTGCTGGCAGACCTTCAGACATGATCCTTTCCCACAAATCTTCCTTTTTTACAGACTGTCATTTCCCAACAGAGGCAATAAAAGCATCCAGAGAATTCAGTCAAATCTGTCTCTCCCAGGCTGGCTGTGAGCTCATCCCCAGTGCGTTATTGTGTGTATTCCAGGATGCTCTGTTCCATAAGGAATCTGTTGCTGTAAAGGAATACAACACTGTAAAAGAGACCATATGGGCAAAACTGGCCTTACTGTCAGGAAAGCTTTGTTATATAACCAAAACAGGGGTCCTGGTTTGTGCTTTGGTAAGAGTCAGCTTTTCCAGGGGTGAGGAGCTCAACTGTCAAGGGTCCTTTCCTTATCTGTCTTCTGCTGCTGCTGACAAACCTCTTGAGCTCCATAAAATCTGATTCCAGTGGCAACTTCCCTCCTGGCCACAGTGTGCATTTGCAACATGCAGTTTTATTACTGCACATAGTACTTAATGCAGTTGTATGTAGATCCAGATGTTTTTCCTCAATCCTGAACCTGCCACAGCCGTAACCCAAGCAACCAAAAGATGCCAACATTTTCCCTGTTGCTTTCCAGTGCTTACAGTCTTTTCAGGAAAATTGGAAGAAGGGTTTTAAAATGTACATGTATATCACATGTACATTTTTAATATACTGTTACTTTAAGTTATGCTTTATTCATATTGCTTAAAAAAATCAGTTTTGCTCAAGAAGTAGTAAAGGAAGTATTGGTGCTGTGCCAGTCATCTGCAGTTTAGCATCACATTCTGCAATACAACTCTGTGGTGTTTCATTTCTGTTTCAAGCTGTGATTGGCTGTGGAAGCACTAAGAATGGAAATATTACAGGTGTTCAGACTAACTGTAAATCAAACCCAAGATCTGGCCCCACCTGTGTGTTGTGTTGTTATAAATGATAGTATCTATAAACTTGGTTGGCTTAAAGTGGTGCGAGTGAAATTGTAACGTGATACACTCAGGAGATGTGTTTTTGATAAACTTGCTGAAGAGCTGTTTATACATCCCTATAACACTGTGTGGCAACTTGTGTTCATCTCTGTAAGTGTCTGACTAGTTATGATGTGTGCTGATAAAATTTAATGACTGGACTGAAAAATATTGAATACATTAAAATGTATGAAATACACCTGTAACAGGTACCAAATTCTGTATATTCTGTGCCATTCCCATGCCCAGCCTGGGTGTGCACACACATGCCCACGTGTGGCTGTGGTCCCCAGTGTGCAGTTTATAGTTTGGAGAGAAATCATCCTCCATCATTCGTCACTGCTGAGCTGCAGCAGACCAGGCCAGCACATCATTTGTTAACAGCGACAAAGCCGCGCTCATAAACGCCGACATGTTACATTAATTTATAGGCACTGAGTGACTTATTAAATGTGACGTGTGAAATATAACAGGGCCCGGTATGGATGATTAGGTTTTGGGCTTTGAATTGTTGACAAGGCAGGGGTAATGAATTGCGGGACACAAGCTAGTGTGTTTCCCCCTCATTAGTCAGTATTAGCTGCATTAATAGTAATAATTGGATATATTCATCATTTAAAATGTTTTAATAAATGTTTGGACAGCACCTGATCTAGGCTGTCAAATATTAGACTGGAAGGTTCGTGATGGGAGAAAAATTATGCTGTTCCTTCTGCAGAGATTTATACAGCCTGAGGGGTGCCATTTGCCAATGTCCTTTAAGAGGTAATGGGTGGAAGAGAGTTTGGGAACAGACAGGGCAACAAGAGAGAAACCAGCCTCTCTTGCACTTCAGGAAGACATTTTCAGTTTATTCTAAAGACTTCTTGGTCCCGAGCTCGGGTCTCCAAGATAGGATCTGAGCTGGTTATTTCTGGTCAGACGCCAACCTCAGGTGAGAACTTAACAAAAGTGTGCGTGTTCACATCTAAATTTGTTTCACTCTTTCACTGCTGCATACTGAATGTTGCTCGGGGCTCTGGAACTTTCCAATTTGGGGTTTTGGCTTGGAGTTGTCATTACTTTGAGCTACTAACATATTTAAAATTCCAGAAAATTTTCTGCCTGGACACCTTGAAAGCATAAGTCTCTTTGGGATGAACGCAAGGGGCTGTTCTGTGGCAGTTCTGCCAGCTCCAGTTCCATTCTTGGTTTCTGTGTCTCAAATGCATTATTGCCTACAACTTGATAGAAAGATTCCCTTGAAAAAAGAACAAAAACCCTCTTTTCCCCTCCTCCCCCCCCCCATTATTTTGTGATCTTTGGAAGTGAACTTTAAAAAAATAACCTAAAACTATTACCAAGGAATACAGAATGTATCTGTCTCTTGCTTTCAAAGTGACATGTAGGTGAACATTAGAACGTGCCTTCTAAATGACTGGATGGAGATCAAGAAAATCATGTGCAGGTTCAAAAAAAGAAAAAAAAGAAAATCTCAATTTAAAACTTGTGAGACATCACTTTTCTGTAACCCATTACGTAATGAAACCCATTTTTTAAAAGCAACCTTCAGGATATACAAAAGCAACAGCGCTTGGAGTTATTGGCACTGCATCACTAGGCTGACAATTTTTTATTTTCAAAGAAGAGTCCTCTAAGGAAAAGCCTCGCTAGTGTGGGAAGCAGCGTTTGGTGGCTCAGTGGGAGGTTGGCTTTCCTTTCAGATGCTGCTGAAGAGGTGTCACACCAGGGAGTGCCGCCTTGCTGGAGGTGCCGTCTTTCAGGAGAGACACAAAGTCAAGTGTCTGACCACCTGTAGTCTTAACAAGTCCCAAGACGCTTTCTGCAAGGATGAAAGTGTCCTCCTCAATGTCCTTGCAAGTTCCAGGTAGCTGCTTCTACTGAGAGTCAGGAATCTTTAAGATGAAGGGATCTTCACGCTCTCTTAAGCACAGTGAGCCAAACCTGCCTCTTTATGTCCAAGGACTTTGTGTGAAGAGTTGGTGGAGGACTCAGAAGATGCCAAGGGTAAAGCTGGCTGTAGACAGGGAATGCTGCAGCTCCAGGCTGGCAGAGAGGCTTCCCTGAAGGAGCAGTGCAGTCATTTTGTGCTTGTTGCAGTTGTTCTGCACAGTGGAAGAAATCTCAGCAGAGAGAAACTTTGTCATTCAGTTGTAATCAGAACGATGCATACTTCCCAACTTGGAGTAATATTATTTTATTGAATAGACTCAAAGTCACATGCAATTTTTTAACTGTATTTTCAGTCAAGCCCTGAGCATTATATTGTCAGGGTTGTCTGTTAGCTGGTGGTAATTGTTGACAAGTTGATGTGAGGGTATTTTAGCATGTTGTCTAACATGTGTCTGCTGATGAGTTTGTCATTGGCACTGCACAGTATTTCTTCAAATTTGCTCTTAATTTTTTATTTGGAGATTAAGCAGAGATGTAAAACTTAGAATCATAGAAACATTAAAGTTGGAAAAGACCTCCAAGATCATTAAGTCCAACCTTTGACTGACTACCACGGTTTCAATTCAAACACTGGATGTCATGTCCTGTCATTCCTTGGACAGCTCCAGGGGTGGGAACTTGACCACCTCCCTGGGCAGCCTTTTCCAAACCTTTGCCACCCTTGCAGTGAAAAAATTAATCCTGATGTCCAGCATAATTGCTCTCAAAAGAAGTACAATAGAACATAAAATAGAGTTAACGTTGTTAAGAATTGTTCCGTTGCAAGTACTTTCAAGTCCATCAAATTGTAGTTTTCATTGGTAAGATGTAGATGAACAACAACTTTTATCTTTTTGCCCTGGCTGCTTAGCAAGGTTTCTTAACTGCTCATTGTAAAGTTTCCATTGCTGATGCTGTCCTCTGCAGCAGCACAGAAAAATCATAATTCTAAAGTACTTATCTAGTACTGTGTAGACCCTCATGCTCTGTGTTTTGTGGGTGTAAATCTGACTAATCACAGGTCTCATCCCTGCTTTCCCACAGAAGGGCATCTGGGACACAGCCAGACATTCATAAATACAGGGGAAATCCCAAGTCTTGTCTGTGTTTTAACACCATGGGAGTTGTCTGTAGGTGTTCCCTGTTCCCCTCTGTCACGTATTTAATGCTGTGCCTCAGCCCTTACACTGCTTTTGGTCTGTTGAACTCCCTCTAAATGTGCTGTTTTTCATAGTTCCCACCAACAAAGTACCACGAGCATGATTTATTTTATAAATGTCTTTGCTTTGCTCTGGTTCTAACTTTTCAGCAGCATCCTGATCTGAATTCCACTCCAGTTTTGGGGTTTTTTGACCTCACTGGATGGTGGGCTTCAAGGACAGGAGAAAATATTCTTGTTAGCTGGATCACCTTTCCCAACTGGTACAGGAGATAACTTTGCAGCTACAGCCTACAATGCCTTTCCCACATCTCTCTGACACAGAAGAGGACATCAGCAAAAGTCTTTTTTCTACATGTTCAAGGCTCATTGCTTTAAGAAAAGCTCTGAAGCACTTAATCCAAAACTTGTGATATAAGCAGATATGATTGGTTTCTACTTGCTTGCTGCAGAGGCCATTATTTCTGAGGTTAATTAAGCTCTTTCAATGTCGTGTTAAAGGTAGCAGACATATGCAATATTTATTGATGACATCTCCACCAGTACCTATAGGGTGATCCTCTTCACCAGCACATCAGAATCTCTTTTCCCCTTCCTCTTTCAGTTTTTCCCAGTTGTGGTAAATTCCAATGAATTTTACAGTGTTTGGGTTGCTTGCCCACACACACACACACAAATCTGCAGCATTTTATACTTTGGGGCAGTTCACGATCCCCTTCAGGTACCCCTGGCATGTCTTCTCTTGTTGAACCACTGCACACACAGCTCAAAGTGCCTCCGCCTTTGCACAGAGCAGCCTCTTGCTTCCTTCCAGCTCTCAAAATAGCCACTACACTCCGGATCCTGTGCTCACTGCCAGAGCTCCCTGCTGCAAAGGAAACGAGGGCTTTATTCTCTTAAATATCATGAAACAATGGGAACCCCTGGATGGAATGTCCAGCTTGTGGGCCGGAGCTGAAGGCAGCACTTGACTTTCTTCCACAACATTTTTGCACTTGATCTTGTCTTGTGTAAATACAAATGTACATTTGCATGTATATTTTTTTCTGGACCCCTAATTCTAGACTCACATCTACTAGTTTATTTTAAAGATTTCTTCTAATTGTTGGGGTTTTTTTTTTTCTTTATTCAAGAGAACCATAAAAGTGTAAAATCACATCTCCCAGCAGCATCTCTGTCAGATTGTCCTTTGTCAGTAACTGACTGGGTTCCCAGATCATTATAGTTTTTAATTTGCAGGTTTGGGTGATGGCATCAGTGTGTCAATGTTACTTAAAGATATTCTTGGCGTCAGGTTTTTTGAGGAATCATTGATTATTGTATGTGCAGGCAGATTGCACACAATTTTACATGCAGGGATTTACATGTGCCTGGTCCAGGGAAAGGTGGGGAATGTGTTCCCCACACATGAAATAATTACCACGTGAATCTTTATAACTTTCTCATTAAGCTGGTGAAAGAAATATGTCACAAACACCCCAAATGGTGAAACATTTTAGGGCCCCATGTTTGCTGTGAGAAAAGCAGCTTCAGAGGGCTGGATTAGCCCTGCTCTCCAACATCCCCTGACTCTGATACCTCTGCTGCTTTTTGGTGCCCATGCTAAAGTTACAGGAGTTTACCTTGAGAAGGCAGGGAGGCAAATGCTGATATCATATTGCAATAACAGCACTGCTGTTATCTGTCAGCACTTACACTGAACAGAGGCTCTTTCTGCTAAAGTATGGCTCTGGCAGGGCTGCTAATTCACTGGCATTGTGTGAACTATGACAGACCACAGGGCTGGTTTGTCGTTTTTTCCAGCGACTGAAGTCTGATGTCTTCAGTAAAAATTAAAAATAGTTAACTCACTTTTATGCCCTAGTGTTTGAGGGGTGAAATGAGACTGAAATGGGGAGACACTGAAGGGAAAGTGGTTAAACTGAAGCAAATTAATTAACTTTTATTGTTACTGTTTTACTATTCACAATGGTTGTCATCAACCAAATACCCTGTGTTTCCCCTGTACACAGATGGCATAAACTCCTTCCAACTTTTTTTTTGTTTGTGATAGAAAGGTAGCTGCAGTTCAAGTGTAATAAAAATTTTAGATACTGGAGCTGGGCACAAGTAAGGAGATATAGGAAAATTCAGATTTTCTCTACTTTAAAGGAAAAAAAAAAAATTAAAACATCAGGCCTGGGGGCAAAATTAAATTACAAAAAACTGAGCATTCAAACTTGCCTCTGGACTATTCTTAATTCTGTTTTGTGATGTGTTTTTCAGTGGTGTTACCTCTTTCTTTTCTTATTAAAAGTCTGGGCAAAGAAACCAAAACAGTCTCTCAGGGATTTTAACTCACTCACTGGAGAAAATGCCAAACACTTTCCCAAACTGCTCTAAATTTCTGTGATGCATTATAACTCAGTATCAGGGAGCTAGAGGAGTCCAGAAGATGCAAGATGAAAAATTGATATGCTGTGCTTCGCTGTGCAGAACACACAGACCTGAGGAAAAGTGACTGGGAGCACTTGCTGAAGTGAGCAATGAGTAATTTAAGGCTGGTTTGGGTGGTCCTGCCTTCTGATTTGGTGATTATGTGGGTACCTCCTCAGCTGTTTGCTGTGCTGAGCTGAATATTTACTGTATTGATAACAGCAAACTCTGGCAGTGCTGGAGCTCCGGCAGCAACAGCAAGTTCACAAAAACATTATTATTATTATCATTTTATTATTATTATTATTATTATTATTATTATTATTATGACACTGCCTGAAAAATTTTAGTCGACAGGGTCTGACTGCTTGATATTTATTCTCTGCATCATTGTTTTTCTTGCACCTTTTCTGCAGTTCAGGAGGAAGATATTGTCTAGTAAATAATTTTCCATGCCTTTAGTTTTGGTGTTAGTTTGTTTGTTTTGTTAACCAGTGAATTTCTTAGCATCCCATAAATGCAAAATTCATGTCTGATTTGGCTTCCATTTTAAATCAGTAAGAACATGGAATACAGAGAGAACAGATTTTTTTTTTTTCATAACTAGGATGTTTGATAACTCAAGAGGTTATGTTTAGAAGAGAGTTAGATGGCTGTATCTGGTGTTTAATTTCTCTTTTGCAGAATAAATTTCCTGTTGTAAAAATGCCACAAAAGGTAGCTACTGCTGTTTATTGACTAAAGAGGCAAGTAAAATCCAGCTGTGAACATGTGGGTAATAGGAGCTTTTCTCCATGCCTATATTTGATTTCCATGCTAAGCCTCATGTTGGTAAATATCAGTGTAAGTCTCAATTATTCTTTTGTGAATAAGGTACCTGACATGATCAGGGAGCTTTATGTGAAAAGGCCTGCAAGAAAAAAAAACAAAACCAAAAAGCAATCTTCAAGTGAAGTTTTAAAATGTTGGAAAATTAAAGAAATTATTCTTCAAAAATAAAAAAGAGCTTTATTTAAGCCTAAGTTTGGAATTTTGCCATTTTATAATAGGAGTTTGGATAGGAAGAGTCATCTTGAAAAGAGAAAAGGATTAACTTTGTCCTTCTGAAGTTTCTAAAGGGGCATTTCATAGATCATGGAATGATAGCATCAAGGAATGGTTTGGGTTGGAGGACATCTTAAACCAATCCCCTGACATGGGCAAGGACACCTTCACCATCCCAGGTTGCTCCAAGCCCTGTCCAGCCTGGCCTTGGACACTTCCAGGGATCCAGAGGCAGCCACAGCTGCTCTTGGCAATCTCTGCCAGGACCTCCCCACCCTCACAGGGGAGAAGTTTTGCTAGTACCTAATCTAAACCTCCTCTCTCTACCTTTTGATTATTTACTTTTCCAAATAAAATAGCATTTCCTCTATATTTTTATTTTAGTGACAGATTACTGAGTAGATGAAGTTACCAAGAGGAGCAGGAGAAGTTATAGATTGATAAAGAGAGAAGTGTGTGAAAAGTGCAGAGAAAAGCCTGCAGAAGCAAACAAAGCACTGTCAGCCTTGGTGACCTCTGGGCTCACCTCTGTACTGGCTTTGGTTCCTCTGGACATGCCAAGTTTTCACCAGAGCTGAAATACCCATCAGAGGCTGTTTGAGACACTGTTTTTGTAGCATCACCAGTTTGACAGCAGAGCTGGACATGCTCAAGTATGTGAGTGGTACCTTTGTCTCCACCAGTACTGCTTGTGTATTTAAATTTATGCACATATTTAGTACTCTGCTGAATTGGTGTGCCATACAGAATGGGCATGCAATCCTTTTATCTGATGGAAAGTTGCTAATTATTGCCCTGGCCCTGTGTATTTTGGTTTTACTAATTTTACAAACCCACGTATACTTGCTGCTGTGTTTCATCCAGCAGTCTGAAGTTGCCCTTTTCTATCAAATGTGTTTACAGCGCAGAAAAGGTGTGTTCTGTCAGTGTTGTTTGCCCTAGCCAGGTCTGAGCTGTATAACCAGCACTCACTCTGGATAGCCACTGCTCTGGCTGACCTTGGCACCATGACAGCTGTCGTATTTTCACATGGAGGAACTGTTCTTGAACAACTTCTCCAATGTATCAGGAACAAACAAGCTTTTCTTCAGCATCAGGAATGCAGCAGGTCTTCTTTCCAACTATTTTTTTCTCCTTCCACAGACATATTTATTGTGGCAATGGCAAGAAAATCTTACTGCTAAGCCTTCGTGTTTGAGTTCCTTTAAATTTCCTTCAAGGGAGTGACAGAAGAGCCAACGTAGATCATGTCAGAGCTTGCTTTCTTTAATTTAACTCTTCAGTTATTTTTAATAAACATGAGTATTAATTTGTAGTGGCAAGAAAAGCAGGAAGGCAAAATCCTCTTACATCTTCATTACTTCCATTTCTGCCGTGGGTTTAATTTAAATCCCTGTGGTGGTGGCAAAGAGCAGGATGTTGCTGGGAAGGTGTTGCACAAACCCAAAGGGTTTGGTGTGTGATGGAAAATGAGGCCAGCAGGGAGTGGCAGGGAGTATTTTAAACAAGTGGAGTGACCTCCAGCTGGTCTTGTGCTCACCAGATCCGTCAGTGGAACAAGGGGAATCAGAGCATGGATGGGGCAGGAGTGAGGATTCCTGAGCTGGTTTCAGGAGCTGGATCCAGGCTTGGGTAGAGTTCCTCCCTAGCAGAGGAACTCCTACTGACACCAACATATCTTTGGAAATGCAGCAGTTTTGTTAGAAAAAACCCCACAACTTCATCTCCAAAAAAGGAATTTCTATTGAATTGTGAGAAAAGGAGAGAACATTCCCAACAGCCAATAGCACATTTTTTAGGGCTTTTGCATGGCAAACAGAAGTTCACATTAGTTTGGGGTCTGATTCAGCCCAGGGGTTTGTATTTAACCAGAGGATGTATTTCTACACTGGACCTTGCAGTTACTCAGGGATTTGTAGAGCATGCATGGCACAGATCAACTGCTCAGCAACTTCAGGCCCTCAGCAGTTTTTGCAGCCTGCCCTGAGCAGCATGGTAGGACACCTAAATATAATCTAAAATTAACTGGTTTTCCCCCAGAGTTCCCTTCCTTACACTCCAGCCATGTCTCTGTGGGGTAAAGGTGATGCATGGAATTCTCTGGTTTAATACCAGTGCAAGTTTTTTTCCTGGACCTGAGCTGACTTGCATGGAGCTGGATTGTTTTTCTCTGCTCCACAGAGAAACACATGCACTAATGCTCTTCACACTAGGAATGGTAGTAGTCAGGAAGAGAGTCAGAAAATATGTTTTGGTTGATTCATGAAAAAAACCCAAAACCTTCAATGGTAGCAATAAGGATAATTGATGACTGTCTCCTGTGTGGCAGAAGAGTGGGTGTTCAGCAGTCACATAAGTTTAGAGAAAGAGTTGAAGATTTTATTGACACTCCTGTGTTTTGCACTTTTTTTTTTTTCATCTTGGAAATGAATTTCAGACCCCAGTAGTGAGTATTAATGCTATATATCCTCTGTGGTTAGCATTAATGGTACACAGTCCTGCCAAATGCAGGGAAAGTTAGAATTGAAAAAAAATAACCCACTGTGAAGAGGCTCGATGTGAGCAAATGGGGATGGAGGTTTATGCTTGCAAAGAGCTCAGCTCTGTTGGCACTTCTCCTGGACCAGTGCTGTCAATCCAAATCTGAAATATTTGCAGAGTGAAGTGTTGCTAATGAGCAATGCTGGCAGGACCGGGCTTGAGGTGATGAAGGCACCTCAACAATCGGTCTAAAGCAGGAACCAAGGGCCTGGGCTGAGCCCCATGAATCAAACTGCTCTGCTCTACTCTTGTCTTAATCTGTTCTCCTCCTCCTCCCTGCCAAGGTGGGGGGTTCCATCAGCTGGGGGTGAGGTGCCAGCCCAGGAGCTGCTCAGCTCTTGCCTGGATGAGTGAGGGATGCTTCGTGTGGCCGGGGGGGCTCCAGCCTGGTGTGTTCCCAAACAAAGTGCAGCCCCATCGTTTGTTTTGTCTTTCAGTAGAATTAAAATATGGCACTTGGCAGAATGTGTTCTGTAAACTGGTGACTTTTTTTTTGCTTAACATGCAGTGAGTGAACTTGGCTGTGTGAGCGTCGCGTTCCTCTGAAAATGCTGTTATTTTTGCAAGTTAATTTTTTTCTGGGGTTGGTTTAATTCAAAAGAAGTTTTGTTTGCTTGCTTGCTTGCCTGAGGTTTTTTGGTAGGTTTAAACAGATGAGCTTCATTTCTTCTGCAGTTTATTTTGGTGAAACTTCTGTAGCCTTTGGGGGTTACAGCACAGTGCACATGGAGTTAGACTGTGAAACTTTGGGTTAGAATTTTGCAGACCCCAAAAAGCAAACTCTTATATTTCTGGGTGACTTTCCAAGCCTTTGAGTTGACATGAATTCAGAGTTTGTAAGGGGAGGGAAGGCCCAGTGTTTCTCCATAGAGCTTCACAAAGAACTTTCCATCTTTTTTGGGGAACCCTTAATCAGCCCACCAACCCTCACTGCCCATTATTTGTGTGCTATGCCAATACAAACCAGGAATTTTTAGCTATTTTTAACTTTTCCATGCCCCAGCTCCCCCCAGGGCCAGGGTGTTGCTCTGGGGCTGTGGCAGACCGGGTGGGCAGCTGCTGGACTCAGCCCTCGGCGAAGCCGCCAAAATCCCGCGGTAAGCCCAGGGCCGCGCCAGCTTCTCCCCAAAGAGTGAGTGGCTCTGAGAGGTTTTGCCACATAAGGGCCTGTTTGAGGCTGTAGGCACCAGCTGACAGGGATGTCTTTGCCTCTGAACAGATGGCCAGGCTTTTTATTTCAGCGAGCAATCTCGTGTGGAGGGGTGGTCTCCGAATCCTGCCAGGGTTTCGCGAGACAGGGCCAGCTTAGGGCAAGAGGGATCTGATGTCTGTGCCCTTCATAGCTCATGAGCTAAGTGATGAGCTGTTGACAGGAAAGCCATCATCTGAAGTGTAAGATCCCCAACTCTCCCCACTTTTCGCTTTTCTTTGGCGGAATTAATGCCCTATTTGCTTGTCTCTCAAAATCCATTCTGGCACAAGTACAAACCCTCGCCTGGTGGCAAGCAGTTGTCTGGATCTGAGATGCCAAGATTTGTGCTGACAGCTCCTTCTACACAATCTGAGTCAGGCTGTCACAGCTGGCCATTAGCAGCTTAAAAAGACACACATGTACAGCAAATAGCACCACCTTTCCATTATTGAATATCAGAACCTGCTTGATTGAGAAATGCAATGACTTGCACTGCTCTTTCCTTTAAACAAGCACTGCCTCCAAACCCCTGTTCCAGTGCAGTGGATGTTTATTTTATGTGGATTGCTTGCCCTTATTTAGAAGCTCAGGTCTAGAAGAGACTTCCTGGGCCAGGAGATCTAGTTCTTGATAATCCCAAGCATCACATTTGATAATCCTCCTCATTACATTGCATTTCTTAAATGAAAACAGTCCCTCGTAGTTTTGATTTATCGTTGCAGCCGTTTGCCTTGTATGATTTCCTTGACATGGAGGAACAAGCAGCAAAACTTGCTTTGTTGAGAGGCAGCATCACAACTAGAGCAGGGCAAAGAATGCTGCTCATCAAAAAGGGATTTTCTGAAGCTGTTTACCCTGCAGTGTTGCCTTTCTTGGTGACAGTCTGTGCAAATTCTGCTGACCTAGCATTCAGTTTGGGTGCTGAAAGAGGGCTGCTTGCAAAAGTTAACATTCAGATTTAAAGTAAAACAGGATCAAACTGTTCCCCACCCCACTCCTGTATGTGGGAACAGGGCAGAGGAACTTCTGCTCAGTCACTGATGGTTATTGCACGTGTAATGCTGCCATGTCTGGTTACACTGGGCTTTAAACTTGCTGTAGGATTAAACTGTGCACGGCTGAGCTTTAGGAGACCTTAGTCTGTAGTTTATTTTGGACAAAAGGCTGATAAACTTTGGCTTTCAGGGAGGAAGCCTGGAATCTGAGACCCACTATTATTCATTGACTTGTCTTTATGAGTTTACAGCCCACTGATGCATAACACTGAAGGAAATATTTTCAGTGAAATGTTTGCTTTTTTCTTTGGCTTTGTAAAAGGCAATGTCTTTTCTTAGAGATATATGTCAGGGTCATATAGCTACTTCAGTGAACTGTGTATGGTCAGGAAGTAGACTGCATCAAAAACATTTCATTTTTCCATGAAGTCATTCTTTTGACCAAGGCTTCCCCCTTCTCTCAGGGATTTGGTCTCCACTAACCACTATTGGAGCATTAATTTTATTCACAAACTCGGTTTAATCCTGGGGAGGAGATTTCAACTGTATGGAACACTTTCAGTATTTTTGTATTAAATCAAAACTTGAGGGTGACAGTGAACTTGTAAAACAAAACCCATTTATACCCAAGGGAATTTTCATGTCTAGCATTTTTCTGTCCCTTTTTTGCTGTGCTGAAAAACATGTCTGCTCCTCATTGCTCTGGATGGCACAGCCAGCCTGGCGTGACAGAGGGACTGACTCTGCAAACTTTAATGGCTCTGACACAACAGAGCTGTGAAATTAGTGTTTAAATTTTCAGGATGTTTTGCTAGATCAGGCCTATGTAAGCTCCACTCCTTCTTTGGTTGGACAGGAGGGTGATTTGTCTGAGTTGGGAATACTGATGTTGATAAGTCTTTGTTGGACCAAATATGCAGCTATCATATTTGTATTATTGTCATATTTATCCAGACTACACTCTATTTATAAGACATTAATGTTCGTTTCTGTTTCTCCACAGGTTCTTCTTGAAATTTTTCCTCAAATGTAACCAAAATTGCCTAAAAAATGCAGGAAACCCTCGAGACATGCGTCGATTCCAGGTCAGTCGGACACGCTTCCTCCTTTAAAAATCAGCAGCTGTTAGGACAGAAGTACTTTGACCCAAACTAACCTAGTAATTCACTGGAAGATGCTAAAAACATAAGGTCACAAAATAATGCCTGTGGACTTCTTGTCACAGCAGAATTGTCAGGAAGTAGTTGGGTTTTCTTGGTCTGGAAGAGAGCACTCTTGAAGATAATGTCATCTCCACCGGAAGGGAAAGCATGAAAAGGAAAAATCAAAATGACCTCTCTGTTGTTTTCAGCTATTGGGCTCCCCTACTCTGAGATATTTCTCTCTCCATGGGGAACTATTTGTTTTCATGCAGACACCAAGTGGGCACCTTGTTTATTGGCTGGGGCAGAGGAAGGTGTAAAAGCAATTAATAAAATCAGGCATATGGCTACATGTGTTACTCCTGAGCAGTGGTAAAGACTCATAAACATGCATCGATGGGATGAAGGTCTGTCCCTGTAGTGAGCACTTGGAGAAAGCTACCACTGGGTGCCTCTTTTTTGGGATGCTTTGGGCTGGTATTAACCCATTTTTGCATCTTGTGGCACTGGGTCTTGGGAGCTGAAATATCAACAAAGCTTTAGATAGCCAAGGACATCTTGTTATGGTCCAGCTGCGTCACTACTCATTTTGGGTTGAAGAGCATCACTGTCCCTTGGGAAGGTGGTCTGTACCTCTGCATTTCCCCAGTGCTGGCAGCAGAGTGGGGTGGTGGCAATGCTGAGGAATAGTTGTTCCAACCCTTTTATTGAAGACATGGTCTTTGACTGTGGCAATAATGCTTTAGCTGGGTATGTGCTGAATAAAAATATGGGATAGAAAGTCAAAGAACCTTCTCTTTTGGTGGGAGGAGTTTTCCACAGAGGAAATATGGTAGAATCTGTCTGTGGGGCTTTGCCTCAGGGTTCTGAGAAAGAAACGAGATTTGTCCCATGGACCACATGGGTCTCTGGAGAAAGACAAATCCAAAATATATCTGCTTTCTGTAGTTACTCAGAACCTTGTTTGCTTCTTTTCCAGCATTGTTGCACTTCAATACAAGTGTTGAATGTTATGTAAGTGACAATATTATTTATGTGTAGAATGTCTTTTGTTGAACTGCTTAATTGCAGCAATGCTGGAAGGCAGAAGGGTGCTATTTGCCTCTGAGCAGGGAAGTGCAGAAGTGAGGAGATGTGGCCACAGGGATTAAATTAATCAGTGTAAAAGCCAGCATTAGCATGGCACAGCCTTCAGCTTCTCACCCCACACTCCTCCCTCTGTCACGATTCTCCTGTGATTCCAGAGGGCATTATCACGGAAAGAGAATGTGGGAAAAGGACTCTCACCAGCACGGGGCTTTAGTCCGAGCAGTCACCCCTGGGGCCTGTCAGAGCTTGCTTCACAACATGTACACTCTGCTGGGGCTGTGCTCGCCCAGGCTCCAGGCTGATTTTCATATGGAAATGCCTGTGCGTGTTCCTCAGAACAGCAATCAGGAGCTGTGTCGGCGGGGAGGTAGGACATAGGAAAGGTTGTTGATCTCTTGACTTGTAAAGACATTCTGTCATACAAACCCAGCTTCACAGCAGTTGAGCTTTCCGTGTGTAAACAGAGACTGCTTAATTACACAGGTCATGTCAATTAGCGTGACCTCAGCATTTTCAAGAAATTAATCACTTTCAGCCGAGCGAACCACTCCTACTCTCATACAGGGTGGCATTGAAGCTCGCAGCGTTCTCTTCAGTGCCCAGCCTTATTGTTTTACAATAGCTGCTTTTGTTTCTTCCCTTTTCTTTTTTTTTTTTTTTAATTTTGAATTTGTTGGTCTTTTAGCAATAGGCTTCTTAAAACAAAACAGCTGGGCTCTGCAGAGTCCAAACTTCATTTATCATTTCTTTGGGTGAAAAGGACCAAGTGTACATGTAGTATCTCAATGCTGTGGTGCTCCTGGGTCTTTGAGGCAGTGTTGTGTAGGAACCAAATGAAATCTGTGCCCTTGTGTTTGCTGTCAGCTGCCTTTGAATTGTTGCCAGTGACTTACAAAGTCTCCAATGGCAATGTCACAGTTCTGGTTAAATGCCATAAGGATAAGGTATTTCCAGATACCTTCAGATGGTACCATACTCATTTTATACACATAAAAATGGAGACATTCCCTTCCTTCATTCCCCTACTTGTGCTGGACTTTGAAGCTGCCAAGAGATATTTTCAACTTTTGGTCTGCCATTCGTCAGTCCCCAAAAGTTGCTGGAAGTTCTTAGAACACAGATTATGGTTTTGATGGGAGAATCAGTGGAAGGCCAAGGACACGAGTCCTGTACTTTCTAAGGACCAGTCCTGTAGAAAATTTCCTTTCTTAGTAGATTTTAGATTTGGTTTGGGGTGTTTTTCCCCATGTAGCATGGAATTGTCTGATTATCATCTGATATAAGACATGTTAAGAAAGTACAGGGAGGAGGCAGAGTGTGTGTTGATTCAGGCTCACAATCAGAAATGAATTAGGAGGTTTTATCCTGAACTTTGCTTGCAAATGTAGGAATGCGATAAGTCTAACATAAAAGCTGTTGTGGGCCTGGAGGGAAATAAATTTCTCTGCATGTTTGAGATGTCCAGGCATGTGACAAGTGGAGTGGTGTGGAGTGCCAGCAGAGTGTGTGTGCTGGAGCAGTGCTGGCCCTGGCTGTGTTTGTTGTGTCTCTATTAGCACAAGGAGACAGTCAGGGAGGAGAAGTCAAGTACTGCACAGTACTTCAGCTGTGCTTCACACTCCTGCTTGCCCTTGAGAAAATAATTTCATCTCCATGTTTCATCAGCCCAATTGCACAAAACATTTGGTGCTCTTGTGTATTATCACCTTTGCCCAACCTTGCCTTTTTATTCCAGAAACCCTCCAGAGCAGATGCTCAATCTGGTTATGAATTCTTCATCACAATAAGTCATCATCCTTGGTGGGATGAGCTGTAGTGCCTCAGTTAGTGGTAATAATAATACTGCTACTAAGTAGATGGTGTCATGATTGAACTCTGCCTAGATTTGATTTTTCAGAACTAAAAACTCATTCATACAACCTAAACAGCTTTGTATGTTATTGTAATTAATGAAACCCAGGCGCCCTAGCTGTCTTGTTGTTCTTGTTTTAGCACAACTGCTTGTAAACTGACACATGTCAAGTTTTAATTTAGAGGAAACTTTTCAGGCTGTGTCACTGAACGAAACCCCAAACATTCACTTATTATGAAAACCTTGAAAGTCACTTAGAGATTGCCATGCTGTTTGATTCTGCTACCACAGCCTCTCCTGCAGCAGCGGCTGCTCGTTTGCCTCCATGGGATGCTGCCACTCATGTTTGAATTGAAGCCACTTGTGTCTTATTGCAAATTTGCATAAGAGACAGAGATGATGCTTCATGAATCCCAGATAATGGAATTTGGACATGCAAGGCTCCATCCCCAGAGAAGGGAAAGGCAAAAAAAAAAAAAAAAAAAAAAAGAAGAAGAGACTGAAAAATAGCAGTGAGAGCTGTGGCCCAATTCAACAAGGTAATTAAGTGCCTGGCCTGTCCTTGAGCACGTGAGCAAAATTGCAGAATGTATTGTACTTATGTGCTCTTAGTTAGGCACCTTTTGAAGTGTCTTGTTAAATGGAGAGTGATTTTTAGCTAGTAGAATAAAGAAGTCAACACATTGTGGGAAGAGGTCACCAAGTGGTGATGAAAATAAAGATGTGCTCGAGCCATTTATAGCTTTCAGAAGAGTGGCAAGCACTGGAGTTACATATTTAACACTTAGGACACACTTCAAACTGGGAAATTTTCCTAGCTAGATTTTCTCTGCCTTTGCTATTGGGGATATTGCAGAAATATCAGGTCCTTCACCATACACCGGAGAAAATTGAAAGCACAAGGAAAATGCTATGTCTTAATCAGTGAGCAAAGCTTAATGGGCTGTGGTTAAAAATCAGGAGTTGTGCAATGCTTAATTTTGATATATTAGGTGAGGTACTATACCAAATAAACAGGCCGAGTGCTAAACGTGGATAAATAGCTTGATCTCCAGGCTCCTGGTCTCTGAATATTTAAAGGAAAAAAAAAATGTAAGCTCCAAAGTATTCACAAACTGAGCTATTTAATGGCAGGCAGAATAATCCACAGAGCTGGGATATGTTACTGCATTCAATAGTGCCAATTTCATTGAAGAAAGTTGTAAACCCATGTGTTTCTTTCATACCTCTGTCTCCCCTGGTGTTGATACAGGATTTAAATTCAAAATCTGTGAAGGGCTAAAGCTAAAGCTCAAAATCATTTTCCGTGTTTGCCTGTCTCAAATTAAAACTGTGTTTTGTTGACAAAATTTGGAAAGGTTTGAGATTTGGCAGACCTGGTTGTCCCTGTGCTTACATTAATGTGTCAGCACCTCATTAATCATTTATTAAACTGTAGTGTGCCTTTCCCTCTTGCTACAGTCTGTGTTTTAGGATGCCTTGGTGCCCATTCCACATGTACTCTGGCTGTCCCCTCCCCCTAATTTTATGATTTCTCCACAAATTAGTTTTAGCATGTGCTTTAACTTGAACATATCCCAGTCGTTTCAAAATCAAAATGAGGAGAGTGTAGTATTTTTTTAGATTAAAAAATATGAGTAGAACTTGTAACTATGTAAGTGCTCTGCAGCAATCCAAGTATGTAACTGTGGCACACAATATTTGAGGTGCATTTTTTACTATTAATAATTAGAGGCATTAATATTTCCTTGGTGCGATGCACATTCAGTGTTCCTCTATTAATGAGAATTTTCATTTAAAGAATTGAGCAGCAAGAGCCTGTTGCTTCTTACAGGTGTGCTGTGAATAATCTTTTTTTTTTTTCCAAACAGACACATAAGAGGTTTTTTTTCTGCATTTCCTGAGACTGGAAACAGTTTCACTTGGGGATTCCATTTATAGTTTCTGCTGCTAACGACACCAAAGAACCACACCAATGTGGTCTCTTCATAGTAAATCAAACTGTTCAGGAGGGAGGTAGGAAGATATTGCTAAGTAATTCAAAATATGTTGCATCAACAGTTTTGAAAATCTGACGAGGGGGAAATTAAATGTAGCTTTACTCACATAAAACCTCAACAGGATTGTTTCCTCCAGTTCTTACCTAGAAAGTAGCAACAGCTACTTAGATACAGGATTTTCACAGCTTTGAGAACTACCTTACTGTTACTACTCTTGACTCATTATTTTTCTGGAATACCATTTCTAAAAATGTTTAAAGTTTTGGTTTCAGCCCAGGATTGATCAGCCTCAGCCTGAAGTCTGTGTGTACCTATAGGGTTTTGGAATTGTGGAAAATATTTTCTCTTGTAGCCATTGTTAAAAATTGTAATTTTATTAATTTTCATACGCATCTAATCAGACCCCTCGAAGAAGATAAGGAGCTGGCATAAATCAGGAAACTGTGACAGGCAGTGCCAAGGATTTGGCTCAAAATCCCACTTGCAAAGAATTTACAATGGTTGCAAGTGCACAAATAAGATTGCAAACCCCGAGCCACTTACTATAAGATCATATTTTATTGAAAATATCATAAACTTTATTCTACCCCTCAGGAATTCAATGGATAAATTACTTTTGAAATCCCTTTTGGAATTTTATATATAGGGCTTGGTTTTTTTTCTCTCCTTAGTTTGATTTCAGAAAAACTTATCTGTTGTATTTGGTGCTTTCTTTTTCCTAAATTTCCATCTGTAGGAGCTCTTGAATCATTTATTCTGTATTTTAATATCTTTCACTTAAAACACACATAAAAGTCTATTGCTTGGAATGCCATTCTGAGGGACGGGGTTAGGATCTTTTAGATGTAAAATATTCTCTTTTGTATTCTGCTTTTTCCAGAGAAAGACTTCAGGATCTCCTCTGGGCAGTTTAGTGGCTTTGCTTACTTTTTGAGTATTTTAATTGGGGGGGCCAGAAATAGGTAGAAAATTTTTCCTTTCACTCTATATTTTTTTTTATTTTAGTTCCAATTCAAGTGATGAAATTGAATAGTTGTAAGCGATCCTTTAAGTGTCCCCATTTGACCAACTTTGAGAGGCAGCAGCTTCCTGAGAGAGTTGAAGCAATGTTTGCCAATCCTTGTAAAGCATTTCACCTCTTCAGAGGCTAAAGCCTCTCAAAACCAAGAACAATTAAAGCAAGAGCCTTTCAGAGCGACTGGGGAATTCAGCAAAATAAATCAGAAATCCTCTGCCATGGCTCTGGAGGCTTGCCTCATTATAAGAGCAGATCTATTAGCCCCCTTGCCATTGTCTTTCATTTCTCAAGTGAGGTGATTCTAATTAAATTAATCTGCATGTCAATCTATCGGTGATCAATCAAAAGGGCTGAGGTCCCCCTTTGCGGCACTGTGCTTGCGGCTGACAGGGGCTGATAATGGAGGAAGAAATAAACTGTCGAGCAAAGTTAATTAGTCAACATAATAGGTGGATTAAACAGGAGCTGCTGATTGCTGTTTCACATGTCGAAGCATGAGGTGGGAGCTGAAACTGCAATTAACAGACAATTATTATATTTGGTTGTAAGAGGTCGCATGAATAAACATATCTCTGTGGGTTTCAGTCTTTAATCCCTTTCCCTGTTTAATGTAAGGAGAAGTGTAGGTCATTTCTTCTTATTGTTTTAGTCAAAGTTCTCGAAGGCGACGCGTGCTCCTGGCAAACCAGCATCCAGCCGAAGGCCAAATCTTTGGCTGGGGTAAAACCCTGGGAATGCCATATTTTGCTGGGAAAAGGCTGTGGGAGGGGTGGCTGAAGGAAAGCCGGGGAGGCTGAGACTGCTTGGTCTGAATGGAGTAGGAGGAGACGTGGTGTGATGAGCTCACAGCCCTGCAAGGGACTTGTTTCTCCATGACATTTCATGGCTCACGGGCCCACTGCCTGGACAGGGATTTCCTTTTGGAGCCTCAGGGTTGAGCAGTCCCTCTGGACACCTTGGAGAAGCTGAGTCTTCTACTCTGGACCCATCATTTACCTGTTTGCCCCTGCTGGGCTGGCTTCTCTCCTGCCCTGGGCAGCTCTGGGCAGCAGAAGTGTCTAATCCTTCCTCCAGTGCAGTCCTGCTGTGTCTCTCTCACCTCGCCTCAAATCAAATCCCAGGTGTTGACATTGAGATAAGTTGAGAAATACAAATAATTCTAACATGGGATGAATAGGGTTGTGTTCTCCAGATCAAGACCCCACTGTCAAGCATGTGTGTGTGTGTACACAAACATGCCTATACATACTCCTTAAGATAGAGCTCGGGAGAAATTTGGGCAAATCCAACAACCTGCAGTGACTGTGCGGAGGGGAGAGCAGCAGAGAAGGGTGGGGGCAACGCAGGCAGCAACTCTTGTTACAACTTCACAAAATACACTTTTGTTTTCTTTTATTCTGAATCGATTCTCATTTGCAATGTCAACATCTCTATCTACTTCAGCGTGGAAACTGAAGGATAATTTAGGGTGAAACACAGCTGCCCTTGTATATAGGGGAAAAAAATACTTAATAAAGATCCTCTTGTTAAAATGATGGTTAACAGTGTGCTGTCTGCCACGCAGCTACAAACTCTGCAATTTGACTTAAAACTGCATCAAAAGCTTTCGATGCCAAAGACCCACTCATCAATAGCGCCTCTTGTTAGATTTGTACAGCATAAGCACCAGTTATTATGTGAAATAGCTTTGCAATTTTCTACAGCTCCCAGCTGTTATTTATTTAACTGAGTTTATTACACTCCGCGCTTTTTAAAAAACACACGGATTTATCCAAATTTTCCTCCATCTTGCTCTTGTGCTTGCAGGTTGTGGTGTCTACAACAGTCAATGTTGACGGCCATGTGCTGGCAGTGTCAGACAATATGTTTGTGCACAACAATTCCAAGCATGGGCGGAGAGCTCGAAGACTCGATCCCTCGGAAGGTACGCCTTCTTATCTGGAACATGGTAGGCAAATCATTTTCATTGGTTGGCATTGCTACTTTAAATGTGGATTTATTTGGTTTGTGTCTCTGGCTGCTGCTTTCAAAATTGTCCTGTAAGCGTTTATTATCTCTGGGGCCAGACATTTGAAAGGGACTGGCCTCCAGACCAAAGGGGGAATTTTTCAAGTAGGTCAGCTCTAAATGTAGTGAAATGGCAAACAAGAAAGCAAACATGGGTGCAGAGGTTGTTCTGTGTGTCAATGAAGTAGGGTGTTTTTTTTTTTTAATGTTGGTTGCATTTATTCAGTACCCAAAATTGGAGTCTGATTTTTTTTTCCAGACTGCCCTGATTTTTGACTGTGCATCTAAAGGATGTTGCACATTTTCTGAAGAGCTCAGCACCCAAATTTTGGATTGCATTTCTTCTATCTATAGGGTGCTGAGCTCTCTAGGAGATTCTTCTCTTCCTTTGAATTGCCCTAAATGAAAGCAGAGCCCTTTTGGAAATCCATCTGCTTGCTTAAGCCGTGGATGAATGTTCTTTTCTGGCTCCAGCTGTGCCAGCTGAGGACGTTGCTTTTCCCACAGCTGTTTGTCTCCCCTCCCTGCTCCAGGCTATTCTTCACCATGGACATGCCAGCTAGGATGGTTGTGTGCTTGCTCTCTGGTCTCCTCCAGGCCAATGAAGCTCATTTGAATTAAACCATTTAAATAATCACTCTTTGCCAATATGGCTTGTTGCTGAAATGATTGAAGGAGAAATGGTGCAAGGCAGTTTGGCTTTTCTGGAAGCACAGTAAACTCCAGCAAGGGTGGGATAGGGGCACGTGGCTGGAAGCAGCCTGGGGACAGTAATCTCTTCTGTAAGGTCAGCTGGTCCTGGAAGGGAACATCTGCTGGTGACTGTAGGTGCTTAAAATGGGAGTTGTTGAGTGCAAGTGTACTTTGAAAAATCTGGATTTGATTAATGTTTTGTTTTGCTCTTTGTCCTCAAAGTTGATGACTACTGCTGAAAAACAAAACAAAAACAGAGGGCATTTCACTCCCCTCTCCCTGTTCCAGCTTGGTAGAATAGCTCTTTGTCTTCAAAGCTGTTTGTAATCCTAAATTCAATAGGTGCTTGCTCCCTCTAAGAGATGTGTACCCTCAGCTGCCATTGAAGTAGCTGAGTGTAGAAGGCACCAGTCCTTTATGCTGGTTTGTTTCACAAATATTTGCCAAGGATCTGATGAATAATTAAATAGATTTTTCCAAAGAGTTTGAAGAAACCAGATAAAAATTTCTCTGGGAAAGCAAATGCCACTCAGAGAAATGTTAACTAGATACGTTAAAAGAAATTATTAATGCTGAGAAATGGGAAAATGTGTGGGTTTCTACTGCTCAGTGGATTCCTGTGGAAATACTTTTCTATTCTGTTTATGCTTTCAGGCATCAGTCCTGCAAGCACTTATGCATATATTTAAGATTATGCTCACATATGGTCCTGTTGGGATCAATGAGGCTTCTTGTGTCAGAGAAGCTGAGGGTATTGATAAGTGTTTGCAGAATCGGGTCTGTAGTTCACACTTACTAACCTAAAATTCTTAGCTCAGCAGCGTTTCTCATTATATAAACATAACTTACATCTGTATTTATTTAGCTCTAACTTTTTTATGTAGGCTACGAGCCATTTTCAGCCATAATTCATGTTATAGAATTTTTTTTTTCATCCTGCCAACAACCTAATTTAATAAACAAACCACTGTCATAATTTTTACTGAAATTTATAAGGAATGTATGAACTCTGTCTTTATTAATTAGCAGAAGGCATTACAAAGGGAAACTTCTTTCTGTTCAACTTTGTAATCTTTCCATTAAGTCTAGTCTTCAAAAAACACTCTTTTTTTTTTTCTTATATTCCTACTAAAGTAGTTGCCATATTTTTTTTTCCTTTTTCCCCATTGCAGTCTTCTCAGTGCATGCTTTTGGTTGAGGCAGTACTTAATTTCTCTTACATAAATGCCCTTATTCTCATGCACCGTGGTATCTCATTTTACCACAGCTGTCGTTCCCACTCCTACAACCTGAGGGATTCTGTTGGCAAAAAGCAACAGAAAAAAGATAATTCTCTGCTTACGTAGCTGCACACACCTGAGTTACTGTGCTGATATTAAAAGTCAACATCTGCAAAATATCTCCATGTGTACATTTTGTGGGAAAGGTGATTTTTCTAATCTGCTTTCTCAGGCACCTCTCAAGCAACCTCATAAAGCAACTGCTAGTAAATTCTTACTTTTGAATAGCAACCTTCACACTACAAAATTGTTCTCTTCCCAAAGGCTTGGTGGAGCCTTTCTGTTTAACCCAAATCCCTCAGTCCAGCTCTCCAGGAATTCTCTGAACATGTGAGTCCAAGAAACAGGAAAAAACATTTGAAAATACCATTGTTATGATATTAGGTATCTAAAACACTTTACTAAATACAAAGAAAGAAAAAGGTTTAATGCTATTGAATTTTGGACAAGACCCATTGGAACAGATGACAGTTTCCTCCACTGAAATAATTTTTTGCTTTCACTTTGAGTCACAAAATGTATTATTTTTCTCCGGTTTTTGGAATTTTTATTTTGGATAGTATCAGAGGCAGTTTGTTTGCCTCTCCTCTCCCCATCTTTTCTGCCTCCCTCGGGGAAGGACAGATTGACCTGAGCTGTATCCATGAGCAGGGAGATGGGAAGGGAACATAGTCACGGTTTGTGTCTGGTTCATTGCTCTGGTGAGCAACTGCTCAGCACAGGTTTGTAAAATCTGGGATCTGACTATAATATACCCTTGACCAAATGTACTCCTGTGGACTTTTCCAGGTGTTTAACCTTCTTAATACAAATTCCTGATGGCAATAGAGATGAATGCCTGACTGTGAGGGCTGGGGAAAGGAGAGACAGGATGTAGAAAGATGTGCTGGTTGTTGAGTTTACCTGGACAATATCCAGCTTATTTTTCCTTACAACCTTGGTTTGCTGCTCTGAAACATGGAGTTACAGTTTATGTGACACCTAAAAGATACTTTGGAGGCCAAAAACCTGGAAAGAAAGCTGCACCTCCCGAGCCATTCAGGAGCCTGGTGTCTCCACATTTGGGTTTCACCATCTCATTAGCAGGTAGTCTGGATTATTTTTGGGACATCCAACACATCTTTATTTATATCTTGCTTGTCAGACTTTTCAGTCAGTAAAGTGAAGGGTTTTTTTGTAGCTCCTTTCTCTGAATATAACCAGAACCCCAGATCCTGATTTTGTGTCCACATGCTGCCCCCTTGAAGCCAGTGGGTTAAGCAGCTAATCTTTCAAATAAATATATCTATATTTTAAAAGTAATAGCTGGCGGAGGCCAATTATTATTTCATCCGTCTCTGTGTGGTATAAATAGGGTAAGCCACAGTAATCTGTGGTTTTCAATAATTATCACTTTTTCATTCACAAATAGTTGGATCCTCACTGGTTTTATATTTCTGGTAAACCAGAAAGCCGGTGTGGTTGACCTTTCCAAATTATATATATAGTAAGATGTATAGTCAAGAGCCAACAGGCTCCAACAGCAGGATATATTCCAGCTTGTAGTTCATCCCAGGGTGTCAATTTTAAAAGCAAAATCTTCCCAATGAAATTTAAGTGATGAACTTATGGAAGGGGAGACTTCTGGCAGGGGTTGCGACAGCTCTTTTCAAGTTTACCAGCAATAAATCCACAGCAAAGTTTCCAGTTAAAACTCTCATATCATTGCAAAGTAAAAATTCTTTTTTCTCCCCAAATCTTTTGAATGTCTTTACAAGAATGTAAAGCCAATTGCAGCATCAGTTTCTCTATTATTTTTCCTTGCTGGCAGAATGCAATGCCCTCGAAAAATGATAGTCCCTGAGACCCTGTCAGTTTGCATGCTCTAACACTTTATTATCTAATGATCTAATATGCAACAAGGCAAAGAGGGGGTGCTTATCACCCTGACAGGATG
Organism: Zonotrichia leucophrys gambelii; assembly: GCF_028769735.1. Lineage (NCBI taxonomy): Eukaryota > Metazoa > Chordata > Aves > Passeriformes > Passerellidae > Zonotrichia > Zonotrichia leucophrys. The sequence continues at coordinate 4,003,227 of NC_088183.1, forward strand.
CCTAAGAGAAGTGACTAAATTACTTTATGTACCATTAGCACTAGCTGCCAGGGTGAACTCACTGTGAGCATTTATGCAAATATTCCTGAATACATTCAAGTGGCCTTGTCAGGAAGACGACTGACAAGCACCTTAAATGCTTGGGTTTTTAAAGGGACAGTTTTATTTCTTTTTTCTTTTCCTTCCTCCTCCATGGGAGAGCACTGAAGAATTAGGTGATGGTGAGGTTTGTAGTCTGCCTGTAACAGAATTGTTGAGGACAGACATTGAATACTGTGAATTCTGTTGCACATGGTGGATGATTCCTGAAAGATGCTCAGAAATCTGACTCAGTGACCTTCTTCTTGTGCCCTAAGTGGCTCTGGCCCAACTCTAACCACTAAATTTTGGGTATTGTGTAGAGTTGTGAGGAGGATGACCTGATCAGCTCCATTTTAACCATTTTATCCCTCAATTCCTTGGTGGTGCCTATCTCTGTGCTAGTTGATGAAATTGTCACTCCAAGACAGAATAGAGACTGAAACAAAAATTTTAACAATTTGAGATGGGTTAAGCTTCAAAACTTGATACATTTTACCCTTAATTGGTATAGGTTCATGTGCATCAAAGTTAGGGACTATTGCATTAAAAAACTGGCCAGGCTTAAACAAAGAAACGTTAAAGTTTGACTTGCTTCATCCATGGGTGGAAGCACCTGTTATAGTTTAGTGCTGAGCTTAAGAATGTTTTTGTGATTATATGAAAAATATAAACACACAAGCTTTTTCTGCATCATATCATTCCATATAGAGAAATGCAGTGGGCTTGATTTATTATTTAGAGGGGAAATATTGAAAAAAAATATTAGGATTCTACCACTCTACTTGAGGGGATCTTGTATGTTATTCTGAGTTATGTCTGCTTTCTAATTTATTTTCTATGAGGGAAGAATACCTTGGGTTGTTGGACATCTCTATGCATACACAGGGGAAAAAAATGTGACTTTCAGAGCATTGCACAACATGGATAGTAATAACAGTAAGTGAGCCTTGATATACTGAAGGATTGCAAAACTTCAAGCTGGAAATAATTTTCTTTATTTTTGCCAAGTTGTCTTTTTCATATCGGTTCCTTCATAAATGCAGTGACTCATAAATTCAGGCAATTTTTAACATAATGGCTTGTTATGTGTTCTTGGAGTTTGACCTCACTGAGTATATAATATTAACCTTTTCACTGCCCTGTGGACTTATTCTGTTCCACAAAATGAGGGAATGGTTGGAGCTGGGAGGGATCTCTAGAGATCATCCAGTCCCACCCCCTGCTAAATCATGTTTGCCTGGAGCAGGTTGCACAGGATCCCATCCAGTCAGGTTTTGAACATCTCCAGGGAAGGACCTTCCACAACCTCTCTGGACAGCCTGGTCCAGTTATCTATTACCCCCAAAACAAAGTTTTTTCTCATAATCAGATGGAATTTCTAATTCAAGTGAGAGCGCCAGGGATGGATTAGTTCAGAATGTGAACTTGGGTGGAGTGGGAGCATCTGTCCCTCCGAAGAGACAAAACATGCCCAGAGAATTAAGATGCTTTACTTGAGAGAATTGGTAGATAAAGGCTCATGATGATCTTAACAAGATTTTAACTCTGGGAGGTAGTGAGGTAAGCTTCCGGTACTGCATCAAGTTTTCTGTTGTAGATGTTGAGTAAGGACTTGGTATTTTCCCAAAAAATGTATGGCAGGTCGGGGGGAGGTTAAGGTTTGAGTAATTCCTCACATGGTTGAGGCTGAGGTTCTGTGATGGGTGCTATGCAGGATGCAGGCTGGGTGATCAAAATGGTCTTTTCAGGAGTGAAATGTTGGGATCCATCAGATCAGCAAAACATGGCAGAGCTAGGATTTGTGCAGCTCCAATTTAGGCAACCAAAACTGAGTTAACTAAATTGTGCCCCACTGAATTTTGCTGATGTCTTGTTTTTCAATCTTCACCAGAGCAGAGTCGCTGTTTGCAGGCCCAGATCCCTTATTCCTCCTTGGATGTTACTGAGAATTGCACAAGAACTGGGTGGGTGGGTAGGTGGGGCTGCCCTTCTCACAGCCAGTCACGCCAAACAAAAAGCAGAAAATCTTTTGTTTCTATTTGTCTGGGTCATAAATCATAAATCATAAATCATCCATTATGGAGAGGTACTCAAAAGCTTGGAATATCTGGCTGCAATAATTCCGATCTTTCAAAATTTATTTTTAGTTTGAGGCTAAATGAAAACAAGATTTAAACAATGAAAATGGATTTTTAATGGCTAGTTTAGGCGAGGAGATTCCAGAATTTCAGTTCTACCCTTAGAGAGTAGCTATTGCATGAAGTTGATTGTTTGAGTTTGTGGGGTTTTTTTGTTTTTTAAACATTATTGTATACCATATTTGCATTAACATTTCTGCAGGAGACTTAGGAGATACCATTTGAGGTATTCTAGTCATTAATGAAAGGATTGCTGTTACATAATGTCCATGGAAGTATCTTCTGAAAAGGCAAATTTGAATACTCCAATTGGCACAGTTAGAAAGGATTTTCCCCTGACGGTCATTTATCAGAGATTTAGGGTCACATTTAATTGAGAAGGGAAAATTGGGAATGAGAAACACTTCAATTTTACAAAGACAAGATGTGTCAGTTTCTACCCATGAGCAACTGTCCTTTATGTTTTTTAACTAACTAACTAACTAAAATAAATAAATAAATAAAATGCAATCCAAACAGCCCTTCCCCACCAATATCTAATGGATGTCAAGCTGTGAATTGTTGTCACCCTCTATTGTTACGAGGATGTCATGAATTCATGGAAAAATAGTACCTGGATGAAGACAGAAAGCATTTTGTGAGTTTCCCTGAGGAGCTTTCACAACTGTGCTCCCAAAATTGCAAAAATAAGAAAAAACATGGGGAAAACTGCCATTGAATTTTGGTACAGATTTGCACAGAAAAAACTGTTTTGTTACAGCAGACCCATAAGGGAGGAAAGTTCAGATGGAAATTCTCAAACCACCGTAAGTGTTGACTCTTATTTGGAGAGCTTGACCAACCCTTTGCTGAAGGTTTGAGATTTCTCTGCAGAGCTCAGAGGAACTGGAATACAGTCATGCAAGCAGAAAAAGCTTAACTCCCCTGTTTGGCAGAAATTTCACAGGTACCAGAACAGGGGAACATTCAGCAGCACTCAAATAAGAAATTAATATTCATAGATGATGGGTATTCATTATATTTTAATTCGCTTTGCTGGCCACTATGTCACAAATACAATGGCATCATAGGGGAGAAGAATGACTTTAGAATTGGAGAAATATTTGAGAGACACTCCGCTGTGGCAGTGAAGTTTTTCCAACGTTCCAAAATGGGCACACCAGGAAGTGACAAAACATCATGTTATTGTGGTATGATTAATATTATTTCTGAACAAATTCCTCTAATTTATCTTTTTCATTGTAGGAAATGATTTATTGGTGTTATGGTGGGAAAAGATACTTTTTTGACTCAGTTCCCCTGCTGTTTTGAGCAAATTTTGAAGGAAAATAATTTTGTGAATTGTGGTTGGGAAGTTGAAGGCCAAGAATTAGTGATTTTTTTGACAATTCATCTGGATGTTATAAAATGTCATTATTTTCACAGAAGATGGTGTTCATAGCAGTTTGCAGGTATTTGGACACTTCCAAATGTTTCATGTTGAGCACCCCAATATTTAAATACCCCAAAGCAATCAGTGGTTATAAAAGGTCTTTGCACGCATGAAACTTGTGCCTGAAGCTGTGAATCAACTCAGTGATAACAATTTAAGGATTAAAGGTTTGGTTAGGTGAAAACTTCACAAATAATGAACTCATCTTGTCACTGAACTGAGAGAGGATTGGAGTGAGCATTCAAGTCTCTGTCTGCCAAGTGTTTCCCCAGAAAAATGAGTATTTGACAAGGCTCCTCCACATGCAAGGAAATGAGTTAATAGCATAAACCAGGACACTGATGCAGAAAATGGAGCCCACCAGGGTGGGATGTTTGGAGTTGTTATTCTAATCTGGTTTGCTATTTGAAAGTTATTAATGTTTAGTAGCAAAGAATAAAAAATAAGCTAGTAATAATTAATATTGGAATGAAGAAAGGCTTTGTGTTTGGCCCAAATCCAGATTACAAGACTTTTTGGGAGTGCATGGCATTGCAAAAAGTGTGCTTTCATTAAAGCCAGTAGTACAACTTCATAAAGTGGTTTTTAAAATCCTAGCCCAAACTGTTTGCTGAGCATAACCAGAAAGCTTTGTGTGTCACAATTAGTCCTTTCTGCTTTCCACCTTCATTCCATGAATTTATAGTTCTCTTTGTGACAAAACAAATCCTTAGCGTGAAAGTGACTGTAATATAAGCAGTGCTGGTTTATGACCTCACTGAGCAAAGCGAATAGGCTTAGGAAGTTTATTAAAAAGATCAAGAATAACGTTTCATGAAAAACTTGTCTGAAATTTAGAAGTTTAAGGTTATTTCTCAAAAGTAATTCAAACATTTGATGTGTAAGTTAAGGTACAATGGCCACAGTGAAATGCTTAAAGAGATACCGCCCTTCATGATGTGAATATTTGGGATTTTCTAAACTTCTGATCAATTTTTTGTGAGACAAATGGCCATCCAAGAGTATAGGTATCCCAAAGGAATTTTTCTGGGGGAATTCTTATACCTAAAGCCAAACTCATGAAGCACCAAGGTGCCTAGAGCTTCAGGTAGCTGCTTAGTGGGATTCTTACAACTCTGGCTACAGAATTTCTATCTGTCTGTGAGGTACTTTGAAAATTATATTCGTTGCTTACTGGAATCACTGGATTGGTGGATGCTTCCAGAAATCTGGTCTTGGGTGCTACAGGAACCTGTGTGCTGTTTGCTGCACTGCCCTTGAAGTGCCTGTTAGCACTGGGAGCATAAGGAAGTTCAGAATTAATTATGTTTGGTTAATACCATATCATTATGGTTTTGTAGCAGCTTTCTCAGAGGTTCAGTATCTATCCCATGAAAAAACAAAGTGCTTTTCCCACAGAAGTCCCTCCTGAGTTATGAAATGGCAGCAGAGTGCTGGATCTCTCCCTGCTGCTGGA